>NC_090650.1:67884937-68246853 GCF_040937935.1 Hyperolius riggenbachi | reverse complement strand
CAGCGCTCCCACCTCTGCAGGGCTTCTCTCCCCACCTCCCACCTCCACCTCCCACCTCCCTGCCTACCCACTCTCCCTCCTCCTCACCTCCTCGCCACCTCCCACCTCCCTCCTCCCTCCTCCCCCCTCCCTCCTCCCCTCCTCTCTCCTCCCCCCTCCCTCTCCACCTCCCACCTCCCACATCCACACTCCTCCCTCCTCCCACCTCATCCCTCCTCCCACCTCCCACCTCCCTCCTCCCCCACCCACCTCCACCTCCGCCCACCTCCCACCTCCCACCTCCCTCCTCCCACCTCCCTCCTCCACCTCCCTCCTCCCTCCTCCCACCTCCCTCCACCTCCTCCCTCCTCCCTCCTCCCACCTCCCCACCTCCCTCCTCCCACCTCCACCTCCCTCCTCCACCTCCCTCCTCCCACCTCCCACCCTCCCACCTCCCTCCCCTCCCCACCTCCCACCTCCCTCCTCCCTCCTCCCCACCCCCCTCCTCCCCACCTCCCCTCCTCCACCTCCCACCTCTCCACCTCCCTCCTCCACCTCCACCTCCCTCCTCCCTCCTCCCTCCACTCCTCCCACCTCCCCACCTCCCACCTCCCTCCTCCCACCTCCCACCTCCCTCCTCTCCACCTCCCACCTCCCTCCTCCCACCCTCCCCACCCTCCCTCCTCCACTCCCTCCCACCTCCCTCCTCCCTCCTCCCACCTCCCACCTCCCTCCTCCCTCCTCCCACACCTCCCTCCTCCCTCCTCCCTCCTCCCTCCTCCCACCTCCCACCTCCCACCTCCCTCCTCCCACCTCCCACCTCCCACCCTCCCACCTCCCTCCTCCCACCTCCCTCCCTCCCACCTCCCACCTCCCTCCTCCCACCTCCCACCTCCCTCCTCCCTCCTCCCACCTCCCACCTCCCACCTCCCACCTCCCTCCTCCCACCTCCCTCCTCCCACCTCCCTCCTCCCTCCTCCCACCTCCCTCCTCCCACCTCCCACCTCCTCCTCCCTCCTCCCACCTCCTCCTCCCTCCTCCCACCTCCTCCTCCCACCTCCACCTCCCCCCTCCCACCTCCCTCCTCCCCTCCTCCCACCTCCCTCCTCCACCTCCTCCCGCCTCCTCCCTCCTCCCACCTCCACCTCCCACCTCCCTCCTCCCCTCTCCCACCTCCCTCCTCCCACCTCCCTCCTCCCTCCTCCACCTCCCTCCTCCCTCCTCCCTCCTCCCACCTCTCCACCTCCCCACCTCCCACCTCCCTCCTCCCTCCTCCCTCCTCCCACCTCCCACCTCCCACCTCCCACCTCCCTCCTCCCCACCTCCACCTCACCTCCCTCCTCCCTGCATGCTTGTTTCAGGGTGTGATGCAGCTTGTTTTCAGGCCAGCAATTTCAGGCCAGCAATTTCAGGCCAGCAATTTCAGGCCAGCAATTTCAGGCCAGCTTCAGTTGGTATAGTGGATAGTGTGCTTGTCCACCATACAGTGAGACCAGGTTCGAATCCCAGCCAATGTGAGTTGGCTTTTATGCTACAAATCCTTAAAGGGAACCTAAACGGAGAAGGATATGGATTTTTCCTTTTAAAATAATACCAGTTGCCTGAATCGCCTGCTGATCCTGTGTCTCTAATACTTTTAGCCACAGCCCCTGAACAAGCATGCAGATCAGGTGCTCTGACTGAAGTCAGACTGGATTAGCTGCATGCTTGTTTCAGGGTGTGATTCAGCCACTATTGCAGTCACAAAGATCAGCTGGACTGCAGGCAACTGGTATTGTTTACAGGAAACAGCCATATCACTCTCAGTTAAGGTTCCCTTTAAAAGGAGAACTGTAGTGAAAGGTATATGGAGGCTACCATATTGATTTCCTTTTAAGCAATACCAGTTACCTGGCTATCCTGCAGATCCTCTGCCTCCAATACTTTTAGCCCTAGACCCTGAACAAGCATGCAGCAGATCTGGTGTTTGACATTTTTGTAAGATCTGACAAGATTAGCTGCATGCTTGTTTCTGGTGGGATTCACACGACAGTGGCTGGATAGTGTACTGGTTAAGGGTTCTGCCTTTGACATGGGAGACCAGGGTTCGAATCCTGGCTAGGTCAAGTACCTATTCAGTAAGGAGTTCAAAGCAAGACTCCCTAACACTGCAGGGTGGCCTCTTGAGTGCGTCCCTGTGGCTGCAGCTCTTGAGCGCTTTGAGTCTGACAGGAGAAAAGCGCTATACAAATGTTTGGATTATAATTATTATTATTACTGCAGCCAAATAGATCAGCAGGGCTGCCAGGCAACTGGTATAGCTTAAAAGGAAATCAATATGGCAGCCTCCATATACCTCTCACTACAGTTCTCCTTTAAGCAACCTAATGGTTCTATTGCATTGAGCATTAATGGTACATTTTACAGTAGCTTCACTTACTACTGTAGTGGTACAGTGCTTAGGGTGATGCACTGACGTGTCCACCATGCAGTGTGATCTGGGTTCGATTCCCAGCTATGGTATGATATATACTGGCTTTTAAAAAAGTATAATTCCCTGCCAGAAGACACCCTCCTCCCGGAGGGAGGAGGGAATAGGTTGAAGGGTTGGAGGGTTGGTGGGAGGTGGGAGGAGGGAGGAGGTGGGAGGAGGGAGGTGGGAGGAGGGAGGTGGGAGGAGGGAGGCCAATTAAAATCTCACTAGCAGAGAGTGTAGCAGCTGTCCCATAACTAATTAGTGTAGGCAGACAACTGAGTCAAATGGTATAAAGGACCTAGCTTAAAGGGAGGGTGGGCGGGTCCTCAAGCAGTGTGTTTGACCATAACATGTCTGCTGACAGTGAAATGGAGGGTAAAAATTTTGTTTTTTGATGCGAACTGGGCGAAGCGAACTTCTGCAAACGTTCGCCTGCGGGAGGCGAACGCGAACCACCGAAGTTCGCCAGGAACCGTTCGCCGGCGAACCGTTCGGCCCAACTCTAGTCCCTATTGATTCGGAAAAACATCAATATCTATGGCTTGTAATAATATTTTTTTTTCTAGGACATATTCAACTTTATGTAGGCGATACTTTTTTTTTTCCAAGATTTTTTTTTATTGTTTTATGCTTATGTTTTTAAAGTAAAAACATTATAAGATTAAAAATTATGTTATCCACTATAGTTTCAAAATTAACCGTGCCACTTGTAGGTAGATAAAAGTTATTTATCCAATGTATTCAATGTATCACAACACTTATATTTTGTAAATCATACAGTGTACGGTGATAATATTTGATTTTGACATAAAATTTGAATATGATTTTGTCCTTGCAATGTATCTTCATAAAAATATGTAATGTAATAATAGGGAGAGCTTAACACAGGGGTTTTTTATCTGTTAAAAATGAACTTTACTGAATGTTACTTAATGTTTAAAATTGATTATAATTTACAATGGTCATTTCTAAATTATTTAGTGAATGTTTGTCCATTATAAAATCTTTCCTCTCCTTCATTTACAGTTTTAAATTTATCATATGTGGTGACATCTTTACTGCTGGAAAGGTGTATCACTGCAGATGTTTGTTTGTTGTGTGTTCTGAAGTACATATAATATCTCCAAGATCCACCCCTTCTTAACCCCGGACACGACCAAGTTGCTCATCCATGCCCTCATCATCTCCCGCCTTGATTATGGTAACTCCTATCTGGCCTCCCCTTGAAACGCATTGCCTCCTTTCAATGAACGTGACTGACTCATCTATTCTTCGCACCGCTCCGCATCTCCCCTCTGTAAGTCCCTGCACTGGCTCCCTATCCAATTCAGGATAAGTTTCAAGATTCTATGCCTAACATATAAATCTGTGCACAAAACCTGCCCTATCTCTGAGCTTGTTCACAGGTATACACCAGGTCATCCCTTCTGGTCCTCCAATGACATTCACTTCACTACTCCACGCATTTCCCACTCCCATGCACTCCTGCAGGTTTTCTCAAAATTCGCCCTCACTCACTGGAACTCCCTTCCACTACCCATCAGATTTGCTCCCTCCTTAAACACATTCAAGCAGGCCTCCAAAACCCACCTCTTTATGATGATGTACCCCCCCCCACACCATCACCACACAGTAACTCTCTACTGAATATTCATTCCACAGCCCTACCTGGTGTTTCCACCCCCCACCCCCCCTAGATTGTAAGCCTTTGGCAGGGTCCTCCCTTCCCTAATGTGGTCCACATGATTGTGTGCTCCTTTCCTATGACAGCCTCGTACTTGTATTACTGGGCTACCTAACCAGCCCAAAATCGCAAGATCATGTATTTTGTATCCTGTTTGCCTTGTATAGTTTTGTCCCATATGTATTGTATAACCTTGTTACAGCTGTCATCCTTGTATCATTGTATATATTTATTGTCTAGTGCTGTGTAATATGTTGGTGCTTTATAAATACAATTAATAAATAACAATAGTAATACTACATAGAAACAATGCCTAGTCTCCAGAATGTTCAGAGGCAGATGTGTGCATAACTATATAGCCTAGGGTAAATGTTAGTGGAAGGGCAGGGTTATATACCAATTTAGAGCAATAAATACAGGTGGAACTTGAAAAATTAGAATATTATGCAAAAGTCTATTTATTTCAGTTATTCAACTTAAAGTGAACCTCCAGACTAAAAATCGACTCAGCAGCACTGAAAAGGCCTGGTATTTCTTTAACAGTTTCACAGCATCAGAACTTTGTTTCTCTTATACAAGCCTCATTTTTAGATGCACAGAAGAAAACTGCCCGGGCATTTTTGCCCTGATGCTGTGCAAAGCATGATGGAATTTCTGATGTTCTTGCTCTTGTTCTGCTGTTTTGTTGCAAAACATTTTTTCTTACATTTTGAATTTGACATTTGAAGCCTAGTGTGTGCAGCTGGGAGGGGTTATCAGGACACAGGACAGTTGGAACTGTGTCTCCTGCTCCTTGTCACCTACTTTCAACCAAAAAGATGGCTGCTCCCATGACAAAGATGGCAGCCCCCATGAATCACAAACATTTGCCTGTTCTTTTAAAACAAGGTGAGTAAGAGATTATATTACCAATCTATTCTAATTAACATAACTAATGTAATTTAATGACAGTATGTTTGTTTAGGCTGAAGTTCCCCTTTAAAAAGTGAGCCTAATATATAAAATAGAAACACTTTGCAGGTGTTTTGGGTTAATTAGCTGATTAGAGTTTGACAGTTTGAGCCTAAAATATTGAACATTTTCACAATATTCTAATGAGATTTTGATTTTGAGGTTCTCATGAGCTGAGATATACAGTAACTATCACAATTATAACAAATAAAGGCTTGAAATATCTCGCTTTGCATGTAATGAGTCTATTTCATATATTAGTTTCACCTTTTAAGTTGAATTACTGAAATAAATGGACTTCAACATACAATTCTAATTTTCGATATTTAACTGTTCATATAGGAAGCGTTTCTGATGCCCATTCCTACCTCCCCCATGGGCCAATCAGACAGACAAAGGTTTCCCCTTCAGTAGCTATGCAGCAGAGCAGGCAGGAAAGTGATGTCTACTCTATCCCTCCTACATTCAAGTCGCTACCCTATCTGGCCACTGCTGCAGCACATCTTCCAGGTCCATCAGGTTCTGGTAGCAATGTCTTCTGGTTACCTTCTCTGCTGCTGAAGCCTCCAGCCTCACTCCAGTCCAAATCTTTCCGGTGCCTGGGACATAGAAGAGTTAGCTACAGTAACTCTGCATAGGTAAAGGGAACCTGTGGCTCTCTGCTGGGGAAAAACCAACAGGAAGTTCAAAGTACTCTTCTTTGCAACCTTGGCAACAGAACTCTATGTACTCTGGAGTCCAAATGCCACGAGACAGTCGCAAAACTCCCTTCTTCCTGCAGGAGTATTTCGTTACACAGAACAAGAGTTTTCATTACTCAGTTCCAACACATGGACTTATTTGCTGGGTGGTAGTAAACTGACACTTCCATCTGCCAGTTGCACAATAGAATTACTGTGTTTTATATGAACGTATAAACGCAGTAATCAAGCTGAAATAATGTTGGCCATTAATCTTTGCAATAGGCAGAGTTAAACCGGAAATACGGAACTTCTGGAGAGTGGTAACAAAGGAGAAACACGCACATGGGACTTCCTTCTATCTTACTGGGCACCTCATTAGAGTTAGAATAGAACTACAGAGTCATAAATCAAACCTTGGACTGCGAGTTTACAGAAATCCGGCGGATGTAAATCACACTATATCCAACATAAGCTCTGCAGATTTTGCAGCAAGATGTGCCAGATTGTCTCTGGAGGCCATGACTATATTTAGGCTTTCTGACTGTGTAAACATGTATATTAGAGGGGAAATTGTATGAAGAAAATCTTCCTGAGTGTAGCAGGTGTATTTTATCTTCTATTAAGTTATTATCTTTAAAATGACACCATATCTGCTATACAACATTTTAATGGCTTCATTGTGACACAAAATGGTTTACAATGACAAATGTAGTTAAAGAAAAGAATAAATTTAATAAATCTCGTGATTAGAAACCTTTAAAGTATTTCCTGAAAGAATAACTTGCTTTTCAGATTCATCGTATTTAAGGATGTAAATGTAGGATGTAAAAAAGAATGATAGAATAATAGTTAATCCAAAAAAATAGTAAATACAAAAGAGAGCAATACTTTAAACACAGAACTCTGGTGCAGTTATTGCTCAGTCACATTAACCCTTTAGCAGCCAATTTATTTAGAGGCTTGCAAGTACTCCATGCCAATTTATTTTAGCACATTTTATTTTCTTTCTTATTTGTTACATTTGCTTGCTACAAATTAGTACTGCTGTAATGTGTATTTATGGCTGCTTGCCACTAGGGGGCAGTGTGAGACAATAATAGAGGACTTCTGTTTCCGTTTCTATATTTTCTGCTAGCAGAGAGAGATCAAAGCATTCCAAGAACTTACAGCACGAGTTCTGCCAACGGAGGTCAAAAGCAGTGCACTTGTCTCAAATAAGAAAGCTATATTGAATCTGGTAATTAGTGATGGCTCGAACCTCCGATTATAGGTTCGTGAACCTCGAACGCGAACTTGTGCAAAAGTTTGGTTCGCGCGAACTTTCGCAAACCGCAATAGACTTCAATGGGGAGGCGAAGTTTGAAAATCAGAAACATTTATGCCTGCCACAAAAGTGATGAAAAAGATGTTTCAAGGGGTCTAACACCTGGGGGGAGGGCACGGCGGAGTAGGATACACGCCAAAAGTCCCGAGGAAAAATAAGGATTTGATGCACAGCAGCGTTTTAAGGGCAGAAATCACATTACATTCTAAATTGGAGGCCTAAAGTGCTTTAAAACATCTTGCATGTGTATACATCAACCAGGGAGTGTAATTAGTGTACTGCTTCACAATGACAGACCAAACTCACTGTGTAACGCACCACAAACAGCTGTTTGTGTAGTAACGGCTGTGCTAGACTGGTGCGCACCATGGTGAGAGTGCAGGCGATAGCGGTTTTCAAGCCCATATGGTCGCTGGGCTGAGGTAGCTCAATGACAGAACAACAGTGACTGTCCAGTTCATCGAATTTGGTCTGTCCACAATGAAGCAACAACCTTATTATCTTGGGTGTGCCCCCCCGAGACACTCATATAGCCGGCGGTCATTGTTTCATTGTGATACGCAAGCCCCTTTACCGTGGCACGGTAACGATCACGAAGGGGAATTAACACATGTACATGCCTTTTGTTTTGTTGTTGCAGTTGCAGTACAGCCAGAAAAATTAGGCAGGCATGTACACGCACCAGAAAAATTATTATAGCAGCGGCCTTAAAAATTCAGGAATCCACTTGGAGTCCTGGACCCTGTTGGTGGTGGCGGAGAAGGCAATCAAGTGGCCTGCAGGCAAAGATGCTGTGTGGGGACTGGGGACCAACTTAGTCTTGGGGCAGGCAGTCACATGGTGTGCAGGCAGAGATGCTGTGTGTGGGGACTGACTTCGATTTCGGGCAGGCCTGACCATGCTTTGCAGACCACATGGTCAGATGGACCCTTGACCCAACTCTGTGTGCCAGGGATGACACCACTTGTTTTTCAACATCACGGTACAGTTTGGGTATCACCTTTTTTGAGAAATAATTGCGGCCTGGTATCTTTCACTGCAGTGTGTGGCTTTGCTTTTGGGTGCTGCTTTTCCTCAGGTGGTCATCCCATTGCAGTTTGTGCTTTGTCATCATGTTCCTTCATAAGGAAGTTGTCCCTACGCGGGTCTTGGTCTTCCCACGGCTGAATTTTTGGTGGCAGAGAGTACAGATGGCATTGCTCTCATCTGAGGCAGACACACAAAAAAATTTCTACACTGCTGAGCCCTGGGGTGATGGCACTTTGGTGGTGGCAGCTGACTGAGCATTAAGTGGGGTGCCAGAATCAGAGCAGGAGGAGGAAGATATATCACACGGTTCCATGTGGAAGCTGAGGAAGTTGAGGTGTTCTGTGTTAATTAGTCAACTACATCCTGACAATCTTGAGGGTTGATGGCACGTGCCTTCTGAACACTGTACTTTGGTCCAGGGCGGCATGAAATCAGGACAGCACAACCACGAACAGACCTGCTGGGTGGCCTGCCTCTGGCTCTGCCTCTGCCTGTTTTGCCCATATTGGGGGGGATGAAGTGAAAGGTATGCACTGACTTGACTAATACAATGTGTTGTCACGCAGGTGCACTGAACAGGTATGCAGTGACAATGCAGTATCAATACAATGTGCAGCTGTCACACAAACAGGTACCATGAACAGGTATTACAATTGTGCAGCTGTCACACACACAGGTACCATGAACAGGTATGCAGTGACTGGTATATAATATAACACTGCGTGCAGTCACGTAGGTGCACTGAACAGGTATGCTGTGACTGGTATTAATACAATGTGCAGCTGTCACACACAGAGGTACAGTGAACAGGTGCAGTGACTGGTATATAACACCGCATTCTTCTGTCACGCAGATGCCGTAAACATGAACAGGTATGCAGTGATTGGTATTACAAATGTGCAGCTGAGCTGACACACACACAGGTACCGTGAACAGGTGCAGTGACTGGTATATAACACTGCGTGCTTCTGTCACGCAGCTGCAGTAAACATGAACAGGTATGCAGTGATTGGTATTACAAATGTGCAACTGTCATACACACAGGTACCGTGAACAGGTGCAGTGACTGGTATATAACACTGCGTGCTTCTGTCACGCAGCTGCAGTAAACATGAACAGGTATGCAGTGATTGGTATTACGAATGTGCAGCTGCCTGTCACAAACGTGCAGTAAAAAGGTAGGCACTGAATGTGCTGGGCCTGGTAGTGGCACAGAAGGAATTACCAAGGGGCCAAGGGCCAGCTGCAACTGACTAACAGGGCTGTATATGCAAGTGTCAGTGGGACACACACAAAAAAACCTAAAATAGATCACAAGAACAACATTAGCTCTCAAAAGAGCTGTTGAGGGGTGCTTTTTAGCAATAAGTATCAGCAAGGAGCAAGCTAACAAGCCTAACAAGAGCCTAACTAAGCTTGCCCTATGTCTCTGCAGCAACTCTCCCTTCTCTAATTACTGCAGCCACACGAGTGAGGGAAATGGCCGACGCTGCCTGCCTTTTATAAGTGGGGGGGGGGCTCCTGGAGGGAGTGTAGCCTGATTGGCTACCATGTGTCTGCTGACTGTGATGTAGAGGGTCAAAGTTGAGCCTAATGATGCAGTATAGAGGGCGAGTCGAACTTGCATATAGTTCGCGGTTCACCACGAACGTGAACCACCGAAGTTCGCGCAAATCGGTTCACCGGCGAACCATTTAGGCCATCTCTACTGTTAATGGGTTAAAAAAGAAAGAAAAAAGCAAAATACAAAAATGCATAGAAAAGCACATTTTCAATGCATTTTTTCTGTGTTTGAGTTGCTTTTCTGCAGAAAAATGCATACAGCAGTGAAAAACACAAGACACAGGATACTTTGACAGGGTTGGTGGTGCCCAAAATGTATTACTATATATAAGTAAACATAGTGGTCCAATGTTATTGGAAAGGATTTTATTCGGGTCAATTTAAAAGAACAAGTGCCTTAAAACAAGTGTATATTTTTTTAAGTACATAACTCAAAATTGTAAAACCAATCACCGTCATAAAAATTTAAAGGAATACTATCGATACCCAAGTGTTCTAAAATGACAGTGTGCAAATAATGTCTAAGTAGCTGTGTAAACATTTTCCTACTTTTCATGTTAAATATCAGAGGCAAAAGCTGTAATTTATTGAGGGTAGGATTTAGCTATATTGGGACAAATCAATTGCAGAGGGGGTGTGTGCTTCAATGCACAGCCAGAGTTGCATATCAGACTACAGAAAGCAAATATCAAACATATCAAACTCTGAAAGCAAAAACAGTATGAAAAAGCTGTGACAATTAGTTACATTTCCTCTGCTCTCTTCAGACACTTCAGTCAGAAACACAAGACACAGGAGCTGCAGCTGTTGGGAGCTCTCTTCTCTGTCACACACAGAGCTACACATAGAGTTACCTGATCAAGTGTGAGGGGAATTTCCCCTCTGCCTCATGGTTCAGTCAGCCATCAGTTTTGGCGTCAGTAAAGTTTGAATGTATTTTGAGAACCGTAAACAAAGAAGTTGCTACTAAAATGTATACACCAGTAATTAGCAGCACTTCCCAAACAATTACTGTGTCAATTGAAAAAAATATGTGAATCTATAGTATTCCTTTAAAGGAATTACGAGGCCAAAATGGCTAAAAAAAGCCAAGTACCTTTAAGATGTTTAAATGCACGGAGGACACCATCCACGCCCTCCGTGCAGTTCCGCCAGGTCCCCTTCCTGAGATCGTCCCCCGTGCCGATCGCGACCCCACAGGCCGGGTCGGGCTCTCGTGCCGCTCCCAATATGGCTGCTTCCTCTGGCCGCGGCTGCGCAGTCCGCCTGGCCGCGAGTGCGGCTGCGCAGCTCTACGGCCAACCCCCCGAACCATGCACTGTAGCTGGATCCCCTAATCCTAACCGACTCTCCTAACGCCTAACCAACCCCCCAACCGATGCCTAACCCTAACCGCCCTCCCCCCTCACCAATTACTAACCCTACTGACCCCTCTCCTTATAGACCCCTAATCTTATAGACCCCTAACTGTTCACCCCTCCAATGCCTAACCCTAACCAACCCCCCTTATAGAAGCCTAACCGTAACTGACTCTCCCTCCAATGCCTAACCCTAATGGCCTGAGGCCAATAACATAGTTGTGCCCGCTTTCATCATCTTTAACATTGATGTGTAACTGAAAAATAGACATAATTGTGTCAGTGGGCTCGGGCCCTATCCGACCCTGCCTCCAATGCCTAACCCTAACCTACCCTCACATACAGTTGTGTTCAAAATTATTCAACCGTCACTGAAATTGAGTGTTTTGGCCAGTTTGACAATGATTTTGATCATTTCAGTCATCTTGCTTACAATTAAATCAAAGAGGCACTTGTAAGTCAAACAAATATAACATAACATTTATAATGAAATAACCACAAATGTCTTTTCTTTGCTCACATCATTATCAGTTTTATTACACCCAAGTGACATTCATTCTTAGTACTTAGTACAACATCCTTTTCCAGTTATAACAGCTTTTAAACATGAAGCATAGCTTGACACAAGTGTCTTGCAGCGATCTACGGGTATCTTAGCCCATTCTTCATAGGCAAAAGCCTGCAGTTCAGTTACATTCTTAGGCTTGTTCCAGCCTTTGATCTGCAACCATGCTCTAGTGGACTTGGAGGCATGCTTGGGATCAGTGTCCTGTTGAAAGGTCCAACGTCTCCCAAGCCTCAGGTGTGTGATGGACTGCATCACATTGTCATCCAATATCTCCTGGTACTGAAGAGAATTCATGGTACCTTGCACATGCTGAAGCTTCCTTGTACCTGCAGAAGCAAAACAGCCCCAAAGCATGATTGACCCCCCCCCCCCCCCCCCCGCCATGCTTCACGTTCTTTTCTTCATAGGCCTTGTTCTTCCTCCTCCAAACATAGCGTTGATAAATGGGCCCAACCAGTTCTGATTTTGTTTTATCAGTCCACAGAACACTACCATTAAATTTTGGGATAGTGTTCTATGGACTGATGAAACAAAGTTAGCGCCTCTTTGATTTAATTGTAAACAAGATGACTGAAATGATCAAAATAAATGTCAAACTGGCCAAAACACTCAATTTTAGTGGGGGTTGAATAATTTTGAACACAACTGTAGATGCCTAACCCTAACAAGCTCCTCTCAAATGCCTAACCATAATCAACACCCTCTCCAATCGGTAACCCTAACCAACCCCTCACTGATGCCTAACCCTAACACCCCTCCATGCCTAACCCTAACTGATCCCCCTACCGATGCTTAAGTCTAACAGACCCTCCCTCCCAACGAAGCCGTAATACTCTTGTATGACAAAAATGACTCTGTTGGTATTATTGACGTGTGTTGGGGAAAAGAGATATAGGATTAATCTGGTGTATCTGAATTCCCAGAAAGTTTTTCTTATATTAGTTTTCCAGTAACCTTACACATTGCTAATTTATAAAATTGACAGCAGCAGTAATACCTTGATGTTCACCATAATAAGTTTCCGTAAGTAAAATGGTTGTTATCTAAGCTGTCTGTCACTAATCATCCCGACACAAAGCTTAGTGCTGGCCGGTACAGTGCAGCTTCTCTTACACTTCAGTCTAGGATCATCTGCCGAGATGACTAATGGATAGAATGTGTGGCTTGCCAGCTCTATTCTTACCTCCAGGTGTCAACAGGCTGCTGCGGTCCAATACAAATTCATCATGCAGTTCAAAGCAATCTGCAGCTTCAGGAGGTTTACCTCCACATATTTATAGTAATTGTGCTGCAGCTAGCTGCAAAAGATACTGTATATACTCGAATACAAGTCAACCTTGTGAATAAGTCGACTCCAATATTAGAGATGGCCCAAACGGTTCGCCGGTGAACGGGAACCGGCGAACTTCCAGGGTTCGCGATCGCGGAGAACCGCAAACTTTTGCGGAAGTTCGATTCACCCCCGTGGTGCATCATTAGGGTCAACTTTGACCCTCTATATCACAGTCAGCAGGCACATTGTAGCGAATCAGGCTACACTCCCTCCTGGAGCCCCACCCCTCTTATAAAAGGCAGGCAGCGTCAGCCTTTTCACTCACTCGTGTGCCTGCAGTAATTAGAGAAGGGAGAGCCGCTGCTGCAGACTCAGAGAGAGATATAGGGAAAGCTTAGTTAGGCTCTTGTAGGCTTGTTAGCTTGCTCCTTGCTGATTCTTATTGCTAAAAAAAAGCACCCCTCAACAGCTCTTTTGAGAGCTAATCTTGTTCTTTTGCTCTATTTTTTTTTGCTTGTTTTGTGTGGCCCACTTGCATTATATACAGCCCAGTCAATCGCAGCTGGCCTTTGGCCCTTTGGTGGAAATTCCTACTGTGCCACTGCCAGGCCCAGCACATTCAGTGACTGCCTGTGTGTGTGACAGGCAGCTGCACATTTGTGATCCCAATCACTGCACCTGTTCACTGTTCAGTGCACCCACCTACCTACGTGAGCACATGCAGTGTCACTGTGCCTGTTCGGTCCCTGTGTGTGTGTGACAGGTGCACATTTGTAATACCCATCACTGCATATATCTACCTGTTGTTCAGTGCACCCACCTACCTAGGTGAGCGCATGCAGTGTCACTGTGCCTGTCCGGTATCTGTGTGTGTGTGACAGTTGCACATTTGTAATACCCGTCACTGCATATACCTACCTGTTGTTCAGTGCACCCACCTACCTACGTGAGCGCACGCAGTGTCACTGTGCCTGTCCGGTACCTGTGTGTGTGACAGGTGCACATTTGTAATACCCATCACTGCATATGCCTACCTGTTGTTCAGTGCACCCACCAACCTACGTGAGCGCACGCAGTGTCACTGTGCCTGTCCGGTACCTGTGAGTGTGTGTGAAAGGTGCACATTTGTAATACCCATCACTGCATATACCTACCTGTTGTTCAGTGCACCCACCTACCTACATAAGCGCACGCAGTGTCACTGTGCCTGTTCGGTACCTGTGTGTGTGTGTGACAGGTGCACATTTGTAATACCCATCACTGCATATATCTACCTGTTGTTCAGTGTACCCACCTACCTACGTGAGCGCACGCAGTGTCACTGTGCCTGTCTGGTACCTGTGTGTGTGTGACAGGTGCACATTTGTAATACCCATCACTGCATATGCCTACCTGTTGTTCAGTGCACCCACCTACCTACATAAGCGCACGCAGTGTCACTGTGCCTGTCCGGTACCTGTGTGACAGGTGCACATTTGTAATACCCATCACTGCATATACCTACCTGTTGTTCAGTGTACCCACCTACCTACGTGAGCGCACGCAGTGTCACTGTGCCTGTTCGGTACCTGTGTGTGACAGGTGCACATTTGTAATACCCATCACTGCATATGCCTACCTGTTGTTCAGTGCACCCACCTACCTACGTGAGCGCATGCAGTGTCACTGTGCCTGTCCGGTATCTGTGTGTGTGTGACAGGTGCACATTTGTAATACCCATCACTGCATATGCCTACCTGTTGTTCAGTGCACCCACCTACCTACGTGAGAGCACGCAGTGTCACTGTGCCTGTTTGGTACCTGTGTGTGTGTGTGTGTGTGTGTGTGTGTGTGTGTGTGTGTGTGTGTGTGTGTGTGTGTGTGTGTGTGTGTGTGTGTGTGTGTGTGTGTGTGTGTGTGTGTGTGTGTGTGTGTGTGTGTGTGTGTGTGTGTGTGTGTGTGTGTGTGTGTGTGTGTGTGTGTGTGTGTGTGTGTGTGTGTGTGTGTGTGTGTGTGTGTGTGTGTGTGTGTGTGTGTGTGTGAGAGAGACAGGGGTTTGTGATTGCGGAGAAATGCAAACTTTACCGGAAGTTTGGTTCGCCCCTATAGTGCACCATTAGGGTCAACTTTGACCCTCTATATCACAGTCAGCAGGCACATTGTAGACATTCAGGCTACACTCCCTCCTGGAGCCCCTCTCCCCCTTATAAAAGGCAGGCAGCGCCAGCCATTTTACTCACTCGTGTGCCTGCAGTAAATAGAGAAGGGACAGCTGCTGCAGACTCTCATAGGGAAAGATTAGTTAGGCTCTTGTAGGCTTCTTAGCTTGCTCCTTGCTGATTCTTTTTGCTAAAATAGCACCCCACAAGAGCTCTTTTGAGAACTAATCTTGTTCTTGTGATCTATTTTTTTTTCTGTGTGTCCCACTGACACTTGTGTTGCATACTCAGCCTTGATAATTCATACTGTGTGTGCCACACTGCCAGGCCCAGCACATTCAGTGACTACCTGGTTGTGTGACAGGTGCACATTGTAATACCCATTACTGCATATACCTACCTAACTGTTGTTCACAGTGCACCCACCTACGTACGTGAGCTGAGCGCACGCAGTATCACTGTGCCTGTCCGCTACCTGTCTGAGTGTGACAGGTGCACATTGTAATACCCATTACTGCATATACCTACCTAACTGTTGTTCACAGTGCACCCACCTACGTACGTGAGTTGAGCGCACGCTGTGTCACTGTGCCTGTCCGCTACCTGTCTGTGTGTGACAGGTGCACATTGTAATACCCATCACTGCATATACCTACCTACCTGTTGTTCACAGTGCACCCACCTACCTACGTGAGTTGAGCACATGCAGTGTCACTGTGCCTGTCCGCTACCTGTCTGTGTGTGACAGGTGCACATTGTAATACCCATTACTGCATATACCTACCTACCTGTTGTTCACAGTGCACCCACCTACCCACGTGAGTTGAGCACATGCAGAGTCTCTGGACCTGTCCGCTACCAGTCTGTGTGTGACAGGTGCACATTGTAATACCCATTACTGCATATACTGTACCTACCTGTTCACAGTGCACCCACCTACCTACGTGAGTTGAGCACATGCAGTGTCACTGTGCCTGTCCGCTACCTGTCTGTGTGTGACAGGTGCACATTGTAATACCCATTACTGCATATAATTACCTACCTGTTGTTCACAGTGCACCCACCTACCTACGCGAGCTGAGCGCACGCAGTGTCACTGTGCCTGTCCGCTACCTGTGTGTGTGTGACAGGTGCACATTGTAATACCCATCACTGCATATACCTATCTATGTGTTGTTCACAGGGCACCCACCTACCTACGTGAGTTGAGCGCACGCAATGTCACTGTGCCTGTCCGCCACCTGTCTGTGTGTGACAGGTGCACATTTTAATACCCATTACTGCATATACCTACCTGTTGTTCACTGTGCACCCACCTACCTACGCAAGTTGAGCGCACGCAGTGTCACTGTGCCTGTCTGCTACCTGTCTGTGTGTGACCTGTCTGTGTGTGACAGGTGCACATTGTAATGCCCATTACTGCATATACCTACCTACCTGTTGTTCACAGTGCACCCATCTACCTACGTAAGCGCACGCAGTGTCACTGTGCCTGTCCGCTACCTGTCTGTGTGTGACAGGTGCAAATTGTAATACCCATCACTGCATATACCTACCTACCTGTTATTCTCAGTGTACCCACCTACCTACTTGAGACTATGCTTTACAATGCGTTTAAAGGTGATGTCACGGCACAACGCAATAAAGGTACCACTGCCAGTAACCCTTCTCCCATGTTCACGCAGGCAAGGACAGGACGCTCCAGCGATCTCATGGTGATGTCGGACATGCGGACATTCTTTAGTCCAACGCCTCGCCTTAGCTCTTCCGGATCCACCCTCCACCAATGCCTGGACCGGCAGGTAGCCGACTACCTGGCCTTAAGTGTAGATGTAGACACTGTGAGCAGCGATGAACCCTTGGACTACTGGGTGCGCAGGCTTGACCTGTGGCCAGAGCTGTCACAATTCTTGACTCCAACTTCTGTCTTGCCCTGCCTCAAGCGTACTGTCAGAAAGGACCTTCAGCGCAGCTGGAGGCATTGTCACTGAGAAGAGAAGTCGCCTAATGCTACGTACACACTTGCGATAACTATTGTTTGCAAGGAACGATAGTTACCAGATGAACGATATTGGAAAGATTGGAATGCAACGATGGGATGCACCGATCATCATACATATTTTAACATTCGTTCTCGCAGAGGGAAATGTTCCGTAAATATTTATATAAAATAAAAAAAAAAAACACTAACATTGGGGTTACAATTGATAAAAATATATGATAATTAACTTGAGAACAAAGTTTATTTGAAATCTGTAATGTAACAATCTTTACAGGTCGCGCTACACAGGAAGTACGGAAGCTGGGCAGAATCCAACGCAGGCGCATTGGCCCTTGTAACGATCGTTCTCGGCAGATAACTGTACACACTATAGTTTTGTAACGATTGTCTCGTCATGCCGATATCATTCTTTTGTCGTTGTACTTAATGATCGTTTGGTAAAGTTCTTTCCCCGATTGTCGGCAGAACGATCGTTAAGCTGCTGCTTCAAACGACCATAGTCGCCAGTGTGTACGTAGCATAAGTCAGAAAAGTGTTCAGTACCTCACCTTTATCAAAATGAATGAGGCATGGATCCCAGAGGGCTACTGCCCACCCGAAGACTAAGTCAGTCCCCACACACAGCATCTCTGCCTGCACGCCGTGTGACTGGCTGCCTGCCCCAAGACTAAGTCGCTCCCCACACAGAATCTCTGCCTGCAGGCCGCTTGACTGCCTTCTCCGCCACCACCAACAGGGTCCAGGACATGAGGCGAATTCCTGAATTTTTAAGGCTGCTGCTAGCAGCGACCGCTATAACAATTTTTCTGGTGCGTGTAGATGCCCGCCTAATTTTTCTGGCTGCACTGTAGCTGCAACAACAAAACAAAAGGCATGTACATGTGCCAATTCGCCTTCGTGATCTTTACCTTGCAGCGGTGAAGGGGCTTGCGTATCACAATGAGCTGTCACAATTTGCCATCCAACTTTTGTCTTGCCCTGCCTCAAGCATCCTAGAAAGGACCTTCAGCACAGCTGGAGGCATTGTCAGTGAGAAGAGCAGTCGCCTAGGGCAAAAAAAGTGTTCAGTACCTCACCTTTATTAAAATGAATGAGGCATGGATCCCGGAGGGCTACTGCCTGCCCGAAGACTAAGTCAGTCACGACTCCACACACACACACACTGTTGTTCTATCATTGAGCTACCACAGCCCAGCGACCATATGGGCTTGAAAACCGCCATGGCCTGCACTCTCGCCATGGTGAGCACCAGTCCAGCACAGCCGTCACTACGCAAACAGCTGTTTGCAGTCACCGCATAGCTTTCACTGCATCTGTGACTGGATAGCAGACTTGCCCTCCATAACAGATTGTCGTTAAAGATATTAAAGTTGATTAGTCTCATATACAGCAGGGCCTTAAAAGTCCTCCTGTATTGTTATTTTTTGTCACTACCTCGGGACTTGCATGCCATGCCTGCTGCCTTCCTTGGATGTGTGGTAGCCCACAGCGTGCCTGCTGCCTTCCTTGGATGTGTGGTGGTAGCCGTTCCTGTTCCTTTGCCCACAGCGTGCCTGCTGCCTTTCTTGGATGTGTGGTGGTGGAAGCCGTTTCTTAGGCTCCCGCTCCGGACCGGAATTGAACCCTGATTCCCCGGCCATTACCCGTGGTCACCATGGTACTGAGAAAGTACCATCGAAGGTTTCACACAGTTGATTGAATGGCAGACTTGTCCTCCATAACAGATTCTCGTTACAGGTACTGAACAGTAATTTAAAAAAATAGATGTAAGCTTTAACTATGTTAGAGAAAGAACCATTGAAAGTTGATAAGGCAGTCAGACATTACCTGACATAACTAAGTGAGGAAGAGCAATCTCGCCATGGTGCACAGTAGTCCAGCATGGCCGTCACTACACAAACAACTGTTTGCCGTGCGTTATACAGTGAGTTTGGTCTGTCAGTGTGAAGCAGTACACTAATTACACTCTCTGATTGATGTATACACATGCAAGATGTTTTAAAGCAATGTAGGCCTCCGATTTAGCAATAAAATGTGATTTCTGCCCTTAAAACGCTGCTGTGCATCAAATCCTGATTTTTGCCCGGGACTTTTGGCATGTATCCCACTCCGCCATGCCCCCTCTCCAGGTGTTAGACCCCTTGAAACATCTTTTCCATCACTTTTGTGGCCAGCATAAATGTTTCTAGTTTTCAAAGTTCGCCTCCCCATTGAAGTCTATTGCGGTTCGCGAAAGTTCACGCAAATCGAACTTTTGCGGAAGTTCACGTTCGTGGTTTGTGAACCGAAAATCTGAGGTTTGAGCCATCTCTATCCAATATTTAACCCTCTTAAGCTGGAATTTTTTGATTGACTCCAGTATAAGTCTATCCAGCAAAGTTAATGGCTGCACTTGGGGCTTAGGAGGGGTAATGACTGCACTGCATACAGTATTGCAGCCATTAACCCCTTCTGTCCCTTAAGTGCAGCCAATACCTCCTCCAGGCCTCCAAGTGCTGCAATTATTCACTTCCTTTTATGCAGCCCAGTATTTCCCCTGTGCCCCTTTCTGTGTTCATTGTTGTGGCCAGGACTTTCAGAGCTGTGTTTTCTTGGCATTTCCTTTCCTCAAAGTATTACCACAGGGTAAATTGCTGCAAATAGAATTGTCACTAATAATACACACATCACTCAGTGTGCTCAGTGTTGCCCGTGACTCATGTATAAGTTGACCCCTATACTTTTATGAAGTGAGTCAGACCTACATTTCTAGACTTATACTTGAGTATATACAGTACATTTGTTATGATTGCCATTGAAAAATCCCAATAATAATGTGTGTCACAGTGGCATAGCAGATAACTTACAGTATATGTAATAAAGCTGCATATTAATTACTGTTACAGACATTTTCCATCTTTACTATGAAATGGTGTATGTATCGCCAGCCCTTCTCCCCCCCCTGAGCTTTGTACTAAAACTGCACTGTCATATCTAGCTTGCTTTGTAAATACATGTGAGCACAGCATAAATCAGATTTAAGCAGCTTCTCTCTTTTCAGCCTTGTGTCACACTGAACTACCCTCAGCCAATCAGTGAGGAAAATGAATGTCGGAGGGGAGATAGCAAGCTTCACACTCCCCGGCAATGTACCAGAACAGAGCCAGGCTGATTTAGATGAGATTTTTTACAGCAGAAACATTTATCATTATATTGGAATGCTAGCAATGCAGGGTCAGGATGTAGACTATATAATAAACACAGAGAAGTAGGTTAAGGAATTTGACTTTATGACTGAGAATCCTGCTTTAAAGAGACACTGAAGCGAAAAAAAAAATTACCCCTGACTCTGCAGTTGCCATTGTCAGGTTTTGGTGCGCCGTATCAATTTGTACATTGTTATGTATAGAGTGCTTTAGGGGCTCCATTGTAAAACTTGCATCGGGGACCACAGCTTCTTAGCTACGCCAATGCTATGGAGTGACATCACATGGTGAGTGGGATAAGGGGGGGGGGGGAGGGGCGGGTAACAATGCTCCGGCTGTGGCTCTCCTAAACGAACCCGAAAGATGGCTCATCCTGCTCCCACTGAAACTCCTGGGTGGCAAGAAATTCGATTCTCTTTTGAGCTGTAGCTACTCCAGAGGACACATAAATCAGCCACCGGCTATTGCCGGTGTGGTCGAATTACCTCCTTTTTTTTTAATTTGAGCTCTGCCATTGACTGGCGCCCAAATTAGTCCATGAACACCAATATAGCCGTAATTCTTATTAAGGCCTATGGTGGTGCCCAAATAATTGGCGCAGAGCTGCGCCAAAATCAGTTGATCCGGGTTGGGGGCTGCTGTACACATGCTGAATTCTCGGCAGAGGCCACCTTGGCTAAGTTTCATCTAGAGTGAGCATGGGGCGTAATCAGGGGTCGAGTGGGGCGTGAACGCAAGTGGACGACGTCCACTTACTTTTCTTACAGGGTGGACGTCGTCCACCCTAACAGGACGCATGTCCGTCCAAATGAGTGCCACCGCGGTACAGTACAATCATGCTGATCTCCGAGCAGAGGAAGTTCCAAGCATCCTCCTCTGTCTGTCCCGCCCTCTCTGTCTGCCTTCCAATCAGTACAACTCTAGCAAAGGGCTCCTCTCTCCTGCCAATGAAAGACAGAGAGACAGCCGAAAGAGCCCGCCCACACATCCCCGTCCAACTTTCAGCATCTGCAGTAGAATGTGAGCGTTGTGGGGATTTCAGTTCATCCTCTCTGCAGCAGGTATCCAGATACAATATACTACATTATAAGAGTAATAAGGAGCTGCCTGACCCAGCTGGGAGGAGGGGGGTACGGGCTGAGGAGAGCTGGCTGCAGGGCTCTGCACTTTACTTGTAGTTCGGAAGCAGAGCATTGGAGAGAAAGCAGTGCAGGGCAGGCTCAGTGACTGGCTGTCTGCAATGCTGTGTATTGCTTGTCTGCTTTGCTTCAGAACTGAAAGAGAAGTGCAGAGCTCTTCAGTCACAAATCACATCACCTCTCCTTCTCAGTCCGTTCCTCCCCCAGCTGGATCAGGCTGGCAGCCCTGTTACCTAGCTGAGTGTGTCTCCTGCAAGCCCTGAGCTGCCTCTTATCTGATCCCAACACGCTGATAACTGGACACTCAGCAGTCAGCTAATGAGAAAAGAAGTCTGTAACAAAAAAAAATCTGTACTGAAAAACAAGGATTTCTCCCAGCAAGGCAATGTTTGTGACTGCCAGTGCCAGGGAATGGAGCGTGTTGTGATGTTTTCCATGTAAAATGAAGGCTCTAGCCTAGTGCATCTGTATCTATTTTTTTTTTAGTTTGGGGGGGGGGGGGGCTGCTGGGGAGGGGGGGGGGGGTTGGGGTGGTCGTGGTGAGTCCACCTCTTTTCCCAGGACTAGACCCCTGGGCGTAATAATTCATCCATACCACTTTGATACCTACCAACCATCATCTGTCAATGGAACGCAGTTTACAGACTGGAAAACTATTGATGATGAGATCATGTTAAAATTGTAAAATCTTGATGAGTCTTAATTGAAATCATGTCCATTTTTATTTATGCTTGTTGCTTCTGTTGTGAAGTTAAGAAAACTGTTCTAAAGCACAAAATAAATAGCACATGGCTTTGTTTAGTCACTTTGTGTACTGTGAAATGGTCTACAAAGCTTGTGCCAAGCCACCCGTCACCCCTGTCCTTTGCCGAAACACACTACATGAACATTGCTTTTGTATTGCTCAATTCTTCTTGTTTTAATGTGTGCATGTGTCGCCTCAAACTGTTTGTATCAGAAATAGCAAAATTCAATACTTCCCTGGGAGGCAAATAAAAAATGAGTTAATATCCCAAGTTGACAGACTATGTATCTTTTACGTGCGCATATCCATCCATGTTCTTTCTGGGAGATGGACAAGGGTGGAAATATTGCCCAGGCTAGTTGGGATTCTGTACAGAACTCAACAATTGTAGGCGGGGCCCCACTGTGAGAAACGTGAGGAAGTAGGTCCTATCTGAAGAAAAACAGACCACTAACAAGATGTTTGGATGAGTGGTCAAAATTAACAAAATCTGTTCTGCCTCAGTAAATGAGATTTTCTCATACAACTCAAGACAGCAAATATATTCTCAAAGTGGAACTGAACTCTTGCACAGGACAGGAGGCAAACAAAGAGAAATGTGCCATGTATGTATTTAGAGTGTTCAGCATGCCTAATTCCTCCTCATCTATGACTAATCACAACTGTAATTTGATCTCTCAGCTGTGTCAGCTCAGGAATCCCAACTGCCTCAGCAGAGCAGCTAATTTGTAAACACAGGATGATAAGCCTACGTCTGCTTCCATGAAAGTATGAAGTAGACACACTGTAGATGCATTGCAGGATTTGTAACAGCTGCAACAAAGAAATGTTTTTTCAGTTTGTTATGCTGTTGCTTATCTTTTAGAGCAGAGAGGAAGTTCTGAGTTCAGGTCCTCTATAAAGGCTTACTGAAGTCCCAAACTCACCCAAAAAAGTTGGATACTTACCTCAGTAGAGGGAAGCCTTTGGATGGTCTAGAGGCTTCCTCAATCTTAATATGCCCGCTGAGCAGATCGTTCAGAAACAGCCTTATCAGTCTACAGACAGACTGTACACACGCACTACTGTCGGGAGAACGACCTCCCAGCGGGAGGGTCTGAGGGATCTGTCGTTTTCTGTAGTAGTGCTTGTGTACGCACCTTAATACTAATCATCAATAATATGCAATGTATGCTGAAAAGTGCACAGTGCTTACCCATGTGATGCAAGTCAGCAGCGTGGGGGAGAAGGATGAGGTTGCTGCTATTTCTAAGCAGGCATAGGCAAATGCAGGGGGGGGGGATTACAGCTGCCCATAATTCCCCCGCGGACCAGGGCTGGTGCAGTGTCTGGGGACAGGCACAAGTTGAGACACCAGAATATCTGCAGGCATCCTGCAGCTCACAGCACTGCCCCCTTTCTTTCCTTGCTACAGGTGACTTTGGATGGAGCTGCAGCATGTGTACAGAGCATGGAGCAGCTCTGGGGAACTTAACAGAGTCAGGTATGAGCACAGCCCTGTGCCCTGCTGTATAAATGCTTCACTTTCCCCTTTATTACCAATGTCGGCTGTCCTCATTATTATCTGTATCCAAACTGCTCCTGCACGATCCCGTTGTCGATGGGGAGCAGATCGGACATGTCGGAAATAATCACCAGATCCTGTCAGTCGGATGGGAAATTGTATTATGTGTACCCAGCATGATGTCCTACCATATTATCAGTCGGAGTTGGAGCTGAGGAGTCATAGCAATTTTGGGTACCTGGAGTAAGAGTTGGAAGTTTCATAAACTGAGGAGTCGGAGTTGGGGTCAGATGATTTTTGTACAAAATCCACAGCCCTGGTAAGTATTAGACTAAGGATTTGGAGTGGAGTCAGAGTCGGTGGTTTCATAAACTGAGGAGTCGGAGTTGGATGATTTTTGTATCGACTCCACAGCCCTGCATATTATTATACTGTATTGTGCGTGAGAGAGGAAGACTTTTCAGGAATCCCTCCCTTGAAAATCCTGGGTTTGCCCCTGGGAGGGTACTTTTTCTCATGAGTATAACAACGTTTCAGTCAGAAACATTGTCACCGGTGTGCTCCTCTGGACAGGAAAGCAGTGCGCTCTCATTCTTTTACTGCTTACAATGATGGACATTTGAAGCTACTGAGGGCTATATAAAATGGTCATGAAGGGCTGAATTTGGCCCGCTACCCTTAAATTTGACACCTGTGCTCTAAACAATCTTGAACGTTAATGAAGATTGCTTGTGGTATACTCCGCTGTGTCTATGAGCGCAGCTGAACTGTGCAAAATACGCCCCGTGCCTGCAAAGTAGCATGGAGCCACTCGTGCATGGCTTTTTCTTCATGCATGAAGTGACAGGCAGCCTATTGGGCCAAGCAGAGTGCGGAGATCACGTCCTTTAATGTGAATGGACCCAAAGGTGCTCAGGGCGGGAGGAGTGGAGACGACATTAAGATACTAGTGTTCGCTATGCTGCAATATAGCAGCATAGTGTGGGCTGAGTGCCTGCTCCCCTGATTAGGCACGCTACACTTCCACTAGCGCGCGTAGCGTGCAGGGAGACAGAATTAAGATACGCTGATTCACTAGCGCACGTAACAGTAGCTAATTCGTGCTGTTACGTTGTGATATGCTTAGTGAAACTAGCCCATTGTTACCAAACACCCAAGTCCCCAAATGTCCTATTCATTCAATAAGTTCTTCAGTGAGGAAAATGAGCTCTCTTCTGCTTACAATCAGTGAAGTTTGCAATCAGAAGCACTCTGTTGTGTTTGCCTTAACTTTATCCTCTTCAACTAGTGATCACAGAATAATCTCAGCAACTGGGAGAGCTCACTGTGACATCTGATAAGGCTCCAGAGTAAAGTGAAAGTACTTTTATTAACTCTTTCAGGCCCCTCCTGTTAGTTCTTATGGTGTGGCTAATTTATTAGCAGACAGGGGAAATTATTACTATTGTTCCCCTTAAAGGTATTGCACCCATATCCTAATACATTTTCTCCTGAGTTTTCTTCAAGATATTTTCAACCCTTACCAATAAAATATCTTTGAAGCTTCCACCAAGCAAGAAATTACTTATATTATTTTAAATTACCTATATTACTTTTTTTACCTACTGGTGTACTTACATTCACTCTGGCCCTGACGTTCAAAGACTGGTGAACATGGAGAGAGTAGCAGTGAGCTGGCATGATCTTATTCAACCTTTTTATTCTTAACAAAGGGTTTTTTTGGGGAGGGGGGGCGGGGGGGGGGGTGCCAATAAATGTATCTTCTGGGATGACTATGCATACAGATAATGAACAATTGTATAGAGCGGTATCTTGGTAGGATAGCTCTACAATTGTTCATTATCTGTATGCATAATCATCCCAGAATATACATTCATTGGTCGCCTCCCTCCAAAAAAACCTTGCTTTCATTTAGACACCTCCACAAGAGATGATAGTCTTTACTATTCGTAGTTACCTACAACCAGGAAAGAACAAAGGAGGAGAGTGACCAACCAAGTCTCAGATGATCTGCAGAACTGTGCAGGGACGATTAATGCCCCACAGGCATATATCGTATATACTCGCGTATAAGCCGACCCGCATATAAGCAGAGGTACCCACTTTTCCTAAAAAAAAACCAACACAGGGAAAAGTCATTGACTCGCATATAAGCCCCCTCTCGAGTATAACTCCCCCCCCCCACACACACACACTCATTGTAAATAGCCAGATGTGCCCCATTATGAGGCATCCCCCTCCCCAGTATAGATAGTCAATAAGTACAGGGTGCAGTATAGAGACACACTTGCCTGGATAACTGGCTCAGGCTTCATACAAAATGGAAGTGTTGCTTTATCAAGGGCCACCTGCTGCAACATACAAGAGTCACTGTCCCCCCAGTGCCCTCCCAACTAGTTATAGTACCCCCCCCCCCCCGTGTCCGTGCACCCACGCGGTAAGAGATTGTGTGGCCAGCACTAGGAAAACTGACCTGAGGTGCAGTGGAGTGGAGAGAGCAACATCATCACTGTCCCATGTGCACACGCAGTTCCAAACACAGATGTCATTTCCTCATTGGCTCCCTGCTGTCCCATGCTGGCTGCGGTGTAGAAGAGCGGGGGCTCCTCGCTGTGACTATTTCCGTGCTGGTTGGTGTAGCAGAGTGTAGAGAGCAGCAGTGTCATGTGCAGCTTTTGGGATTCCCTTGTCTCTCTCACCATTCACTGTGTCTCATATGGCGTCACCTAGAAGGGAAGGAGGAAATCTCCGAAGCTGCACGTGACACTGCTGCTTTCTATGATCTGCTACACCAGCCAGCATGGAAATAGTCACAGCGGGCAGCCCACGCTTTTCTACACCGCAGCCAGCATGCAGGGCCGGCCTTAGGTTTCACAGCGCCCTGAGCGAAACCGGATTTTTGTGCCCCCCTTTATCCTCTTCACGCATGCGCACACACACACGCACTCACACACACACAGGCCCATATGCAATTCATCTTTTCTCCTGAATTATCTCCTAGGACATTGATTCCCAACTTTGTTGACGTCATGACACATCATGCAAAATGCTCAGATCTCTGTGACACGTCACATATGTATCATAGGGAAAATATTATTAATAACCACGAATGGATGGAAAGAGTGCATTGTCGTGAATATACTTAAAAATGAAGGCTAGAACCTCTCAGGAATATTAATAAAAACAGTCAGTGAAACAGTTAGCCGCCTTCCCTCCCCCCATTTAGGATGATAGTACAGCACCGACAATTTGCACCACGCATTATAGCCACAGTGCGCACCCCCCTATTTAGAATGATAGCACAGCACCGACAATTTGCCTCACGCGTTATAGCTGCAGTGCGCCCCCCCCAAAAAATGCACCCAGATCTCACGTGTAGGTGCCCTCAATATAGGTTGCCAAGCATAGGTGCCCCCAGTATAGGAAGTCAGTTGAAGGTCTCCATTGCCCCCATAGGGAGCCAAGCGTAGGAGCCTCCAGTATAGGTAGCCATATGTTGGTGCCCTCAGTAAAGGTAGACAGCTATAAGTGGCCCCAGTATAGGAAATCAGGTGTAGGTGTCCTCAGTATAGGTAACCAGCTATTAGGCGCCCCCTTGGAAGCCGGCGCCCTGAGCGACCGCTCTGGTCGCACAGGTCAAAGGCCGGCTATGCCAGCATGGAACAGCAGGGAACACATGAGGAAACGGCAATTGAATTTGGAACTGCGTGCACTTGGGGCAGTGACGATGTTGCTCTCTTCACTCTGCTGCACCTCAGGTCAGTTCTGCTAGTGCTGGCCACACACTCTCTTACCGCGGCGGGGAACTATAACTAGTCAGGAGGGCACTCGGTGGGACAGTGACTCGCATATAAGACGGGGGGGGAGGACTTTTGAGCACATTTTTTGTGCTCAAAAATTCAGCTTATATGTGAGTATATACAGTATACGGTGGTTGCAGGATTGTAACCCATCCTTTTGAGTATCCATTACACACAATTCTGCACTTATACATATAACCTAACCATATTGCACTATAAGGCTCCTGGTTTCCATTCACTCCACAGGCACCAATACTTCCTCTCTCCCCTTTCCTTTTGGAGGAATCTGTGTGACCTGACCCACAGACTTCGTATTCTTGAGTCTTGCCAGTGGTTTTCACCATATAGTAAACCCTCAGTGTTTACTTCTCTGAAGTCTTCTCCTGATTGGTGATTTTCCAGTGATGCACCCACCACCTGGAAAGTGCTCTTTACTTGGCTAGGTATTATGAACAGGGTTTTCCTCACCATGGAAAGAATTCTGCAGTTATTCAAAACAACTGACTTCTGCAGTCATCCAGGCCTTTTGGTCTTCCTGGGCAGCTCAATAATGCATTCCTTCTTTTTAAGAATGTACCAAATTGTTGATACAGCAACTTGAAATGTTTCTACTATCTCTCTGATGGGTTTTGTTATCCTAATTATGGCCGGCTTTGCTTACATTTACAGCTCTTTGGATCTCGTATTGAAAGTTCACATCATCAATTTCCAAATACAAATTCCACACTTGCAGACATTTTAATTGCTTAACTGTTAATGTGATTTCCACCTTCAGGGGAAAGCCTGTAGGCACCAGCCTCCTCCCCCTTCCCACCTCCATCATGTGCTTATATAACACAGTTCCTGATATCTCTCCCAATGCTCACCAGGATTAACAGCGCCACACTGCATTATGTGGGTACTGTCCACAACTGACTATACTGCTTGCCATTCAACTGTCTACACATGCTTGGCCTGTTAAAAAGAAAGGGAAAACACAGGGAAAGTGATGTAATTACAACTGTGTTTGACCAACTAAGAAATAACGGATACACGCATAACTGATGTCGCTCAACAGGGATCAGGACCCGATCCCTTGGGCAACATTGCTCTGCCAAGGTTGTACAGATGCATAATCAGCTGTACAACTGATGACATATTCTGATGCTATGCTGGGAGGTGCAGGGCCGATGGAATGGTGCAGATGTGACATCTGCTTGTGGGCCCGATCTGTGGGAAGAAAGATATCGGCTGACACTTGAGCTAGTTTATACAACTGGCGGAGCGCTTTCTGGATGGTGGTCAGGGGCCACTATACACACCGCAGTTTATCGTCTAAGGTGGTTGTTATTGGCCGCTTCACCCAACTTTAATTTAGTGTGTACAAGCTTTAAAGTTGATAAATAGCTCGTTCATGTACAACTATATTTTGCCCAATCTGATCTGATTGGCCCAATTCCAGGCTGCTTACAATTACAAGTGAGAAAATTAGCATGTCAATAATCTCCAACTTGGTACTTTTTTTTTCTTCTAGATACTCGGCTTGTGTAGGTAAAGTTATCTTCTTATTCATCTTATCATACACAGGTGTCAAACTCAAGGCCCGCGAGCCGAATGCGGCCATCCAAGCCAATTTATGTGGCCCTTGAGAGCTCCAAAGGTGCAGTATTATAAGCAGTTAAATAATGGCAGCATGCTGCCTTCCAATCCAGAGAAGTACACTGGTACCTCCAGCTCTGGATCACGTGACATGCATTCATAGCCACAGGTATGCAGCATAGAGCATGTGACTGTCAGGAAGATCAGACAAGACCTGAAGCAGCACTGGAGCAGGTCAATATACAATACAATACAATACCATACAATAAC
This sequence comes from Hyperolius riggenbachi, assembly GCF_040937935.1. Lineage (NCBI taxonomy): Eukaryota > Metazoa > Chordata > Amphibia > Anura > Hyperoliidae > Hyperolius > Hyperolius riggenbachi. The sequence goes on along the minus strand of NC_090650.1, from coordinate 68,217,625 downwards.
ATTTGTAAAGCGCTTTTCTCCCATAGGACTCAAAGCGCAATATGAAACAGCCCCACTGTGCTACTCTGCACAGAAGGGGGAGGATCGGGGCAGGACCATGGTTGCTAAAGATACATCATTTGATTTGAAACTGTTCAATAAATGTTAAGTCTTAATAAACAATTTTGCCCAGGACTTAAGGTCAATACACCATACAATTTTGTTAAATATCTGTTCAATTTGAGAATAGCAATCAATTTTTCTGACTTATTGTAACAATTCAAAATTCTATTTTTTCCCAATCAATGAATAAAATAATTGAAAGCTCAGAAAAAATTGATTGGAACTGTACATCAAGTAATTGACAATCCATCACACACCATACAATTCTTGATAAAGTATTGACATTTCCAACATGTCCAATCTCCAAAAATCGGGAAAAAAAATGAGAAATTCGATATGTATAGATTGAAAACAAAGAAAAGCTCTGGTTTGTTTGGGACAACCAATTGAAATTATTGAATTGGTGAAAAATTGGATCTTTTAATTGTATGACGTGTGGCCACCTTTAGACTATGTTTTAGATTTTGGCTCCCTTATGTGATTGAGTTTAACACCACATACATACTATGCTTTGAATTTTTACTTATTGTTTAAATATTTTAGCATAATTTCCCTTTTGAGAGTACCTTGAATGTTTTGGATAATTTGTAAACATTTTCATCCATCAGAGTCCTGCCCTATAGGAGGAAAGCAGTTTGGTTGCACATAGATCATTACATTGAATACAGCGGATCTAACATATTCTGAGTTAAAGTAAACCTGAAATGAAAATTAGAAGTCAAAATAAGCATGCACAGGTCATACTTGCCTCCCGTATAGTCCTCTGAACTCTGTATTTATACTCTTGCACCTTGCTCTATTTCAATCTATAAAGAGCTTTAAACAGTTTGACCGGGGGACCTAGGAGAGCTATAACTCGAAAATCACTGAAATAGGAAGATCACACAAAATGTCATACTCAAATTTAAATGGGCAAAGATGCTACGCAAACACAAAGAGAGCAGATGGCTTTTTTTAAACCACAGTTCATTGACATTTACATAAATTGAACTGCGTGGCCCCGTTAAACAAGAGAATTGTTTTTGCGAAATAGACAGCTGACCTTTTGCAATAGGTTTGCTATTGCATCTTATCTTCAACACATTCAAATAACGCAAATCACATGCAGGAGCTACTATGGAAAGAAAAGAGAATATTAAAAACACACACACCACACACACACACACACACACACACACCACACACACACACACCACACACACACACACCACACACACACACACACACACACCACACACACACACCACACACACACACCACACACACACACACACCACATACACACACACCCCACATACACACACACACACCACACACACACACACCACACACACAAACACACACACACACACACACACACACACCACATACACACACACACCACATACACACACACACACCAGACACACACACACACACGCGCACACACACACCACATACACACACACACACACACACACCACATACACACACACACACACCACATACACACACACACACACCACATACACACCACATACACACACACCACATACACACACACACACACACACCACACACACACACACACCACACACACCACATACACACACACACACACACACACACACACACACACACACACACCACATACACACACACACACACCACATACACACACACACCACATACACACACACACACCACATACACACACACACACACCACATACACACACACACACCACATACACACACACACACACACACCACACACACACACCACATACACACACACACACCACATACACACACACACACCACACACACACCACATACACACACACACACCACATACACACACACACACACACACACACCACACACACACACACCACATACACACACACACACACACACACACACACACACACACACACACACACCACATACACACACACACACACACACACACACCACATACACACACACACACACACCCCACACACATACACACACACACACACCACATACACACACACCACACACCAGATTAGTAACATTCTTAGGAATGAGAATATAATGTTATAAAGTGTTTTATGCAAGAAACGTTAATTACGGTATTTTCACCTAAAGGACTACTATTACAAAAAAATGTAAAATATAAATTGCATGTGTATACATAAGTATAAAATGTACATATGTTTCGTAGCAAAATGCACTATACGTTTTTTTCTTATGTCACTTACAATACATTGTAAAAATCTGACAAATCTAACAGATTTTGGACTAGTCCATTACCTTATAGGGGATACTCAAGGTTCTCTTTATTTTTAAAAGTGCTTACTGAATGGCTGGCTGATATCTTTGTATAGATCCTTTTCCAGGGAGTGCTTTTGTAAAGAATTCAGGTCATACTGAGAATCAGTCATGAGGAGCTGGACTAGTCCAACATCTGTCAGATCTGTCAGCATTTTACTACCTACTGTAAGTGGCAACATCATGGGAAAAAGGTAATTTATAGTTCCCCCATTTTTCTCTAGGGGAAATGTACTCATACACGTGTATTTAAAATGTTAAAATGTATCGCGATAATGGTCCTTTATAAAGCAAACCTGAAGGGAAAGTAAAGTGGTGAGGTAAGCAATTGTATGTGCAGTCCTCATCCTAAATACCGTGTTTCCCCTAAAGTAAGACATCCCCTGAGAATAAGTCCTAGCAGGAATTCCTCGCATGCTTGAAATGTTAGACATCCGCCGAATGTAAGCCCTACCTGGCAGCAGCCCACATGACACCAGCAAGTCACGCTCAATACAAAGCCTGGGTACAGGAGAGGAGCAGTATAATGTGAGTTCTATAGCCCTGTACATGTGTCGGGCAATTTGTTTTTGTTGGAGCCAGCCCTCCTGATCTGTCATGATAAGTATCAGCAGCACTTCACCTCTTCACCTTTTTCCAGGACACACAGCTTCTCCTATCATAGCTCTGGGGATCCCGACAGAGTTCTCTGCCTGCAAGAAATAGACTCTTACCCACATGGTCAGCAGAATCCATTTGTTGTAAGCAAGAGCCAATATCTGCAAACCACAGGCTCTGTGCATGCTGCTTGTGTTTCAGCATGGCATGCAGTATATACATTTTGTATAGGAAAACTACCAGTGTTTCCCCAAAAAATAAGACATCCTCTGAAAATAAGCCCTAGCACATCTTTTGGAGCAAAAATTAATATAAGACAGTTTCTTATTTTCGGGGAAGCACGGTAGGACTTTCCTAGAATCCTGTAGTCTTTTTTTTGTATCTAAAATTAAAAAATGTAGGTTTCAAGCTTTTACTACGTTAGATGAACAGTTTTTTAATGAGTTTTAGCTCCCACACAGACAAATTGTCAGGATCTCTCCTGTAGCATGTTCTGTCGCTTGCAGTGGAGCTGCAACTGGGCAGTTCTGACTTGTCTGCTTGCATTCGGTTGCGCATTCACGGTGAGTCTTATTGCCATTTGCAATCACTCTGCAGTTCAGAGCAGTTCAGGATGCTGTCAGGATTCCTCCTATTGTTTCTGCAGTTGAACTGCAGCCAGATAGCCCTGGATTTCCTACATGCATGTGATTGCATAGTACTGCATGTATTTGTTATGATAGTCTTTCAGCTAGCAGATGGTAATCAAGTCAGCACAGGATTGAATGATTACCATTGAGCTGTGTGGGAATTTGCATACCTGCATCCATTGGCTGATACCGGCATAAGAGTCTGCCTCCCATTTCAGACCCCGCCCGACATAGCATTCAGCTCTCTGAGTTGTCGTTGGGTCTATGCTGTGAAAGTTGTTATTGTAAAAATGTATAAGGCCTTGCTCTGTATTTTTATGTCTGCTGGACTTGTGCTGACCTGCGGGGGTCAGTAAGGCCCTTCTGATCCTAATAGTTTAGATTCTGGCAGCACCACGTTGGTGACTGGTAGTATTCCTTCTAGCCTTGTTCTTGCCTTGTTCTTGAGGACGAACTATAGCAGCGGTTGCCATTAGTTACGCTCCTACCTGTCAGTCTTGCCTATCTCAGTGTGAATGTTGCCGTCGCTGAAACAGTGACTAGATTGGCTGAGCATTCCGTCTGTCTGTCCGTTGTCTGTCTTGTTAATTGTCATTATTTGTGCTTTAGCTAGTGAGTAATTTGAGAGCTACATTTCATGTGTTGCGCCTCAGCATGATATATATGTACTCTAGTCAGTCCGTTTTGTATTATTGTAATATTGTATATTGTTTTGTGTTCCGACCCTTGCCTGCCCTTTGACTACGAATTTGCCTAGCCCTTCTGTATTACTGCCATCTTATCTATCGTGTATGACCCAAGCCTGTTACCGACTACGTCTGTTGTATTGTATAACTTAGCACCTAGCCTGATAGGCGGCCCAGAGTTGCAGTTGCTCTGGGCAATCTTGCTCCCTTGTTCATTACTTCTGTGTCCATCAGTGGAGCCTCTTCCATTATCCAGCTACTTAGCCTTGTTGCACTGGGTGGTCAGAAAGTATGCACCCCCCCCCCCCCCCCCCCCACGCCCAGCATTACAGAAATCTTCTGAACTTTTTTTTTCTGTTCCCAGCATTCAGAAGTGTTTCTCAGCCACACAGAGTTTTATCTGCCTATCCTCCTGACTTGCCTCTAGGCTGTGCTTATTGATACTATATGCTATATATTTTTAATTATAATTGTTTTTAATGTTTTCACCTTGTTCAGTTGTATACATGCAATCGTGTTAAGTTTTGTTATGCATTTTTATTCATTATTAATATACTCTATTAAAAAAATTATTAACCTGGTGTCCGGACTACTCTACTAATTTTATATTTGATATTGTTAGATTTTAATGTGCAGCCATTAATTTAGCACCCCAATATTTGAAATAAAGAATTTTAACACTTTATTATTTTTCTTACTAAGGTGTGCAGTTTTCTAAACTTCTGTAGGTACTGACTGGCAGGACATCTTGGAAACACCTTTGGTCGCTGATGTCAAGTTAATCACTTTTAAAGTACTGTATATTCCTGCGTATAAGACTACTTTTTAACCCTTGAAAATCTTCTGAAAAGTTGGGGGTCGTCTTATACGCCGGGTGTCATTGATGCCGGGTGATACACTCTATCCTGTTACCGCCTCTCAGATCTCCCTGCTGAGGGAGCGCAATCTACTCTTCCATACCGCTCTGATAAACAGGTAGACATGGAGAGCTGACCAGTCTACTTAAGGAGAGTTGACCAATGCAACAAGTCACTTGACTATATACTGTTATATACTGGGTAACACATACAGTACAGCACCAGTATCTGTTCATACACAGCACCAGTACATGATTTTTTGGTTTTTATTTTAATTTCGTGTGCGTTGGAAGAGGGGTAGTCTTATACGGCGAGTATATCCCGAGCTCTATATTTTAAATGGAAAAGTTGGGGGGTCGTCTTATACGCCCAGTCGTCTTATACGCCGGAATATACGTGTAACGATTGGTGTCAGCACGCAGAGAGAATCTGATTATTGGCGATCTGCAGTACCACCAAGAATGCAGATATACGCCTGATTATCGATAATCTGCAGAATCAGCAATAATACAGATGTATTGCTAACCTCTGGACACCAGAATAGTGAGAGTGTTTGGTGTAACAGTAACAACTCTGAGTGGAGACCACCAGAGGAGCTGGCGGCCTAAGACTCCTGCGGAATTCACCCCTGACTGTGGGTGATATTCCTGTAGCCTGTGGACCCCTGGGCGAGGGACCGAGGCTGGGTTGCAGGAAGCCCTGTGGCTAATATGAAAGGTATTGCCCTGGACTGGGCTAACGTAATACAGTAATAGCACAATCCTAGTCTGGGTGTGAGGTCCATAGTCACAACACCCTGGAACTAGTCTGGAGCATAACATAAACAATAATACAATTCCCTAGTCTTGGGTGTGAGGTCCGTGATCATCAACACCCTGGAACTAGTCTGGAGTATAACATAAATGATAATACAATTCCCTAGTCTTGGGTGTGAGGTCCGTGATCGTCAACACCCTGGAACTAGTCTGGAATATAACACAAAGACAATACAGTTCCCTAGTCGTGGGTGTGAGGGCCTTGATCTCAAAACCCTGGAACTATGCTAGAGAATACACAGAAGATACACAGTATTCCTAGTCTGGGGTGTGAGGGCCTTGATCTCAACACCCTGGAACTGGTCTAACAAATAAACAGTACACAGTAATCTGGCTCAGTGTGAATTCCCAGGAGCACCTGGTTCAAACACACTGGAAGGATCTGACTAAGGTCTGAATGCTTCCACAAAGTGTTTGCAACGGCAGACAACCAGCAACTGACAAGCAAGCAGAATATATAGTAGCTGAACTCTGCTGCCCCGCCCGAGCCACTCAACCAATCATGAGTCCAGCAGGAATCAGCTGATCGTCCTGATCAGCTGACACTTCCCCTGCTGGTAAAAAGGTCCTGACTTCTGGCCCGCGTGCGCGTAGCTCTTCATCCATCTATGTGGACTAACAGACCCAGCCACTCCAAAGGCACGCTGCTGCATACAAACCGCCACCTTGGACGCGGAAACAGCCGCTTTGCTGTTAGAACATGCGGCGGCTTTTCCGCGTTCTGCCACACTACCAGACGCGTGCCTATGCGTGCAAACCGCCGCGTTGGACACAGAATCAGCCGCCTTGCTTTCAGCACACGCGGCGGCTTTTCCACATTTTCTCACAGTCCCCCCCCCCCCCCCCCCCCTGAGAAGTGGACTCCGGACATCTCCTTCCTGACTTTCCAGGATGTAAGTTAGAGAATTCACTTTTTATCTCATTCTTAGGCCGGTCATCAATCAACACAGGGTGGGAGGGAGTGGAATCCACCTGCACTGCTGGCTTGAGCGGGGGCACCTGAAATTATTTTTTGTCAGCTTGTTTTTTCAGTGATAGAAAGATTTTGGGCCCAAAACCCCTGTCTAAAGCGTCTGCTTTGGCGCTTTTGCTATCTGATTCATGCATGAGAGGTAACCGTGAGGAACAGGATCCGTTAGAAATATCTGTACACTGTCCTGTCTTTCCTGCGACTTGTATCTTGGTATTATCTGCCTCACCCCTCTTTAAACAGTGCTCCTGACAATGGGCTGACCAGTTCAGTAGCTGTCCTGAAGCCCAGTCAATCAGCGGCGAGTGAAGCCGTAACCAGGGCATACCGAGAACAACAGCAGCGCCCTTCATCGGCAGAACCAAGAACTGTAAACTCTCTTCATGCACTGTCCCTAAACAACATGACAGTAGGGGGGTTTGGGAAACAAGCTGGGCACTGCGCAATGGAGAGTCATCCACCGCAGTGACCAAAATCTGCCGGTCGGGTGCGGATAAAGGTATCCCCAAGCTTTTGGCAAAATCATAATCTATGAGGTTCGCTGCTGAACCTGAGTCCACCATGGCTTCTGCGGACTTGGTCCGACCTTCCCACGTAACCGAACAAGGAAGGATTAGCCGACCATCGTTCAGAGATGAACCCTGCTCACCTATGGTATTGACTTCCCCCAGGTGGTAGCATTTGTCTGGTCTAGAGGACCCATATAAAGTGTTCTACTTTGGGCTCCTGTGACTCCTCTTCCCCAGACTCAGCCTTGTGTACACAATTTGCATAGGTTCGCCTGGGGGTGAGGGAGACTGAGAAGAGTCGCGTAAGATAGACCTTCTGGCCACTCTACCACGAACCTGTCTCTGGTGGCGCAAACGGCGATCTATCTGTATAGCCAAAGAAATTGCCTCATCCAATGATTCGGGCTCAGGATGGCCTATCATTACCTCATGAATAGTATCTGACAATCCGGCCAAAAAACAGTCCAGGAGGGCAAATGCGTCCCATCTAGCCGAGACTGCCCACCTCCTGAACTCCGCAGCATAATTCTCTACTGGACCTTTGCCTTGACGCAGAAGCTTGAGCTTCCATTCAGAAGTCGAGGCAATGTCCGGGTCATCGTAAATCATAGCCATAGCCTCAAAAAATTCATCCACAGAGGTCAGGGCCTGATGCCCAATTGGAAGACCATATGCCCAGGTCTGGGAATCCCCTGACAACAGAGTCTTAATGAATGTAATTCTCTGTGCCACGATTCCAGACAAGTTAGGCCTTAACTCAAAGTATGATAACACTCTATTTCTAAAGTTCCGAAAGTCAGATCTGTCGCCAGAAAACCTTTCAGGTACAGGCATACGTATGTCTGTGCTAAGAGGAGATCGCACTGATTGAAGTTCCTGAATAGCCCCAAATATCTGACATATCTGGGTCTGTTGGTTCAAAACTGCCGCGGAAAGTTGGTTTACCGCGGTGGTCAGGACTTCAACATGGCTATACAGTGCGTCCATTTGGGTTCGGTCTGCCATTCTGTAACAATTGGTGTCAGCACGCAGAGACAATCTGATTATTGGCGATCTGCAGTACCACCAAGAATGCAGATATACGCCTGATTATCGATGATCTGCAGAATCAGCAATAATACAGATGTATTGCTAACCTCTGGACACCAGAATAGTGAGAGTGCTTGGTGTAACAGTAACAACTCTGAGTGGAGACCACCAGAGGAACTGGCAGCCTTAGACTCCTGCGGAAATCACCCCTGACTGTGGGTGATATTCCTGTAGCCTGTGGACCCCTGGGCGAGGGACCGAGGCTGGGTTGCAGGAAGCCCTGTGGCTAATATGAAAGGTATTGCCCTGGACTGGGCTAACGTAATACAGTAATAGCACAATCCTAGTCTGGGTGTGAGGTCCGTAGTCACAACACCCTGGAACTAGTCTGGAGCATAACATAAATGATAATACAATTCCCTAGTCTTGGGTGTGAGGTCCGTGATCATCAACACCCTGGAACTAGTCTGGAGTATAACATAAATGATAATACAATTCCCTAGTCTTGGGTGTGAGGTCCGTGATCGTCAACACCCTGGAACTAGTCTGGAATATAACACAAAGACAATACAGTTCCCTAGTCTTGGGTGTGAGGGCCTTGATCTCAACACCCTGGAACTATGCTAGAGAATACACAGAAGATACACAGTATTCCTAATCTCCTAGTCTGGGGTGTGAGGGCCTTGATCTCAACACCCTGGAACTGGTCTAACAAATAAACAGTACACAGTAATCTGGCTCAGTGTGAATTCCCAGGAGCACCTGGTTCAAACACACTGTAAGGATCTGACTAAGGTCTGAATGCGTCCACAAAGTGTTTGCAATGGCAGACAACCAGCAACTGCCAAGCAAGCAGAATATATAGTAGCTGAACTCTGCTGCCCCGCCCGAGCCACTCAGCCAATCATGAGTCCAGCAGGAATCAGCTGATCGTCCTGATCAGCTGACACGTCCCCTGCTGGTATAAAGGTCCTGACTTCTGGCCCGCGCGTGCGTAGCTCTTCATCCATCTATGTGGACTAACAGACCCAGCCACTCCAAAGGCACGCTGCTGCGTACAAACCGCCACCTTGGACGCGGAAACAGCCGCTTTGCTGTTAGAACATGCGGTGGCTTTTCCGCGTTCTGCCACACTACCAGACGCGTGCCTACGCGTGCAAACCGCCGCGTTGGACGCCGAATCAGCCGCCTTGCTTTCAGCACACGCGGCGGCTTTTCCGCGTTTTTTCACAATACGGTACCTGATGAAGACTCCAGAAACTGGCTACTTCCTGCACCGTAGACTTTTGTTGGTATAGGGTGCAATCTTCTAAGAGATTTTAGTCTAGGCCCACCCTCTTACAGTCTGAGCACCAAGATGATAAAATTCAAGATGCAGCAGCAGCTCTATCCACTGTGGCAGGTTGGCACCTACTAAGTTACTCAACACAATTCCTTCTGATCTTGTGACCTGTTTTTAGGCATCATCTTTTGCTGTAGAAGTCTCATCTTAGACAAAAAGTTAAAGTGTACCCAAAGCAAACCTCAGGTTCAAAAATACATTCTCACCCAAAAAGAGGGAAGCCTCTGTAGTATAGAAGCTTCCCGGGTCCACCTCCAGTGCCCCATTGCCGAGCACAAACTCCTCAAATATTACCGACAAGGGCTTGTTGCTTGGAACATTGTGGCAGAGCTCCCTTTCAGTCACAGGCATGGACGCGCTTGCATGGGTGGTTGCACTCCTGCCATAAGAGGAGCAAGGTCCTGATGTTTAGGCGGGTCCCAGCCAGAGGTGGCAGGAGCAAGGAGGACATTGCAGCGTTTGTCTCCAGCCGTTGGGAAGATTTTGTGTGTCTGGTGAGTTCAGACACCCCCCAGTACTCGGCCTTTGTTGCCTGATTGGTCCCCCCCTTTGGTTGAGCTACACAGAATTTGGTATTACGGCCTGATGAAGGGCGCATACAATTTTACATAAAAGCCCGAAACGAACATGTGTCGTTGCCTTGAAGTTCAATACCTGCCAAGCTGCAACCACTTGTCGAATTAAATATCTTTTTTGTATTCCCAAGACCAATCACTGTGATACTGAAGAAACATGTGCTTTTGATGTTTTTCTACATGTGTCAATAAAAAAATTTTCAGAATATTTTTGCCGTCTTTTGAGATTGCACCAATCTATATAGTCCTCTTCTAAAGCTATAAATGAGTGTTGGTGGGTAAGGTGGATTACCCTGAAAAAGGACTGTGTTTTTGATCCTTCACAATACAAAGGACCATACCTCTAGATTATTTGATAAGGACCCTCTATAGGATCCAGAGGCTTTCCTCTCCTTAGGTAAGTTTGTGTTTCTGACCACAACTGGTACATACAGATGTGGTTATTCCACCTGCCGTTATTGGCTTTATCTTCAACCTGGACGTGAGGTTTACTCTTGTTCCAAACAACAGTCATTTTCTATATCGGGTTTCATTAACTGTGCTACTACCAATGTAATTTATACAATCCATTGTCAGAAATGCTCTGTACAGTATGTGGCCTGTACAACTCGCCCTCTGAGGGAGAGAATCTCTGAGCACTACAAGGGGGGCTCCAGAGAGAACTTTTGGGGTTCCAAAGTGTCCCGACATTTTGTTACCTGTCGCAATGGGGATATGTCTTCTTTTAAATTACAAGGAGTGGAAAGGGTTAAGCGGTGGCTTATTAGAGCGGGGAATAATCAGAGAAACATCTTAAAACGTGAAACATCATCGATTTGTAAACTCGGGATTCGGTTTCCTGAGGCTCTTAATTCAAGATGGGATGTGAGTGTTTTCTATGATCTTTAATTAAATTTGTTCATGTCTAAGGTCTCTCTGTTACCGCGAGTTTTATATACCACGTGCCTCTTTTTAAGGATTTTGTGTAGTACCTTGACAGTCCTGGTAATATCGGGTGTGAGGGTGATTTGGTTGTTCTTAATGGAGCACTATTTGTACATCTGAATGCATTTTTGTAATGTTTGTAATATACCTTTTAAGAAACTGTTTTTGTATTTGAATTTGCATGCTATGTTGCCCAGCCTTCCCTTTGTGGGTGGAGCTGTCTTTGTATAAATTGTGGTCATTTTCAGACCAGTTTTAGCTATGATTAAGGAGCGATATTGAAGCTCTGATGCGCGTAAGCTAACTTGCATGTCCAGCTTATTTACTCTTCAATAAAGAATAGACTTTTTATGCCAGAAGAAGCGGATTGGCCTTCTTTTTTCTACAGTTTGTGTTTCTGAACCTGAGCTTAGGCTGGGGTTCTCTCTAACATTTCAGCACTTTAATCACCAAACAGTTGGATTGTACAATTTAATCTTTGCCTGGACGCTGTAAAACAAATCTCTGTTGAGAATAAAGAAATATAGCTTCTTCTTTGAGTCTCTAAACAGTCTCTTTGTGGACTATTTTCTATGGCTATCTGATACTTGCAGCTTCTATAAAAGGGCAGAATGCCGCATGCTCTTGGAAATGGATGTTAATAGCTGAAACTCCAGAACAGCGGAGTCTCGGACCGTCCATGTTACAACATTCCAGAACAACAAGCGTGGAAGTCCAGGCATCTTCTATGTAAAAGGGCAAACTATGTGGCTGATAAATTCCTACAATTTCAGAGGATAATCTCTGCATACCAGGGAAACTGGCTAGGATAGCCGTTGACATATTTGGCATGTGACTCATGCAAATTAATGGGATTCAAGACTTTATAATGGTGAGAGATGAAATACTCTGTACTGTTAATGCCTTGAAAAATGGTCAAGTTTGCATTAAAGTGGTTTAAAACTCAAACAATATTCAACTTTTTATAACCCATACAATTATCATATTTGCTTTTGTGCACAAGTATTTTAATTCACTTATAAATTATAAATTCCCAAAGTTCAGTTTATTTCCTTTAAAGCTGCTGGTGCATTTTATTCATAACCGTTGTAATTCTGTTTTAAATGCAGCCATCAGTGATTTCTGACCTGTGTTTCACTCCAGGACTCATTAGCATAAGTTTCTGCACAGCCAGAGAATGTTTACATAATTGTATCAAGTAAAGAATGTATACAGAAGATAAGCTAATCACCAGTTTGGATGGCAGCCCCTGCAGAAGAAAAAGTCAGTCCTGTGATGTAACCCTTTAATTGCTGTTTTACTAAAGAAACATTGTGTTAGTATATTATATGCTGTAAATAATCTTTTAGAGCAAAGAAGAAATACTGGGTTATATTCCACTTTAAGGGGGTTTCCAGCCTATTGTTGCAATTTCTGAACTATGGGGTTATAGAGATTTCAATATCATGTCCTGTTATCGCTGTGAAGCATGCATTACAGTAAATGTTCCCATCATTAACATTTTTTTTATTGATATAGCGCCAACATCTCCCATAGCATTGTATATAATATAAAATAAATAGTGGGGAGCATGTATACATTTACAATTAGGACTTCCAGGAATACAAATAGAAATATATACACTGTTGAGACATCGCCAATACTGGTGCATGTTCATGTGATAAATTACATCAGAAACACTGAGCGGAGATCCCTGCCATTGCGATCTTACAATCTAGAGGGTAGTGGGTTGCACACATTAGAGAAGGAGACCCAGGGGTTAGCAGATGAGCCTGTAAACCTCCAATGTTGCCTATAGCAAATTATAGGCTTGTCTGAATAGGTGTGTTGTGAAAGAACTTTTGAAGGTTTCCAGGCTTGGAGCATGACGGACAGGCTGTGAGAGAGCGTTCCAAAGGAGAGGTGACACTCATGGGAAGTCCTGGATGCGTGAGTGAGAGGAGATGACTAAGCTAGAGGACAAGTGGGTCTCCTGGGAGGAGTTAAAGTTCCAGGTGGGATGGTATCTGGAGATTAGTCAGGAAACGTAATGAGGTGACAACTTGGGTAGAGCTTTGTATGATAGGATGAGGAGTTTAAATTGGATCCTTTGGGCAGGCTGGCGGCAGAGTTCAGTAGGGACAGGAGAGGTTCCAATCTGGTTTTTGGTAGACCGCAGAGTAGGGTGTTACAGTAGTCAAGACGGGACATGATTAGAGCATGTAAAAGCATTTTAGTAGCCGCCTGTGAAGGGAAGGGATGAATTCTGGAAATGTTTTTGCGATGGAAGTAGCAGGAGATAGTTAATGTGTTAATATGTGGTCCAAATGAAAGAGCAGAATCCAGAGTTACTCCCAGACAATGCTGCATGCTTATTATCGAAAGTGTGAACTTGAACAAATAATGTATATCACGCTGTTCAGCACAGAGTCAATTGTTCAGTAAATGTAACCCTTGCACACTACGCGCACCGCCGGCTTTTAAGGTGCGCATGCTCGTTGTAAATTCCGTGCACTAGTGCAGCACCGTGACCTCAATACTTGACTAGCGCAGCCGCTACTATGTTGATTGACAAGTATTGTTGGTCCCGGTGCTGTATGAGCGGATGTAATGTACAACAAGGGTGCATAATTTACAGCAAGCACGTGCACCTTAAGAGAGCACACTATGCTGCCGGCAGCACATGTAGCCTTACATTTACCTTGCGCTGAACAATTTACCTTGCGCTGAGCAACGTGATACACATTAATGAATCAACCCCACGGCTACTTATAGCATGAAAACTATACATTTTGCATGAACGTAACAGATAACTCATGTTGGGCTTGATTCACTAAACCGTGATAGCTCAAATATCACACCTTATCAAAGATATCACACCTTATCAAAGTTAACACGCCTTATCAGAGTAGCATAGCGAGCACTATGAACGTATGCCTGCTAATTGGCAATGGCACTCGTCCTGCCTGGAGCCCCCGCGGGTTTGTAGCACACGCTATGCTACTATTAAGGCGTGTTAACTTTGATAAGGTGTGATATCTTTGATAAGGGGCTTGATTCACAAAGCCGTGATATCTGTTATGACGGCTGTGAAAAAGTGCTTTGTGCGCGTTTTAGCGCAAAACCGGTTATTGCGCTCAAAAATTAGTATTCGCTGTCTAACGCACATTTTTGCGCGTTAACGTTCGCGCTATAACGTGAATTGTGCGAAAATGGAATGTTAACGTGCAAAAAAAAAATCACGTTATCGCGCAAATGTGAATTTTTGCGCGCAATAACCGTTTTTACGCAAAGTTTTGCAAAAACCACTTTTCCCAGCGTGATAACAGTTATCACTGCTTTGTGAATCAAGCCCCAGGTGTGATATCTTTGATAAGGGGTGTTATCTTTGATAAGGTGTGATATCTTTGATAAGGTGTGATATTTGAGTTATTACGGTTTAGTGAATCAAGCCCCTTGTGTGAATAAATCTGCTGCTGCTATTCTTCATTTCTGTTTCAATATTTTTATTGAGTATTAACAGAGTATAAGCATACAAACAAACCGATAAATTGGACATGCTTGATGATACATCTCTTTGGTGCAAGTACATATAATGCTGAGTTATACATCTTAAGAGCATGTGCTACACATTTGGTGCAATTGCTGGAATTAGTTTGTATCTCGATCTGAACTTAACAGATTATTTTCTTGTGAACAAGCTAGAAACTGTAAAGAACATGTTGAACGTCTATGAAACTTTATAAACAATAATCATTAAACTTTGTTTCCGCCTATAGTATCAATCCACGGGTCTAGAATAAGTCTTCTTAAATTGAATTAACTTACTTTAGTGACCCAACGTGTGACCTCATATTGTGACCTTATATTGTGAACCCTCACAGTGCCTTGAGTTTCCGAACTGAACGCTCAGGTGTCAGAATGACTCCTGAATACCATTAGCAAGGGATAGCCAGTGAGGTCTTGGAGTGTCCTAGGGATAGTGATTTGATTAGTTTAGTTTAGTTTAGCATCTAGTGTGGCCCAGGGGTGTTATAATGTGTATGTAATTAAACTGCATTACCAGTTGCTGCTCTAGTCTTATGGTGTTTGATATGCTAGCCAGTCATTTGTTTGTGTGAAATCTGTCCACCTGTCCCATATTTGGTGGAAGATTTCCATTGAATATTGGGTACTGTGTATCAGTTCCTCCATTTTTTGGATTTTGCTCACTTTTTGTAGCCAGCCTTGGATAGAAGGTGCTGCTTTTTGTTTCCAGAGGGCAGGTATCTGAGATCTAGCTGCGTTTATCAAGTGTGGCAGGATTGAATTTTTATACGTCTTGTGGTGTGCGTTACTGTTGTGTAGCAGGTATGTGTCGGGTTCAAATGGGATAGGTGAGCCATTTATTTTTTGCGTTATGTTGTGGATATTGGTCCAGTACGTTTGTAATGCCGGGCATTGCCAGGTTAAGTGGATGAAGGACCCGTCGTTCATTCCGCATCTCCAGCAGTTATTTGGTGTCTCGGGGGCGAATCTATGGATAGCCTCAGGTGTTTTGTACCACAGGGACTGGAATTTAAAGTTCTGCTCTTGCGCCCACGCACTTCTAGAGGATTTGTGAGTGTTGGCCGCTATATTCTCCCATTGTTCTGGAGTGATATTCTTTTTTAGGGCCTGATTCCACTTTTTTTGATAGTGCAGAAGTTCGTTAGTTTTATTTGTGTGTAGTATAGCGTATGCCCATGCTAGTAAGTGTTTTTGTGTTTTATCGGAGAGAATCTTCTCTTCGAAGGCTGTAGTAGTGCATTTTAGTATTTTCTTAGATTTTAAGGAGTTTATATATTGCCTTATTTGAAAGTATTGCCATTTTAGAATGCTGTTTGGATTAGTGTAGTCTTTGATTTGTAGATAAGGTAGGACCTCTCCTTTGTGTATAAAATCCGCTATTCTCGGAGTTGAATTTTTATTCCAGCCTGTTAGGAAGTTCTTCTCTAAGCCAGGGGAAAAGTCTCTGTTGTCTAGTAAGGGGGTCAACAGGCTTCCCCTACCTGTTAAGTTGTATTTTTTGTTGCATGCCCAAAAGGCTTTCATGGTTGGCTCTATTAGGGGGTGGTGTTGGGTGGCCTTGGAGCGGGAGGAGATGGGTTCCCACAAGAGGGATTGTATATTTCGGACCTGAGGTTGAATGCTAGCATTTTCTATTTGGACCCAGTCCTTTTTAGAGTTAAATTCTGTCCACCCCAGGATCCTGACTAAATGTGTGGCCAAATGGTATTTAGATAGGTCTGGGAGGCCTGTCCCTCCAGAGAGCTTGGGTCTTGTGAGGATGTCAAACCTCAGTCTAGGTCTTTGTTTGTTCCATATGAACTCAGTGAGTTTTCTTTGCATGTTGGTTAGATATGCTTTGGAGATCTTTATTGGGAGGTTTTGGAACATGTACAAAAATCTGGGCAGAATGTTCATTTTTATTATTGACATTTTCCCAAACCACGAGATTCCCTGCAATTTCCCCCATAGTTCCAGGTCGGCCGTTATTTTTGTTTCTAGTGAAGTGTAGTTTAGGGCGAAAATTTTTTGTAGATCTGAGGGAATTTTGATTCCCAGATAAGTGATGGCTATCGGCTCCCACCTTAGGGGGAAGGATATTTGACATTGATTCAATGCAGCCTGAGGTAAGGAGATGTTAAGTGCGCTAGACTTGGAGAAGTTTATCTTTAGGTTTGAGATCGTCCCGAAATCTTCCAGACTTTTAATTAGGTTGGGGATAGAGACCAAGGGCTGAGTAAAAAAGAAGAGCATGTCGTCCGCGAATGCGGCTATTTTGTGTTCCTTTTGCATTATTGTAACCCCATGTATTAAGGGATTTCGGCGGACCTTGTTTAGAAAGGGCTCTAGTGTGAGGATAAAAATTATGGGGGAGAGGGGACAGCCCTGCCTGGTTCCATTTGAGAGGGAAAAGGAGTCAGATAGCAAATAATTGGCCTTAATCCTTGCTGTGGGCCTGGAGTATAGTAGATTGACCCAGTTGGTCATATTTGGTCCAAACCTTAAATATCTGATTGTTTCAGAGATGTAGTCCCAGGCCACCCTATCAAACGCCTTCTCGGCGTCCGTGGAGACAAAGCAGCCCTCCACGGCACGCCGAGAAAGCCAGTGGTGGATATTTATGGCTTTAGTGGTGTTGTCCTTTCCCTCTCTTCCCGGGACGAATCCTGCCTGATCCTGTTCTATTAAACTTGGTAGGAGGGGGGAGATTCTGTTTGCAATAATTTTAGCAAAAATTTTTAGGTCGTTGTTTAGTAGGGAAATGGGTCTGTAGCTTGCGCAGTTTGAAGGGTCTTTGCCTGGTTTGTGGAGAATTGTGATATGGGCTTCCAAAAGCTGCGCAGATGGGTTGGGGTTAGGCCCTATTGAGTTGAAGGCTGCCAAAAAGGGGTCTGCTAATGTTGTCGCAAAAGTTTTATAATATAGGTCGGTCAGTCCATCTGGACCCGGACTTTTCCCTGTCTTTAGTTTGCTAACAGTGTTGGTAAACTCTTCTTTGGTGATTGGTGCGTCTAGCTTCTCTGCTTTAATCTTTTCTAAAGGGTTAGGACCATATTTGGAGAGGAATTTTTGGATTTTGTGTTGTCTGATAGTTTTTTGTTGGGGAGACACGTTTCCCTGGTCTATATTGTATAGATCCTCATAATATTGTCTAAATGTTTCTAAAATGGATTTAGAGATTGTATTTTTTTGGCCTTTTTTATCCATTATCATGTCTATCTGTTGTTGAGCTTGTTTCTTCCTGAGTTTCCTAGCCAGGTACGCTCCTGCTTTATTGGACCATTCATAGAATGTTTTTTCAGCCCTCAGTATTCTCTTTTTTGCTGATAAGTGTAGTAGATGTTTAATTTCCTCTCTAGTGGTAGTAAGTTCAATGAGAATTTGTGCCGCTTGTTTCATTTTATGTTTTTTTTCAAGTTGTTGGAGTTTTGAGATTAGTGAGTTTAGTTTTGCTTCTTTTTCTATCTTCTTCTCTTTCCCTAATCTAATGAATTCTCCTCTAACAACTGGTTTGTGTGCTTCCCATGTCAGTAAAGGTGAACTGTCTGGGGTCGAATTGTTTTGTAGGTATTCCTGT
This sequence comes from Hyperolius riggenbachi, assembly GCF_040937935.1. NCBI lineage: Eukaryota > Metazoa > Chordata > Amphibia > Anura > Hyperoliidae > Hyperolius > Hyperolius riggenbachi. The sequence continues at coordinate 68,199,209 of NC_090650.1, read as the reverse complement.
ATCGAGTCCTTTATCCTTGCCTGTGACTTTTCAGTGTCTAGCAGATCTGGATTAAGTCTCCATATAAATTGGTTTGATCTGATTGTGGGAAATTGCAATGTTAGATAGATTGGCGCGTGGTCGGACAGTAGTTGTTGTCCTATATTGGTGTCAGTCGCCCATTCCAGGTCTGCTTGTGTTAGAAATAGGTAGTCTATTCTGGAGTACTTGGCATGAGGGTCTGAGTAATGAGTGTAGTCTTTTGTTTGTGGATGTTGGAGTCTCCAAACATCCATGAGTCTTAGAGAGAGTAGGTTTTGCTTGATATTTTTAATGGCTTTGAACGGTAGGGAGGATTTGCCATTTGATGTGTCTATACTGGGATTTAGTGGCGTGTTCAGGTCTGCGCCTAGAATAATCATGCCCTGTGCAAAATCGTGTAGTATGTTAGTGGTTCTGTTTATGAAAGCTTCTTGTTTTTCATTTGGGGCATATAGAGCTGCTATGGTGATTACTCTGTTTCCGTAGCTACCTTTAATGAGAAGATACCTGCCCTCTGGATCCTTTCTGCAGTCTGTGACTGTGAGTGAGCAGTTTTTGTGGATTAAAATGGAGACCCCTTTGTTTTTGCCCTCCTTTGAAGTGGCATGGTAACACTGCGTAAAGTTCCTGTCTCTCAGGACTGGGACTTTGTTTTCTCTAAAATGCGTTTCTTGGAGGATAGCAATAGAGTTTTTTTGTTTTTGTAGGAATTTTAATAATGACGAGCGTTTTTCAGGCGTATTTAGGCCATTTATGTTCCAGGATGTCACCTTCCATTTTACTTCCTTCCCCCCGCCGTGGGGGGCCCCCTGTTTAGTTGTCATTATCCCCTAAAGGGTTTGTTGGGCTGATTAGCTTTGGTTATGGTCTCTTTTTTTTTTTTTTTTTTTTTAGGAGTTCGGTCGGTCTGACTCTACTGTAAAGGTTCACTGTCACACGATAAGTATCAGTACTAAATATCTGTACGGTGGATAAATGTGGAATCCCCTTTGAGAGGTAGTTTGAGGTGGGCAACCAGTGCTCACCCCTAAATACCAGCTCAAATTCAATTAGGGGTGTTGTCAGAGAGCTTGTAAAACAATCTCTCTGGTGTGGGGTGGTGATGGTATATTTTTAACACTTCACAAGTGAGAGGTGGAAAGTCTTTTATAATAAGAGCGTCTAACTAACTATAGGACCCTTATTTGAACAAGTTACTTTGGACCCAAAATGTATACTGCCATCTCCTAACTCCTGGCTGTGTAATTATTATAACAGAGTGGGCTTTGTTAGTGTAGGTAGTATTTATTTTCTGAGGTGTTCTACTATCTAGTCTCTTCAGAACCATCTTAATAGGTATTGCTTAGTCTTATCTACCCACGCTGCAGCCCAGTTCCCCTCCCCCCTCATCGGCCAAAACACAGATATCATACAGTAATTCTTACGATGCACATTTGTGTTAATATTCCCTAGAAGAGCAGTTAGTGAGAGAAACCGATCCATCAGAGCGTGTGTTAGTTACATTGCATTCATAGGGGTACGCGAGGGATATGGGCCTCTCTCAGAGTGACCATCCGTGGATGGTTCATTCTATGAGTAAATTGTGAGAGGAGAGAGGTTAGAGGTTAGATCCCAGCATGGGGAAGGGCAGAGGTAACTGTCACTGCTTACAGAGGAGTTTATAGCTTACAGTATGTTATGATGTTGAGGCCTCAGCCGCATGTTGGCGTAATGAGAGAGTCGTCTCTTTATGTTAGTTGTTTCCGCATGTCCGTAGCTAAAAACTCTAAAGTGCGGGGAATTATAAAAGGTGGTCATTGTGATTCAAAAGTTTGCTCTGGGGATGATGTAGAGGGCAAAATTTAGTGCTAAATTTTGGGGATGAGAGTGCGGATTAGGCCTCTGCGGGTGGGGAAGCGGACTAAATCGCTTGAGCAGTGTAACTTACAGTTCACTAGTCCTATTAGGCCGCGTCTCCTTCTTCTGAGCCCGAGCGGCTTGCCTCGTTGTGAGAGGGTGAACCCCTGCTCCTGTGTGACATAGCCGGGGATTGAGGCAGTTCTTCATTTCCCTCTGCGTTCACGGGTTTGGGGTCTGCAAGGCGGTATTCCTCGTACCAGTCAGGCAAGGCGACCCTGGGCAGTCCTAGGATCTTCAGAAAGCCCGTCAGGTTGTGTGGGGTGCGTAAGATGGTGGTGCGGCCTTTGTGTAGAACAGTCAGGGCGAAGGGGAAGCGCCATCTGTACTGGAAGCCTTTCTCCTGTAGTACCTTTGTGAGGGGTTTTAGCGCCCTTCGATTCGTTAGGGTGATTAAAGATAGATCTTGATAGAGAGAGATGGACGTGTCGTTGAAGAAAATCTCGTCCTGCGCCCTGGCTGCCTTCATTATGTCTTCCTTTAGTTGGAACGAGGTGAGGCAGCAGACCACATCTCTCGGGGGGTCTCCGTCGGAGCCGCGTGGTTTTAGAGCTCTGTGAGCTCTGACGAACTCTATTGGTGTCTCTTTAGCTCTGTCAAGGAGTTTTGATTTCTTCTGCTAGTGCCCTCATATCATCCATTGTGGGCAGATCTGTTCTAATTGTCTGTGTGGCGTCAGGCGAGCCCTTACTTTTGTCTGTAGAGCCTCCCGGGGGCGCCGGGGAGAAGGCTGTTGTTTCGCTGCGGGGCTGCGCCATCTTGCTAGCCGCGTTGCTCTGGCTCCGGGATTGTTGCGACTTGAATAGCTCAGGAACCGTCTTGCCCGCCGGCCCGTAGTTGTCTCTTTGAGCCCCGCTGTTGGTTCTGATACGGGTCTGCATGCCCAGGTATTAGGATGTGAGCTGTATATTTCGTCCTGCTCGTTTGATTTGGCTCTGGGTCCGGAGCTCAGCTCTTAGGCGTCCATCTTCACTGAGTGCCAAGCCACGCCCCCGCTATTCTTCATTTCTAACACTTTTCTTCAGTCTTCATTTCTAACACTTGGTTGCATGTTCTTGTAGAAATAATTCGTAATACTTCTGATCATGTGTAAGGCTATTTGAAACAAAATAAGCATTGGTAATAAATGTCATATTATAGTGACAATCAGATGAGCGGTATTGCCGCACCTGCCTCACCAACAATTCCTAAAGAAAAATCCCAGCTGAGGCTGCAATTACTTTGCCTGCAGAGCCAAACGTGAAGATCAGTGCAGACAAATATATATCTGACAGAGGCTGTGAATGACAGTCATTTGTTTAGATTAGTAGCATGAAGTTAGCCGGGGAACCTTGTGCCAATGCATTGGTATTCTTGGCTTCACTGCTCTGTATATCCAGGAACAAATTATATTATTTCAGCAATATTAGATGAATATACAACATGGAAAAAAATTGGATCAAGCTTGAGATTTTTTTTCCAGTCTGGCCCCTCCATATATCACTGAAGTAATTCCTAGATACCATCATACAAACTCCACTTTGCAAATTACCTTCTTGTTTCATCCACTGTTCTTCCCATCTTGTGCATAATATTTCCTCAAGGACCTCTCCACTCCATTGGAACTACTTTTCAAGAAATGTTTGGTACACGTCCCCTTTGCATCTTTCAGACCTAGTCTTAACCACTTCAGGACCACAGTGCTAAACCCCCCCTAAAGACCAGGCTATTTCTTTCAAAATAGGCCACTGTAGCTTTAAGGCCAAGCTTCAGGGCCGCACAACACAGCACACTAGTGATTCCCCCTCCCCTTTTCTCCCCACCAACAGAGCTCTCTGTTGGTGGGATCTGATCCCCACCTGTGTTTATTTTTTTTATCAATTTTTTTAAATAAATATAACTATTTCTGTATTATTATTTTTTCCCTCCCTCCCCGCAGTCTGCCTATCATGGTGATCAGCTGTCATAGGCTTCAGCCTATGAGAGCCGATCACACTCTTGTGCCCCAGGGGGACAGCCGTGTCATACGACTGTCCCCAGTACAGCACTACTGCAGATCGCGGCGCTGTACTTAGTAAAAAGACGGCGAAAGAGTCTAGCTCGGAGACTGAAGCTGGGGCAGAGCTCCGCCTCCCAAGCAGGAGATGCGTGCGCAGCCCGAACACTTCGCAGGCGAGCACTATTCGGCGAAGATCGGACCCCACCCCCCGTACAAGTACAGTGGTTGGACAGGCCATGGGGATCTGGCGATTTATTTGCCATGTTACTGGAGGCTCACGTGCAATGCCTGCAGGCTCCTGTGTCCATTTGTGGAGGTGACAAATCTGGTACGTTGCAGTGAAGGCGCCATCAGTGACCTGATCCCATACTCTTTTTTCCTGGAGCGTGCCCTGAGAAGACTGCTGGATCAGGCCGTAGAGGAGCGTGACCAGGAAGAGGAAGAGCTGTGGGAACCATCACCACCACCACAATCAGGCTTGTCGTCAACACCTGCTGTACCTGCGGAAACACAGAGGGAGAAGTCGTCTGAGAAAGAGGAGTCAGATGGTTTTGAGGAGGAGGTGAAACACTAACCGCAGGAGGCATGATGGCATCCCAGGGGGCTTGTGGTTACCCTTCAGGTACCCGTGGTGTTGTACCTAGCTGGGGGGAAAAGGAGACCGTGAGTGACCTCAGTGATGAAGAGGAAGAGGGGCTCGTTAGCTCGGCATCCAACCTTGTACAAATGGGGTCTTTCATGCGATCCTGCCTGTTGAAGGAACCCCGTAAAAAAAAGTTGAAGGACAAGGACCTGTACCAGCTGGCAACGCTACTGGACCCTCGGTATAAGCACAAAGTGGCAGAACTTTTACCAAATAAAACTCAGTCGGAAAGGATGCACAATTTCCACAAGAGGCTGCGAAGTATGCTGTACACTGCGTTCAAGAGTGATGTCACAGCACAATAGCAAAAAATGTGCCCGGAATCCTCCTCCTCCCACGGTCATGCCGGCCAGGACAGCATAAGATGTTTTGGTGATGTCGGACATCCACAGTTTTTTTTACCCAATGCATTGCCAAAGCCCTTTGGGATCCACCCTCAAAGAACGCCTCGACCGCCAGGTAGCGGACTACCTGGCTTTAACTGCCGATATCAACACTCTGAGGAGCGATGAACCACTTGACTTTTGGGTGCATTGGCTTGACCTATGGCCTGAGCTCTCACAATATGCCATCGAAATTCTCTCTTGCCCCGCCTCAAACGCCCTGTCAGAGAGGACCTTAAGCGCAGTAGGAGGGATTGTCACTGAGAAGCGAAGTCAATTAGGTCAGAAAAGTCTGGATTACCTCACCTTTATAAAAATGAATGAGGCATGGATCCCAGAGGGCTACTGCCTGCCCGAAGACTTTAAACTCAGCCCCCAACTAGCATCTCTGCACGCCGCATGACTGACTGACTTCTCCGCCACCACCAACAGGGTTCAGACCAAGACTCCAGGACTCCATAGGTGGAGCTATAGCAGCGGCCCGCAAGAAAAAATAATTTTTGTGGCACGTGTACATGCGTAATTTTTCTGGCCTGTGTTGCTGAACTGTGGCTGCAAAAAAAAAAGGGCATGTACATGATGTCAATTCCCCTTTGTGATTGGTACCTTGTCGTGGTGCGGGGGCTGGCATTTCACAATGAAGCAATGACCTATAAGAGTGTACTGGGGGCACACCCAAGTCGTTGCTTTATTGTGGACAGACCAAATTTGATCTATCGGCTGGATACGATTTGGCAAAACCTTTGGTCACCTCAGGTGATCATTCAGTAAAGCCTACTAGGCCAACACTGGGCCCACACTTCAGAACCAGTGTGTTCTGGGTCACTTTACTGTCATTGAGCTATCTCAGCCCGACCATAGGGGCTGGAAAACTGCCATGGCCTGCACTCAGCACATTAGCACAGTGACCACTACACAAAGATTGTGGTCGAGAGGACTAACATTTAAGTCCTGAGAGTCACAACTATTAACTCTTTGCGGTGCGTTAAATACAGAGTTTGGTCTGTCAGTGTGAAGCGAGCATAACCCTTACATTACCACTCTGGACATTTAAAAGCAGCACAATCTGGGCAGGTATATCACCCTCAGCTCCACAGGGTCTATTCCACATCCCAGTGCACTAATAGCATTATTTTCTAAATAATATTTTTTTTTGTAAATACATTGACATTTTTTTTCTCAAATTAAATTTGTATTACTTTATCAAATGTATTTAAACCAGCGCCATCATTTACAGAGCCAAGTCACCACATCTCTGGCACACAGTATTGGGGCAAGGGTCTATCTGACCACTGGGGCAAGCCTCCACTGTGTGGCTCTGCATTGGAGTTGGTGACGCCACCACCACGAATGGCAGGCAGGGCAACCTGCCACTTGCTGGCCACCACTAACAAGCCTCCGCTGCATGGCTCTGTGACTTAGATGGTGATAGGCAGGCCTGCTGCCAGCCTGCCACCGTCAAATTTTGTAAAAAATGTCATTGACATTTTTTCAAAATAACTTTGAAATTTTGTATGAATAACTTTGTATTCGTCAATTTTTTATAAATAACTTTTTGATAAATTACTTGAAAAATATTTTTTTATAAATAACTGCCAAATAGGCTTAAAAAACAAAAGAATAGGGTGTAGTCTGAGCCTGTCTGCTTCAGTTCAGCACGCATGCAGCACCCGCACATCTAAGGGCCTTACAGACCTGGCTGTTGACACTCAATCTCATGTGTCTGCATGGTCGTGTAACTAGTTAGCATGGAGGAGTTCACAAATAGACTTTGTGAAATAGACAAAAAAAATTGTTTGTAAACTGAGCCAGTCTGCTTGCTTATAAAGTTCTGCAAACAACTTCCCATCCTGGCCTCTGCTATACGCCCCGCTGGTCCGTTCAGTTGAACGCGCATGCAGCACCCACACGCTCAAGGGCCTTACAGACCTGTTAGCGCTCAATCTCGGTAAACGCGAAGTTTGTTCTGGCAGTGTGCAGTGGGTATAACCCTTACATTACCACTCTGGACACTTAAAAGCAGGCCTTAAAAGCGCTTACAAAATGTTAGCTTATGTGAGTGCTCTCACAGAAGCGATAAGCTTTCTATCCAATCGTAAACACAGCTCCTGCACCATTTCCAGAGTGTTTGCGATTCAATAGAGAGTATAGTAAAATCACTAAGCGCTTGAAAAAGTGCTTTGAAAAGCGATTTGCTGGATGCTTTAATGAATAAATACATTGGGCTTGATTCACAAAGCGGTGCTAACAGTTAGCACGATGGTGAAAAGCCCTTTATCACACCTAAACTCAGTTTAGGCGCGATAAGTTTAGGCGTGATAAGTTTAGGCGTGATAAGTTTAGGTGTGATAAGTTTATGCGTGATAAGTTTAGGCGTGATAACTATAGCACCAACTGGGTTAGCACCGCAGTGCACAGCTGATCAAAAGTTTTGCGCTAGCAAAGTCTGGTGCACTTTGCATAGAGTTTAATGGCGCTGCTTTGCGTGCGGGACTTTGTGCGCGATCTAAACTCATCTAAACTTATCACGCCTAAACTTATCACTCCTAAACTGGCTTTTCACCAGAGTGGTGCAATGGTTATCACGCCTAAAGTCTCTAATTGGGTTAGCACCGCTTTGTGAATCAAGCCCATTGTATTTATTCATTTCCAGTTCAAAGAGTTCACTTCCTGATTGACATCAGGAAGTGAACAAAGCAGCGCTTCACAAAAGCACTTAGAACAGCGCTTTTCTAAGCGAAAATCGCTCTGAAAGTGCTTAGAAAAGCTCTAAAAGCTAGTTCACACTTGGTGCATGGAGCGCCGCTAGCCACAATCGCGTTCAGCTTCACGGTCATTATTTGTGGCCAAAATCTCACGATTCAGCATGATTTGCGCTTGTGATTCCGGTTCAATAGAACGAGAATCACAGCACAATCGCCCCTGAAACGCTGCATGCAGCATGGTTGCGAATGATCAAAATTGCAAACGCTGCAGTGTGAATGTATCTAAAGGGATACATTAGTAGCAACGCTTTGCTGATCGTTAAATGTGAGCCAGCCCTTACAAAATCGCTTATCGCTTGTGATTGCGCTGGCAATTTATAATGTGAACAAGGCCTTACAGTGAAAAAAATGAGTAAAGGGAAAAATGAGTAAGGGGATGCAAGCTTAGTTCTAAGTATAATTAGAACTGTAATTACGCAATTATCTCATCATCTTTAATTATGTTTAAAAATTACAGGAATTTCAGTTTAAATTACAAAAATGGCTTGAGTATCCTTTTTTTCCATTATAAAGTTTAGGCACTCTAAAAATATCTCAGAAGAAAAATTTTAAAATGCAGTCCTCCTTTATAAAACTTTCAAGGACTTCCTAAGAGTTTATCATGAGAAGACGAAAATAGGACCAAGCATTAGCTGGCATCTGGTAAATATACGTACGTTCAGGTCGGCTGTGACTATGTTAAATTAGGAACTTGAAGACTTGAAAGCATGTGCTTTTGACTAAAATTCATGACTTCTTTGTAGCAAGAAGAGTTGTCCTCATTTAATAAACCCTACAAGGACGTTCTACAGTTCCAGCTACCTTTTCAGTACTGAAGTAAGACCAAGCTGAAACTGGCATCTGGCACAACGGTGCCCTTCACATAAGAGCATTTCTGCATGAAAACACAACATTCCTTTGCTTCCTTTTCCGACTAAGCTTGATTTTGTATTGAATTTATTTCTTATCATGGCATAAACGGCCATCACAGTCCCAGTTTGACATGCTCTTTCAACAAATGTAGTTTAAATAGCTTCCAGTTCTATTGAAATATCAACAAGACATTCAGTACAGGCAGCCTACATTCGTGTTCTCCAAAGCTTATGACCATCTCACTGAATGGAGCCCAAATGGCAACACACATGCTTGATGCATCAATGAAATAGCATTCAGAGATTATTCATTTGAAGAATGCAGTGCAGAAAAAGCCCAGAATTAATTTAACGAGTTCTCAGCTTGGTAAAAGCATATTGACCATAATACAGCGTAATTTGTGTTCATTGTGCAGAATGCCAGGAGGTTAATATACAACTTGTTAACTGCCTTTCCAGCCAACATTTGCAACTATTTCTTTAGTCCAGGTCTGATCTCTGAAAGACTTCATCAGTTACAGCTGGGGAGATGGAATTATTGCAATGATTGATATGGTGTCAGAAATAATATACCCATTGGAACAGTCAGTAAGGTGGCAGAGCCACAACAGTGCATGTGTATTGATGCCATCTCCGATAAGTGGAAGGTGGTGTTCAGAGGCCCATGCAGACACATTACAAGGGAATATAATAAAGTTATTAAGGGTAAAAGGGATGCTAAAAACCAGAAGATGGGTGGTGAGTGATGACCAAAATTTTTATTTTTTTGACCACTTTTTTAACCATTTTAGCCTTTTGGACTTGGCTGCTGCTACACGCTTCTGCTGCCGATTGCGTGGCGCCATCCGTTAGCCCGGAGATCAATGTATGGGAAGGTAGTTCCTATGTATTGATCTAAGTCCCCGTTAGAAAGACCGACGGCTTCTATGAGAACAAAAAAATAAACAAACAAAAAAAAAGTCACATCCTCCTTACACTTCCTGTAAGCGAGAGCACTAGCTTACAGGATGGAAAAAAATGACTGTGGCCATCTTGTGGCCAAATAGTACAACTACATCTACATATATATATATATATATATATATATATATATATATATATATATATATATATATATATATATATATATATTTAATAAACACATTAAATTACATTTAAAATTAACGATTTACCTCCCACACTCCAAAAAATACCCAAATTAAATTTTTAACACAAGAAAAATATAAAAAAATGACAATTAAAATTAATAAATAGTTATCTAAGGGTCTGAAACTTTCTTAATATGCATGTCAAGAGGGTATATTACTAATATTTTTTTTAAATTATAAGCTTGTAAATAGTGATGGATGCAAAATTGAAAAAATGCACCTTTAATTCCAAATAAAATATTGCTGCCATACATTGTGACAGGGACATAACTTGGGCAATGTGCAAATAAAATACATAGGTTTTAATTATGGTAGCATGATTTGTTATAAAGCTATAATAGCCGAAAACTGAGAAAAAATGAATTTTTTCCATTTTTTCTAAATATTCCCGTTTAAAAAGCATTTTGAATAAAATAATTCTTAGCAAAATGTACAACCCAAAGAAAGCCTAATTGGTGGTAGAAAAAACAAGCTATAGATCAATTCATTGTGATAAGTAGTGATAAAGTTATTGGCGAATGAATGAGAGGTGAAAATTCCTTGGATACATTGTAAGGATCCGCTCAGCTGGCTGCACAGGCAGACAGCTGTTTGACCATTCCTCTAGTCTGTGGGCTGCAGGTCTCTGGAAGAGAGACCTGTCTTTCCTTTGCAAGTTTCTGGTCTGTTCTGCTGTTGAGGAATTTGCATACATTCGTTATGCAAATCCCCTACCTGCCTCCTGTGATGACTGGCACTATATAAGCCATGTTTTTCCCAGAATGCTTTGCTGGTCATTTCCCCTTCATGGTTTGTTTGAAACACTCCTGGAGTGTCAGCCATTGTTGATCTGTTAAAGTTTACCTTAGGGTAGTTCTTGGAACTGTACTAGGTAGTTTCCTAGTGCAGTTAGATTGCATATCTGTTTTGTCTGTCTGTTGCGATTGTCCTGTCCCAGCGGTGATCGACAGGAAATCGTTCTGTTTGTCTGGGTGCTAACCGGAGCAGCGCTTGCAACTGGTACCCCCTTCTGATCTGTCTTGCTTGGATCGCACTAGCCTCTAGCGGTAGTGGCAGTGGATCCTTCTGATCTGTATTCTGGAGTGTAAGCTGGAGCAGCGGTTGCAACTGGCTACCTCATCTGATCTGTCTTGTCTGGATCGCACTAGCCTTGCGCTAGCGCTGTGGATCCTTCTGATCTGTCTTGTCTGGATCGCACTAGCCTCTGGTGCTAGCGCTGTGGATCCTTCTGTTCTGTCCTGCCTGGATTGCACTAGCTTCTAGCGCTAGCGCTGTGGATCCTTCTGATCTGTCTTGCCGGGATCGCACTAGCTTCTAGCGCTAGCGCTGTGGATCCTTCTGATCTGTCTTGCCGTGATCGCACTAGCCTCTAGCGGTAGTGGCTGTGGATCCCTCTACCTTATTCCTGTTTCTCGTTTGTCTGTCTTGTCTGATATGAACGCTTGCTGTAGGCTCGGCGAGGTAACCGTTAAGCAAGCGTTGGCGTTCTGTTTCGTGTTTGTCTGTCGATGGTTAGTTAGGCGTGCTTGTCTCTGTTGCGCGTAACATGCGGAGATCACGCAGTAAAACGCGCTTGTCACTGTTGCGCGTAACGCACGGTGATCGCATTTAGGTAGCGTTTATTGTTTTCTTTATCATTCTGATTCTTGGTTCTGTGTCTGTGCTAATCTTGTTCTGTTCTGCTCAATCGTGTGTCTACCTGTCAATCGCCATTCTTGCGATTGCCTTCTGGCTTTTGTTTCTGCTGATGTGTGTTCACCGTCGCGGGGTCGCGGCTAGATTGGTGAACACACATTCCCTCTATACCTTTGCTCTGTTTAGCCCTGCCTTGCCTTTTCTGCTCGATTCCCATCTGGCATCTGTGGCTGTGCTCGCCTGCACTCCACAGCGTCACCTGCCGGTGGGAATTTCCCTCTGCTGGGGCTGTGCACCTAGCCTGGGTCTTCCCTAAATGTTACGCTGGTGGAGGGTTTTCGTTGTGTCGGTGCGCGTCTTGTGCGCCGACCACGAAAACGACTCCACCAACGTTACATACATAAGGTGAAAAATGACTGAAGGCTGAAGTGGTTAAAGAGAACCCAAGGCAAAAAAAAAATTACAAAGTAAATACTTACCTAAGGAGAGAGAATCCTCTGGATCCTCCAGAGGGTTCCCATTCTGTCCTCTGGTCCTGCCTGGGATCCTCCTGCTCATCATGCTCATCTTCTGGCACGAGCACGGCTGTGCTGCACTGAGGCGAGCATGGACACGCCTGCACTGTAGCACTGAGCCACTTGTGCATGTGTGGCTCCGGCTTACTGAGCCACGCAGTACAGCTGCCCTACTGCCTAAAGCGGAGGACGGCCCTGATGTGATAACTGACAAACCCTAGTTGGTAATTTTCAGGGGGGTCTGTGCACGGTGATGGGGGAACGGAAGACAGCATGGGAAGCCTCTATTGGATCCAGAGGCTTTCCTCTCCTTAGGTAAGTATGTATTTTCGCCCTGTGTACACTTTAGGTCCCCCACCCCATAATAAAGTATAACCCCCATAATAACCTATAACAATATAAAAAAAACATACCGAACTTACTATCCCATCAGCTAGGATCTGGTATAATCTATCCCATTACAACCATACACGGCAGACAATTTAGATGTTAAATGTCCCGACTCCCTACAATTTTTATTTATATTAGTGGAGCTGAACTCTTGCACAGGACAGAAGGAAAACAGAGTAATGCACCCTGTATGTATTTACAGAGTTAAGCCTGTATAATTCCTACTCATCTGTGACTAAGATGTCACAAGTTGTAATTTGATCTCATCAGCTGGAAGCAGGAAGTAGACATACTGCAGATGTATTTCTGGAATTTTATCAGCTGTAACAAAGCAATGTTTTTCTTTAAAGGTTATTATGCTGTTTCTTGCTGTATCTTTTAGAGCAGAGAGGAAGTTTTGAGTTCAGATGCGCTTTAAGTTTGTGAACTAGGTAAACGTAATGTTAGCTTTACAAGATTCTAAAGAGTTCTGGGCGAGAGTGAGATTTTGAAATTGGATAGTTTCCCAAATAGTTCCAGCGCCTCAACTAACTTGGGTAGAAATCAGCTGTGTCAAAAAGTAAAGCATGCTATTGGGGAATGCTGCTCCCATCTATTCCTTGCTTTTGATTTTAACTCCATGAATACGTAGGCTATCCCTGAACAAATTTCACAAGAGCTCCAAGGTTAGTGTAAAAATTATGGGCAGTAAATGTCAGCATTGCGTTCCGCAGATAAGAAGGACCACTATCTTGAAAAATTGTAAAATTGCAAGGAAACACCTTAGGATGGGGAAAAAAACGTATATGGTGTAGCCTGTTAAAATCTCTATTCTATCACCCTTATGTGGCAGGCATTCATAAACATACAAGGTGTGAGAAACACAGAAGGGGATCCACCACCTGCGGGCTCAGGCGCTCCCCCCCATATATCCCCGCTCACCAGAAATTCGCCTTTAGTCAACAACCAATGTCTGCCACCTGGGCATTTCCTCATGGATAAATCTGCAACCAAATTTAGAGAAATGCACTATGTGTAAAACCAACTTTAATACTTAGATTAAAAGTAAGTAATGCCCGTACATTAAAACAAAACAATAACAGCATTGTATATCACCATCCCCTCGGGTAAGGCAGGATTCAGCGTCTCGCGTCTCCCCAGCCTTCACGCCGCCTCATAGACTCAGCTCGTATGTCCTGTAGCTCCGCCCTACCGGTTTCATCATGTCACATGACTCATCAGTAAAGCTGTTACTGAACAGCTACTGTAACAAAAAACGCCTGGCAAACCGCTCTGAAGTGCCGTTTTTCAGAGCGGTTTGTGTTTTTCCTATATTTAACATTGAGGCAGAAACGCCTCCGCAATCCAAAATCTGCAGCAGCTCTGGTGTGCACCAGCCCATTGAAATACATTACCCTAGCGGATCCGCACCCGCAAGCGGATCGCAAACCGCAGCAGAACCGCTCTGGTGTGCACTAGGCCTAAGAGCTACTTCTTGCCCTGCTATGGCGTGATCTCTTAGAAGCCTTAGCAAGGGCAAAAAACTGCCTCTATTATCTGCCACAAAAGGTCAATGCTTAAAAATGTATTCATGCTACCCTATTTATTATAACTTCTGTCAACTGTGTTGACAGTGTGGAGTTTATTTTTCCACTTTAGGTCCACTTAAGTCATACTGCAATCATATATGTACGGGAGATAAGCAATAATTAACTCCTTCCCGACCTCCTAACGCTGATAGGCTTCGGGAAGTGACAGCCTCAGGACCGCATAACGGCGAAAGGCGTCAAGTTCTGGGTTGGGATTTTGCAGGGGAACGTGCATCAGTCTCCCAGCGGCGATCACCGCTATTAGACTGTTAGACGGCAAAACCGCCATCTATTTACATTGTACAGCGCTGCGACCTATGGCAGCGCTGTGCTGGGGACAACCCTGTCACTCGGCTGTCCCTTTGAGAGGCTCAGAGAGCGATTGGCTCTCATAGGCTAATGGCTATGAGAGCTGATCGCTGTGATTGTCTATTGGGGGGAGGAAAGGGAATTAGTAAAAATAAACATAAAAATAGCGGGGGGAAACCCCAAAAACAAATAAATAAATAAACAATGCAGCAGAGATCAGAGCCCACCAACCAAAAAACTCTGCTGGTGGGCAGAAAAGGGGGGGGGGATTCATTTGTGTGCCTGGTTGTGTGGCTCTGTAGCGAGCCATTAAATCTGCTGAGCACATAATTGTAAAAAATAGCCTGGTCCCGGGGGTGGGGGGTGTACATCTGTGGTCCTTAAGTGGTTAAAATAGAGGTACTTAGCTACAGGGCTTGTGGTTTTGGATTTCCAGGAGGAGATGGCCATATGCTTCCTTGTTGGAGATTTCTAATGGCTACAAGCTGTGCATTAGCCTCCGACAGCCCCAAATGAAATAGGGACTGTAAGTTTATTATTAACCTGAATCTGTCCATAAGTCAAAACACTGTGTCATCTCTGTCCACTGTACCTCCTCCATGCCCCCTCTGTCTCCAGTGCTCCCCTCTGTTTCCCTGTGCGTTAAGTGTCCCCCTCGGTGTCACCTCTGTTCCCTGTGCCTCCAGTGTCCCCCTCTTTGTCACCTCTGTTCTCTGTGCCTCCAGTGTCCCCCTCGGTGTCACCTCTGTTCCCTGTGCCTCCAGTATCCCCATGTGTCCCCTCTATTCCCCTGTGCCTCCAGTGTCCCCCTCTGGTCACTTCTGTCCCTCTGTGTTTTCACTGTACTACAGCAAAATGTCGTCTTACCGAGTTAAAAAAAAAAAACATTTTTTCTTTAAATTTTTTTAAATTGATTTTTTTCAAACACTACAAGGTCTTTTAAAAAAATGTTTTCACTTTTTGTAAGTCGGGGGCTACCTGTATTGTGTTGTGAGGAAATAAGGTCAAGGGCTCTTGTCAGTCTTCAGCTTCATCATAACAGCCGCGCCCCCACTCCCCACCCCGCTTCCTCTATGGGCAAATTCAAAGTATGCTGCTTGGCCTGCGTACAGTTTCAGGAGACCATATTTATCTAAAAAAATGTGTTATTTGCATCTGAATTTACTGTAATTTTTATAGACTGAAATGGTACTGTTTAATTAGTGTAGCATTTCCTCTAGCTTATGGGTTGTAGAGCTGTTTTTTAATGCAAGGGATTTGTAGTGCTCTAGTACAGCCAGTAGTCTTCTTGGCTTGATTGCAAATTCCTTTTTTTAACAATTTATAAGCCCTTTTTGCTTTATAATTTGGAATCCTTGTCAGTTCCTCTTTACTCTGCTGCAAGGCCTGGAAGTAACTGTCCAGCAGTGATTTTTTATTATGTGACATTTCCAGCTATCTGATCTTTTCTGTTAATATGGCTACTCTAGTTTCTTCTATTTTTTCCATCTGTGCACCTATTTTAATACATTCCTTTCTAATTACCGTCTTCTGTGTTTCCCATATTAGCATAGAAGTCATCTCTTCTGAGTGGTTTATATGTCTCAAAGTTTCTCTGTACTTCTGACAACTGTTCTTGATCTTCTAAAAAGGGGGGGGGGGCATTAGTCTCCAGATCCAGGCCTCAGGCTCAAAATCCTTTTCCTTGATTGTTAGGGCTCTTCCACATGAGAGGCTGACAGCAGTACACATAACTGCCTGTCATTCGCTCTTGTGCTGATTCAGGGGCGTAACAATAGGGGCTGCAGCCCCTGCACCCGCCCGATCAGGGCCGTTTTGGGGGGCTGGAGGGGTCGCAGCATGAGGGGAAAGCCATGGCCACACATCGGCGAGAGGCTCACACCTCGGGCTCTCCCCTCTGCGATCCCCTCCAGCATAAATCAGTGTCTATGCAGGCAGCGGACAGGAACACATACCTTCCTGGGTTCCACCGCGGATGTTCCTCTCACTAATGTCTGACTCTACTTCCTGTATAAACAGGAAGTAGTGTCAGACACTAGAGAGAGGAAAATCCGCGGTGGAACGCAGGAAGGTAAGTGTGAGGGGGAGACTGTCCCCGCTGATGTGTGGCCATAGCTTTTCCCTCATGCTGCGACCCCCTCCAGCCCCCCAAAACGGCAATGATTGGGCCGGGGGGGGGGGGGCTCAGAATTTCTGCAGGGGAGCCCGGTGGTTCCTAGTTACGCCCCTGTGCTGATTCACATCAAGCATTGGCGGAGATCTCCTCCATGCACATCTGATTGTGCAGCAGCCACCCACTAGATGTGGCAGGAGAATACTTCTTACCAGAAAGTACTGTATTTGTCGGCATATAAGATGCAATTTTTCTTATATGCCAAATAAATCGAGTCCCTGACTTACGAACGCCCGCCGATAGGAAACGCCGACCGCCGCAATGTCCCCATGTCTCCTCTGCCCCCTGTGTTCTCTTTCGTTCCCCCTGAATAAATGAAGTGGCAAAGTATCATATATCATATATCATAAAATCGTACTGTGGGATGCCCCCTCTGTCCAATGGCTTTAAAATAACATTTTATGCTTTAGTGAAATATCAGCAGGTAGCAGATACCCTCACACTGTATTCAGAAAATGTGTTATACATGACCTCCCCCCCTTTCCCAGTAATGTACAGTGCTGGGCCCAGCACCCCATCCATATCTCTTACAGCTGCATGTTGAGGAGTAATATATGTCAGTACATACTTACGAGAACCTAGATCAGTGATGGCTAACCTTGGCACTCTAGCTGTGACAAAACTACAAATCCCATCATGCCTCTGCCTCCCCGAGTTATGCTTAGAGCTGTCACAGTATTGCAATGCTTCATGGGACTTCTAGCTCCACCACAGCTGGAGTGCCAAGGTTAGCCATCACTGACTTAGATCAGTTGACATAACTGTATGGCACACATCACGTGCTGCGGAGTGGCATAATGTGTGCCGCACTCCAATGCACCACCTTAACCACTTCAGCATTCAGTCATTTTTCACCTTATGCATCTAAGCAATTTTCACCTCCCATTCATTCGCCAATAACTTTATCACTACTTATCACAATGAATTGATCTATATCTTGTTTTTTCACCACTAATTAGGCTTTCTTTGGGTGGTACATTTTGCTAAGAATTATTTTTTTCTAAATGCATTTTTATGGGAATATTAACCACTTAAGCCCTGAGTGTATTTTTCCCTTATGGACCAGAGCAATTTTCACATTTCAGTGCTCCTCCCAATCATTTGCCAATAACATTACTACTACTTATCACAACAAAATGATCTGTATCTTGTTTTTTCTGCCACTAATTAGGCTTTCTTTGGGTGGTACCTTTTGCTAAGAATTATTTTTTTCTAAATGCATTTTAATGGGAATATTAAGAAAAAAAAAGAAAAAAATCATTATTTCTCAGTTTTCAGCCATTACAGAGTTAAAATAATACATGCTTCCATAATTAAAACCCACGTATTTTATTTTCCCTTATGTCCTGGTTATTACACCATTTAAATTATCTTGCTATCACAATGTATGGTGCCAATATTTTATTTGGAAATAAAGGTGCATGTTTTCAGTTTTGCGTCCATCACTATTTACAAGCCCATAATTAAAAAAAATAACAGTAATATACCCTCCTGACATACATATAAAAAAAAGTTCAGACCCTAAAGGTAAGTATTTATTTCGTTTTGTTTTTTTACTTTATTTTATTATTTTTTTTAAATGCAAAAGTTTTATTTGGGCATTTATGGGAGAGAGTGGGAGGTAAGGGGTTAATTTTAAATTATGTGTAGGTCTCTTTATTAAAGTAAATGATTGTAGGTGTAATTTTACTCTTTGGCCGCAAGATGTTCTCAGTTATTAGCTTCCTGCGCATGCTTTTAGTACACAAACAGGAACTAATGCCTGTAAGTGTAACTTACAGTGTTTACAAATGACCGCAGGCATCTAATTGATGTCGCGATCATGGACACGGGGAACTAGAAAAATGAATGGGAACTGCGTTCCCATTCATTGATCTCCAGGCTAACATGTAGCAGTGAGAACTAGTGCGTGAGCACGTGAGAGCACGCACAGCGGCGATTGTGGCAGAGTTACGAATTTCTACTCCCCTGAGGCTTAGATTAAGTTTTTAGGGGAGTAGATATACTGTACTGTAAACATTAAGTGGTAAGAAAAAAATGGAAAAAAATCATTATTTCTCAGTTTTCAGCCATTATAGCTTTAAAATAATACATGCTACCATAATTAAAACCCACAAATTGTATGTGCCCATTTGTCCCGGTTATTACACCATTTAAATTATGTCCCTATCAAAATGTATGGCACCAATATTTTATTTGGAAATAAAGGTGCATTTTTTTCAGTTTTGCTTCCATCACTATTTACAAGCTTATAATTTTAAAAAATAATAGTAACATTCCCACTTCACATGCATATTAAAAAAGTTTAGACCCTTAGGTAACTATTTAGGTTTTGTTTTTTTATTGCAATTTTTTTTTATTAAAACATTTATTTGGGTATATTTTGGAGTGTGTGGGGTAAACAGTTAATTTTAAATGCAATAAATTGTATTTATTTAAAAAAAATGTATGTAGATGTAGTTTTACTATTTGGCCACAAGATGGCCACAGTCAAAAACATTTTTTTTTAGTCCTGTAAGCGAGCTCTCTCGCTTACAGGAAGTGAATGGAGGACGGGGAATGTTTTTTTTCTTTAAAAAGATCTAGCCCGTCGGTCTTTCTAACGGGAACTTTGATCAATGAAAGGGAATTGTGTTCCCATTCACTGATCTCTGGGCTAATAAGTGGCTGCACGGCACTTGCAGGCGCGCGATCACGCGCGGGAGCAACACAGCGACAGCAGCCTTTTGGACGTACTGGCAACGTCCAAAAGGCCAAAGTAGTTAAGGTGCCCTTTAAAGGTACAATGTTTTCACCAAATGCGATCTTTCGATGCGATTTTAATGATCGAATTGTATAGGAAATTCTTTGTTTATGAAGGCAATCGATAAGGAACAATTCTTTGGTCGATTGCTAAACAGGATAAAATCGATCCAAAAGTTGGATTTTATGATCGAATTTGAAAAAAAAGAATCTTTCAGTAAATGTGAACAATTGATAATTGCCTTTCAAATTGCGTTAAAAGATCGTATCTGATGAAAAAATTGTATCGTTAAATGGCACCTTATGAGACATTCACAGTGCGGTGGCTGCGTTGTGGTATAACGCCTTGCGGCATTGCAACTTATTATTATTATTTTAGTATTTATATAGCGCCAACATCCTTTGCAACAGTGTACAGAGTATATTGAGTTGTCACGTAACTGTCCCTCAGAGGAGCTCACAGTCTTATCCCTGCCATAGTCATATGTCTATGTATGTATAATGTAGTGCATGTATCATAGTCTAGGGCCAATTTCAGGGGGAAACCAATTAACTAATCGGTATGTTTTTGGGATGTGGTGGGAAACTGGAGTGCTCGGAGGAAACCCACACAGACAAGGGGCCTGATTCACTATTCGCTGCTAACCCAGTTAGCACGCCCAAAGGCTCTGGGCATGCTAACTAGGGTGCTAAGTAGTTAGCACCAAGAAAAGTGAATCAGCTCGTGCGCGAAACATCGCATCGAGGTGCGATGAAAACGGCACACCCGATGCGACTATAAGGGCGCATTGAGTGCGACCTTATAGTCGAATAGTGTGAGGATAAGGTTGTACTCAATGCACCCTTATAGTGGCATCGGGTGCGCCGTTTTTGTCACACAGCGTTGCGACGTTTTGCACGCACCGCACTGTGCGCACGCAAAGTCACTTTAGGCGTAAAGAGGTGCTTTTCACAAGTGTGATAACAGTTAGCACCGCTTTGTGAATCAAGCCCAAGGGGAGAACATACAAGCTCCATGCAGATAGTGCCCTGGCTGGGATTCGAACCAGGGCTGTCCACTATGCCACCTTGCTGCCCCTTAAATGCGCGTGTTAACAGTAAAAGTGAAGCTTAATTGACTATATGCTTCATATATCCGACACAACGTGCAAGTAACGTGTGATGCCGCTTTCCTCATTTGTTGTGTTACAGGGCAATGCAATGGCCACTCTAAACATAGCCTAAATGGTGGAAAAATACTTTAAATATGGATATTTCTGGCCCATCTTACCTTTGTTTACTCATCAAAATACCAATGAAAATACTAGAAGGAAATCTATTATACTCTGTCACGCAAAAACACTCAAAATGACAAAATCTGGACTTTTAAATATATTTCTAACGGCCAGACATGCTATAGTTTGCTGGAATGTGTTGTCCATTACTGAGAATTACTGTGAAGGATTACAATGTTTTGTCTGAGACATGACATTAGCACAAAAATAACTCACAAGTATAATTTATGGTTACCAGACATTGACATGCCTGCAAATGACCACACTCCTTAAAAAGGCACCTTCAGTTCTGCTAAGCATCCACTTCCAGCATTCAGGGCACAAGAGAAACCTCAGCTGAAGGAGAACGCTAAGATGCGTTACATAAAAGTTCTGCAGTTACTGCAATTCATTTCAAAGCTAAAAAGTTACTCTTATAGAATTTGTGCTTGTTAAATCCCTAGTTCATCCTACCAGATGTTTCATAGTTAAAGGTTCTGTAGAAATTCCTTTTAGAAGAGTTAACCATGTTTCCTAGGATCTATTGATAAATGTTTGCAGCTGCCCATGGAATTGGCACATGCTAAGAAGTGAACAGCTCTCACTGCTCAGCATATAGCCATCCTGCCCACCCACTGTCTCTGATGGTGATCAGCACTGCAGCTCCCCAGATTCTTAGTATTATGAGACTCTGCAGAGTTGTAGTGCTTGCCACAAAGAGTTAATATCTCACCATTAAGGTGGCCACTAACGATCCAATCATTTTCATCCAATCTTACCATATCTATGTAATAGAAGAGTAAACTGAGTAGATCTATTGAATGGATACTATAGGCAGCCCCTTATATTGCATAGAAATGGTAAGATTGGATGAAAAAGATTGGATCATTAGTGTCCACCTTTAGAGGGAGAATGGAGGGAGTCAGACAGGAGAAGCCTGGCTAGTTCCCCATCCCTGACTATTTCATTTGGGTGGATGGGAAAGAGGGAGGAGTCTGAAAAGCTTTCCTGTAATATTGTACTATTGTCCCAACAGGAAATGAAAATACCCATCCAGCCAAGTAGATTTAATCTATTTGGGGGCGTGGCTAAGTTGGCACCGTGAACGGACGCAGATAGAGCGAGCTCAAAGCACTACTTATCCTGAAGCAATCTTGAGACTGAATTTGCCCCATACTTCACGATTGGAACTGTCAGGCTACCATGTAGGTCCATCGTGCTTCTACATCTAAAGCTA
Source organism: Hyperolius riggenbachi (assembly GCF_040937935.1). NCBI lineage: Eukaryota > Metazoa > Chordata > Amphibia > Anura > Hyperoliidae > Hyperolius > Hyperolius riggenbachi. Next base: position 68,177,702 of record NC_090650.1, on the reverse strand, counting down.
AAATGAAGGCTGGACCGGGAACACTGGACAAGTGCTTGGCTGGCGCAGCACATGATGACGGAGGCCTACCTCCCCGAGCCACAAGGTCGCATACAGGCGGTACTGCGCAAACAGTTGAACCGGGGAAGGCTACTGGAAGCGGTCAGTGGGAGACAGCCTCTAACGGGTCTGCCATAGAAACACCTGCTGACCTTATACTACAGGAGTCCAATACGCAACTCCTTGCCGCCATTATGGATAGCCGCACCGCTATTACTGGGATGTTAGAGGAAGTCAGGTTGGATGTCAGTTTGTTGCACCAGGACATACATAACCTCCACGAGAGAACGTCTGCTTTAGAAACAAGGGTATCAGATGCTGCAGATAGACTAGGGCTGCTTGAGAAAGGCTTGCAGTCCACTTCGAATACTTCAGATGCCACATGTGCTAAGATGAACGACCTGGAGAATCGGTCTCTGGCTCAATAATCTACGGATTATAGGTATGCCTGAGAGATGTAATCTACCGGTATTTATTGCAAAAGATAAGGGTGTGCAATGTAAAAAACATTGCTAATGAATGCAAATTTGCTATCACATGCATTAATAAATGGAAGGCTGAAATACGACTTTTTAAAAAAAGTTTGCAAGAGCATTTTGTTTTTGCAGCACAGAACAAAGGAATTATCAGCTGAAGTATTTTATGAATTACAAGTTGATGACCAGCTCCCCATTGTACACAGTATTTTCCCTCCTTATACAATCTTCTCTTCTCCCTTCCCTGGCAAATTAAATGTACTCCCATAAGTCACCTGGTAAGCACAGTGTCCACATTATGAGGAATGAGTGCAACTCTGATTCCAATAATTTCCATGATTCCTTAGTGATTGCCAGACTTCTGTCAGTCACCAGAAGGGTGTGGCTGCCATTGGACCTGCCTCCATAACATGAGCCATGTTATAGCAGTTCCACATAACTTGTAGGGTGACCATGTTTGTACTTCAGTGAAAGGGAGGGGGAAGTATGAGGTAAAATAAGGCTGTATGTGAAAAGGTGCTGGTTACCAAATTGTGACCTGCTTTATTAGGTAATGTTTTGTATATTGCCTAAAAGAAAATGTGTTTAACATGCAAAACATTTAAATCTTCATAACATCCTATATAATAATATGCCACGGTAGCTGCCTGTGTCCGTGTCAGAGTTGATCCACCCTCAAAATAGCAGCAAACTCACCGCCATGCAGAACTGTTGCATGCAACAATGTAAACTCAGCACAAATGCAGCCAGTGTGGATGAGCCCTAAATGTGATTTCTGAATCGCTGAAGTTTTTCTCTGCGATTCCGAAAGTCCCTCAATCTCACATTCATCCCGATGGATAGAATTTTCATAGTAAACAATTGTTTATCAGGTACGGCAGGTGATATCCATATGCTAGTGCTACACTGGCATCAAAACTACACAGACTCTAATTTGACCTTTGTCAATAAAAAACTTTTGAAACTTAAACTACACAGACTCTGCCACCAAAGTCATCAGGAGATGTTCAGTACAGCTGGATTTTGTTATCTCTCCAGCATCTGAAACATTTGCATTACTCAGTTTTAAACAACGTGTTAGAAACTGACTGGACTTGATAAAGGAGGTTGTGTCCTCTGAAACTTTGTGGAATATGTCAGTTTTCTTCCATTAAAGTAAAAGAGCATATTAAGTGGATGGTGCCAGACCTAAACTTCTTTCTTACAAGATTGGAACCGCTGGCTGTCAGTTCCAGACCCAGACACATCCCATACTTTCATTGCTGGTTGTGCGGCTGACATCTACTACAGCACAGTTTTAAACAACTACACAATGACCTCTTGTGGTCACAAGAGCTAACAACAGTTACATCAAAGAATCATTCTGCACCAAATTTAAAAGAGAACAATTAGAAAACACATAGATATGATATATTACGGTTCACAAAGGCTAAGAAACTCTAGAGGGCTCTTGATCAGTATAGTGATGGGTAGAAGTTCCAATCAGGATATTAACCACTGCAGCCTGCAGGTGTGTTCACCTTCAGGACAGAAGCAATTTTCCCCTGTCAGCGATCCTCCCGTTCATTCGGCAATAATTGTATCACTACTTATCACATGTAAATGATCTATATCTTGTTTTTTCTTCGCCACAAATTACACTTTTTGTGTGCAATACTTGTTTTTAGTAATTACTTTATTTTCTGTGCATTTTATAGGCAAACACACACAAAAAAGACACTATTTCTCCAATTTCACCCCCTGTAGATTTAAAATAACCAATACTACTATAAAGCCCACACATTTTATTTGCCCACTAGTCCCGGCTATCACATTTAAATTATGTTCCTAATACAATGTATGGCGTCAATATACTATTATATTATATTATGGAAATAAATAGTTTTGTGTCCCATCAATTGTAAGCCATTGTTATTATTATTTAGTATTTATATAGCGCCAACATCTTCCGCAGCACTGTATAGAGAATATATTGTCTTGTCACTAACTGTCCCTCAGATGAGCTCACAATCTAATCCCTATAGTTGTTTGTATTGTGTAGTGTATTTATTGTAGCCTAGGGTCAATTTAGGGGGAAGCAATTTAACTTATCTGTATGTTTTTGGGATGTGGGAGGAAACCGCAGTGCACAGAGGAAACCCACGCAGACCGTGCTGCCCAATGCCTTTATGCTGCCCTTATGTACTAAAATAACGGTAATATACCCTCTTGACATACATATTAAAATGAAGCTGAGTCCCTAAGGCAACTATTTATGTTTTATTGTTTTTTTTGTACTGTTTTTTTCCAAGCTATTTGCTTGGTAACTGGGGTGTGGGGGAGGGGGCTTTGGAAGTGATTAAATTATATATATTTTTTAATAATAAAAAAAATCTGTGGTGTGTAATTTAACTTTGGCACTATAAACATAATTTGGTTTACCAGGAAGTGTTTCATGTTCTTTTTTAACTTTAATTTACATTTTACTTATGAATGGACATGGCCCCTGATCGGGGTCATGTCCATTCATTATAAACACTGCGATTGGTTCGGGGAAGCCTTGCTTCCCTTCCCCAATCGCCGTCACACAAATACTGCCACTCATAGCAGCGATCACGTGCACATGCACCACCGCTTGCAAATTGGACAAGAATAGTTGTCCAGTTTGTCTTTAGCGCGCCTACCTGGATGAGAATACTCGTCAAGATAGGCTTAAGTAGTTAAAAGAGCGTAAGTAAGTAAGTAGAATAGAAGAGCTTTAAGGACAACTAAAGTGAGAGGGATATGGAGACTGCCATGTTTATTTCCTTTTAAACAATGCACATTGCCTGGCTGTCCTTATGACCCTCTGCCTCTAATAGTTTTATCCTCAGATCCTGAACAAGCATGCAGATCAGATGTTTGACTGCATTTGCCACATGATTGTTTCAGATTGGTGATTCAGACACTAATGATACATTAAAAAACAGCAGGATGTCAGGCAATTGGTATTGTCAGAATGGAAATAAATATGGCAGCCTCCATATTCCTCTCACTTTGGGTGTCATTTAAAGAAAAGTATACAAAATACAAAATAAAAATGATGAGAGTAGATAGAAGTAGACAGAAGGAAATGATGTCACAAGATACATGCTCAGTACACAGAAAAAGGATAAAGGTCAAAAATGAACAGAACAGAACAAAAAAAAAATAAACCTTTTTTTTCATTATTGTTTTTAATGTTCTTTTACTCAAAATGACTATTTAACTCTTTATGATAAATAGGTAGTAATCATTTTTTTTTATTTTATTAATATGGTATCCCAGATTTCAGCATACACCTTCCTCCTACTGACTGCCTTCTGGAGCCTGAGGCTATTACAAGCCACTTGCCCATAATGTAGGTCAAGAACTATTTCCATAAAATGAACTTGTTGCCCCCATTTGAGATTTTCCTCCAGTACAATAACTACGGCTCATGAGGTGGAGTTCAATGCTGATTGACTGTGCAATCCCTGGGTGGTTTTGCCAGCTTGCTCAGGTGACAAGTTGTTAAAGCGGCTTGGATGTAGCCCTTCTAATCTCCTCAATTCTCTACAATAGGAGGGACCTAAACTAGGTAACATGGTCCTGCAGGTCCGGATTTACCATAAGGCACTGTAGGCACGTGCCTATAGGCGCTTGTTGATGGAAAGGCAGCTCACTCCCTCCTTCCCTATGCACAGTCCTGATGAGAGTGTAAATGTGAGGTTACTCATCCTGATCTCTGCATTCCACTGACGAGACCTCCCTTCAGTCATGGGCACCCCTGGCTACCTAATACTAAACGGCACCTCTAGCTACCTATGACCGGCAAGGCAAGTAAGGGAGAAATGACAGCTGTGGCAGCCAGCGGTGCAGCTTGGTGGGGGTTTGTAGGTTCATGGATGGTGAAGTCTAAGGTGCTATGATGCCTGTTCCTATAGGCTCCTGTGAGGTAAATCCAGGCCTGTGGTCCTGCCCTTCTAATAGGCTGCCTAGATACTGCAAGCATCAGCACAGTGATGCCATTATCTTGACAGTGCCCTCTTCCCAAGGGTAGACCTCCCTTTAAAACTGAACAATAAGAGGGATATGGAGTAGCTGGCTGACTGTCCCCTTCCCACACTCCAATGCACTTTGAAACCTCTTTTGCAGAATTCCAGTATGCTGTATCCCTTGTTGCATGACAGCCATGCCACCCACAATTCACCAAAGCAGAGGGGGAGTGTTGGTGGTTGTAACAACCATACCTCTCTCCTATCTGCAATAACAGGCAGTGGCCCATATGCAATTCACTTTTTCTCCTTAGTTTTCTCCTAGGTGATATTTTCAAAATTGTCAATGAAATGCCTTTGAGGCCACCAGCAAGCAAAAAAATACTCCGAATAATTTTGGCAGTACTTTTCAACTAATTGTTGGTACTTTTTCACTCCCAAAGTGCTTAAAGTGTACCTGAACTCAGAATGTCCTCTCTGCTCTAAAAGATACACAACAGCATAATAATGTGAGAAAGCGCGGTGGAGCCGCCGCCATGAACCAGCGGCGGGCGGCTCCTTCCGCATATGGCAGCAACTCACACGGAGAGGCAGCCGCCTCCTCACATCTTGAGGCGGCTACCTCCGTGAATCAGCCAGCTGAGAGCGGCGTAACCGCCGCGCTGGATGCGGCGATTAGCCGGCAGGTCCCCGCTGCGGAGACACCGCAGAGCGGGGCTGTGCTGGTTGGGACTCGTAGTCCCTCAAGATTCAGAGTGACGCGCGCGCGCGCACTCAGACAAACTTTATGACACCAGGGAAGAGTCAGCTGACCAGGCTGATCAGCTGACCATAGCTTCACTTCCCATTGGTCCTGCAATCAGGGAGGTGCTGGGGGACACCTAATGTGTATATATACTGCTGGCTGTCCATTCATCTGGTGTCTGGCGTTGCGTTCACATACGTGGGAGCACCCAGATCCGTTAGTCAGATCCTTAAGTGTGCCGGGACCGGCTGGAGCCGTAATCCTACACTTAGTTAGAGATTGATAGCTAAAGTACTAGTTTGATTGTGATTATTTGTTATGACTCTTGCCTGCCTCGACTATTCTCCTGAACTCTGACCTTGTACCTCGTTATATCTGATACTCTGTTGCCGACCCCGGCTCGTACCTTGACTCCGCCTTTGCCTACTGATTTTGTACCCCGATATCTCTGATACCTCGTTACTGAACCCTGCCTGTACCTTGACTCCGCCTTTGCCTACTGATTTTGTACCCCGATATCTCTGATACCTCGTTACTGAACCCTGCCTGTACCTTGACTCCGCCTTTGCCTACTATTTTGTACCTATCTGTCCGTGTGTATACGACCTGGCTTGTCCGACCTCGAGAACCGACCTCACGATTGGAGGCGGTTCCCCGTCCTGTTAGTGATACTCCCGCCTGAGTGTCACTTTCGGACTTTCCTTCCCACTGTCAGTCTGACTCCTCCCGTCTTGGAGAGCTCAGACCTGCGGGAGGAATCTGTGCAGTTCTCCTTGCTGCACTGAGGCTTGTCCTCTGTATTACTGTTGCACCAATCACAACACTCTACCCAGGTGACCAGAGGTTAGCTAGTATATCGGATTATCGGTGATACTGCAGATCACATATAATCTGGTATACGTCTGTATTTCCCGTGATACTGCAGATCACCGGTAATCAGACCTCTCTGTGCTTCACCGAGCGTTACAGAACGCCAGACCACAAAAACGATGGAATCACGCACTGATCCTCTGACTGTGCTTGCCACTTCGGTGAATAACATTCACCAAGCACTGGGCCAGCACAAAGCCTTAATTGATGCCTTATCAGGCTCTGTGAAAACCCTACAGACATCAGTTGATTCAGTGCGATCCCCTCCTAGTGATGACATACGTATGCCTGTACCAGATAAGTTTTCCGGCCACAAGTCTGACTTCCGGAATTTCAGGAGTAGAGTGTTGTCATATTTCGAGTTAAGACCCCGATCCTCGGGGACTGAGACCCAACGGGTCATTTTTATTAAAACTTTATTGACTGGAGACTCCCAGTCTTGGGCCTACAATTTGCCTTCCACCGATACTGCCCTGACCTCGGTGGAGGAGTTCTTTAAGGCCATGGCCATAATCTACGACGACCCTGACCTTGCTGCGTCCTCAGAGCGGAAGCTCAAACTTTTACGGCAAGGCAGAGGTTCGGTCGAGGATTATGCGGCGGAATTCCGTAGGTGGTCCGTCACCTCTAGATTTGATAATTTTGCCCTTATGGATTACTTCTTGTCTGGGTTGTCGGAGGAGGTCTCCGACCTAATGTTAACCGTGCCCGAGCCCAAGACAGTTGACGAGGCGATATCATCGGCCATTCGCGTAGATCGCAGGCTACGCCATCAGAGACAGGCTAGGAGTAGTCATCGGGTCAGGGTGACATCGTACGCAGTACCGGCTGCTGCATCTTCAGTAACAGCATCTCCGTCCGTCTCGCCCTCTCCGGCCTTGCCTCCACCAGAGCCAATGCAAATTGGTCGATCAAAACTGACCCAGGTGGAGCGGAGGCGGAGAATGACGGAACAACTGTGCCTATACTGTGCAGAGGCAGGGCATAGGGTACGAAACTGCCCTAACAGGTCGGGAAACGGGTCTGCCTAGGAGTAGTGGGGGGTGGCACCCTAGGCACACAATCCTCACCCCTTAAAGAAAGAAAATTAATTCTCCCTTGTACTGTTACATGGGAGGATAAGTCCGTAGCCGCTGAAGCTTTTCTTGACTCCGGCTCAGCGGCTAATTTTATGAATTTTGAGTTTGCTCAGGAGTTGGGTCTACCACTCACTTCCGTGACACCCCCCATTCAGGTCACGGCAGTAGATGATTCCCCTTTGCAGCGGAATTGTCCCCTGTCACAGACTCCGCTTGTAAAGCTCACCATTGGGGTATTGCACGGGGAACAGTTGCAATTTTTTGTTTTACATATGTCAACCTCCACTATTATCCTAGGCATGCCTTGGTTGCAGGTTCATTCTCCGCAAATTGACTGGGCCACAGGGCAGTTGACAGCATGGTCACCTCATTGTTTTCAGCAGTGTTTGGGGAGGCTGACATTAGGTCAGACCAAGGTGCAGGTGGAAGGCGTACCGGAACAGTACTCGGATTATGCCGATGTATTTTGCCCCAAGGCGGCAGATAGATTGCCCCCACATCGCCCGTTTGATTGTCCCATTGACCTTCGTTCAGGTTGTATGCCTCCTCGAGGCCATTTATATAATTTATCTGGCCCCGAAAAACTAGCCATGCAGGAGTATATCCGCGAGAACTTGGCCAAGGGCTTCATTCAGCCGTCCCGATCACCCGCTGGGGCAGGCTTCTTTTTTGTTAAGAAAAAAGATGGGGGGTTACGGCCGTGCATCGATTACCGTGGCCTCAATAAAATCACAGTGAAGAATCGCTACCCGCTGCCACTTATAGACGATTTATTCACACAGGTCACAGGGGCTAGGATATTTTCAAAACTGGATTTACGGGGGGCATACAATTTGGTGCGTATAAGAAGGGGCGACGAATGGAAGACGGCCTTCAATACCCCTGATGGGCATTACGAGTACAGGGTAATGCCCTTCGGGTTATGTAATGCCCCGGCCGTCTTCCAGGAACTAATCAATGAGGTTTTTCGAGAGGTGTTAGGGAAGTTCGTCCTGGTCTATTTGGACGACATTCTCATTTTTTCTAACAACCTCTCGGAACACAGAACCCATGTCAGGATTGTTTTAGACAAACTGAGGCAGAATTTGTTATACGCCAAACTTGAAAAGTGTATTTTTGAGGTCACGTCGGTTGCCTTTCTGGGATATATAATCTCCACCTCAGGTCTGTCTATGGACCCTGCCAAAGTCTCCGCGGTCCTGGAGTGGCCGCAGCCGGTGGGGTTAAAATCACTACAACGGTTCTTGGGGTTTGCGAACTATTATAGAAGGTTTATAAAGGGGTACTCCACGGTGGTCGCCCCTCTCACTAGCCTTACTAAAAAAGGGGCAAACACCACTCATTGGCCTCCTGAGGCCTTACAGGCGTTTTCTAAGTTAAAAGGGTTGTTCTGCTCAGCACCTATACTCAGACATGTGGACACTTCCTTCCCATTTATTGTCGAGGTAGACGCCTCGGAGGTCGGGGTGGGAGCTGTGCTGTCCCAGCGTTCAGGTCTCCAGGGTAGATTACACCCGTGTGCCTATTTTTCCCGGAGATTCTCTCCAGCAGAGAGAAACTACGATATAGGCAATAGGGAGCTCCTAGCCATCAAATTGGCCTTCGAAGAGTGGCGTCACTGGCTAGAGGGAGCTGAGCACACCATCACGGTTTATACCGACCACAAGAACCTGGAATACATCGAGGGGGCTAAAAGGTTAAGCCCAAGGCAGGCTCGATGGTCGCTATTTTTCTCGAGGTTTTCATTTTTGATCACATATACGCCAGGTAGTAAGAATACCAAGGCAGACGCACTCTCTAGGTGTTTCGAACCGGAGACAGCACAGCCCTCTGTCCCCGAGACCATTGTCCCACGAAGAGTGGTGTTGGCCGCTACCGAGACTTGGGGGGACTGGAAAGAGACTTTGAGTCCCTTCCAGCAGGATATCCCGGAAGGAAAACCTGATGGGGTGTTATTCGTCCCGTTACCGTTTCGTCTCCAGATCTTGGAGATGGTCCACTCTCACAAAAATGCGGGACATCCTGGAGCGTCTAGAACGCAAGATCTCGTGGCCAGATGTGCATGGTGGCCTTCGTTAGCCGCTGACTGCAAGGAGTTTGTTAGGGAATGTACAGTGTGCGCAAAAAGCAAGCCCTCCCGCCTAGCATCTGTAGGTACATTGCAGCCGTTGCCCACCCCGAGTGAGCCATGGACCCACCTGTCCATGGATTTCGTGGGAGAGCTTCCGAGATCTGAGGGCATGTCGGTCATCTGGGTGGTGGTCGACCGTTTTAGTAAAATGGCCCACTTCGTGCCCCTGAAAGGACTCCCCTCGGCCCAAGAACTGGCCGATTTGTTTGTCAACCATGTCTTTAGACTACATGGCATTCCAGAAGACATTGTATCCGATCGGGGAGTCCAGTTTGTTTCGAAATTTTGGAGGGCATTTTGTCGCCAGATGGGCATGAAATTGTCATTTTCTTCGGGTTACCACCCACAGACAAATGGCCAGACGGAGAGGGTCAACCAATCATTGGAACAATTTTTAAGATGTTACGTTGCAGAAGCACAGAATGATTGGGTTAAGTTTTTGCCTTACGCAGAATTTGCGCACAATAATTTAAAGAGTTCCTCCTCAGGATTCTGTCCGTTTCAGATAGTAACCGGGAAACTACCTAAATTCTCCCCATTGCCAGTCGCCTCCACTCCGTTTCCAGCTTTGGAGGCTTGGCAAAGGTCATTTAAAGACATGTGGTGGACCATCAAGAATAATCTCATAAAAGCATTTCAGAGTCAGAAGGGTCAGGCTGACAAGAGACGCTCCTTAGAATGGAGATTCCAACCAGGAGATTTGGTTTGGGTGTCTACCCGTCACCTGTCACTAAAACAGCCTTCTGACAAACTCGGTCCCAGGTTCGTGGGTCCATTCCCAGTGACTAGGAAGATCAACGATGTCACATATACCGTTGATCTTCCCACCAGCATGCGGGGAGTGAGGTCTTTCCACGTATCACTTCTCAAACCCGCAGTCCAGATGGGTCCCACTCCTCCTCCTCCTGTTTTGGTCGATGCCCAACCCGAGTATGAGGTAGAGAAAATCATAGATTCACGTACTGTACAGAATTCAGTGCAGTATCTCGTACATTGGAAGGGATACGGCATTGAGGAGAGGCAATGGGTTCCTGGGAACCGCATGCATGCGGACGAGTTAGTGAGGGTATTTCATACTGTACATCCAGAAAAACCTGGAAGGAGCTGTCCGGAGTCCACTCCTCGGGGGGCGGGTACTGTGAGAAAGCGCGGTGGAGCCGCCGCCATGAACCAGCGGCGGGCGGCTCCTTCCGCATATGGCAGCAACTCACACGGAGAGGCAGCCGCCTCCTCACATCTTGAGGCGGCTACCTCCGTGAATCAGCCAGCTGAGAGCGGCGTAACCGCCGCGCTGGATGCGGTGATTAGCCGGCAGGTCCCCGCTGCGGAGACACCGCAGAGCGGGGCTGTGCTGGTTGGGACTCGTAGTCCCTCAAGATTCAGAGTGACGCGCGCGCGCGCACTCAGACAAACTTTATGACACCAGGGAAGAGTCAGCTGACCAGGCTGATCAGCTGACCATAGCTTCACTTCCCATTGGTCCTGCAATCAGGGAGGTGCTGGGGGACACCTAATGTGTATATATACTGCTGGCTGTCCATTCATCTGGTGTCTGGCGTTGCGTTCACATACGTGGGAGCACCCAGATCCGTTAGTCAGATCCTTAAGTGTGCCGGGACCGGCTGGAGCCGTAATCCTACACTTAGTTAGAGATTGATAGCTAAAGTACTAGTTTGATTGTGATTATTTGTTATGACTCTTGCCTGCCTCGACTATTCTCCTGAACTCTGACCTTGTACCTCGTTATATCTGATACTCTGTTGCCGACCCCGGCTCGTACCTTGACTCCGCCTTTGCCTACTGATTTTGTACCCCGATATCTCTGATACCTCGTTACTGAACCCTGCCTGTACCTTGACTCCGCCTTTGCCTACTGATTTTGTACCCCGATATCTCTGATACCTCGTTACTGAACCCTGCCTGTACCTTGACTCCGCCTTTGCCTACTATTTTGTACCTATCTGTCCGTGTGTATACGACCTGGCTTGTCCGACCTCGAGAACCGACCTCACGATTGGAGGCGGTTCCCCGTCCTGTTAGTGATACTCCCGCCTGAGTGTCACTTTCAGACTTTCCTTCCCACTGTCAGTCTGACTCCTCCCGTCTTGGAGAGCTCAGACCTGCGGGAGGAATCTGTGCAGTTCTCCTTGCTGCACTGAGGCTTGTCCTCTGTATTACTGTTGCACCAATCACAACACTCTACCCAGGTGACCAGAGGTTAGCTAGTATATCGGATTATGGGTGATACTGCAGATCACATATAATCTGGTATACGTCTGTATTTCCCGTGATACTGCAGATCACCGGTAATCAGACCTCTCTGTGCTTCACCGAGCGTTACAAATAACCTTAAAACAAAAAACATTTCTTTGTTACAGGTGATACAAATCCTAAAATAAATCTACTTCCTGATTCATGAAAGCAGACACATTGTTAACAGCCTGTGCTTTCAAATGAGCTTATCTGCCATCTCTGCCGTGACACAGGGGAGAGATCAAATTACAAATAGTAATTAGACACAAATGAGGTGGAATTAGACAGGCTAAACTCTCTAAATACATGCAGGGTACATTTCTCTATGTTTTCCTTCTGTCCTGTGCAAAAGTTCAGGTCCACTTTAAAAAATATTTAAAATACATTTATAATACAAGATAAAAAATTATCTCCTAGGAAAAAATGCGGGAGAAAAAGTGGGCCCGTGCCATTTCAACCCCCAGCAGGTAAGAAAATACACAAAATAATTTTAATAATACTTTTTCTATTACTTTTGGTACTTTGGGAATTGCAAAATGATGAAAAAGTATTTTAAATAGAAGAGGAAAATTTTTAATCTTGGAGAAAACCATACGCAATTCACTTTTTTTCTTGAGTGATATTTTAAAACTAGTCAATAAAATGGCTTTTAAGCCACCAGAAACTAGCAAGAAAATACTTAAAGTAATTTTGGTAGTACTTTTTTATCTATTTTTTTTTACTTTTTAAAATGCAAAGTGCTGAAAAGTTATTTTAAACAGAAGATGAAAAAATTATCTACTAGGAGAAAACTGAGGAGAAAAGTTAATTATCCAATTAGCTTTTTCTCCTGAGTTTTCTCCCAAGAGATAATTTTTTCATCTTATCTAAAAATGTAGTAGATAAAAAGTAAGTAGATAAGATTATTTTACTGCATGTTTGTAGCTTTAAATGCATTTTATTGGTAAGGTTTGAAAACATCTGCTAAAATATTTCCTTGAAGAAAATGCAGGAAAAAGTTAAAAGGATATTGGCCAGTGATTGGTGCATGCACAACACCCTCCCCTGGTGAGAATACTACATTGGAGCTTGAGAAGATATATAGAATATACGTTATCTAGCGATTTTATGTATCAGTGTAGTTCTGATTGCCCCAATCAGTGGACTAAAAAACATTCCTTGAAACGCACACTAAGTTCTGGAGAAATAACATTGCTAGAAATTTTTGTAATGGGCCAAAGAGAACACAAAAGGCCTCTGCTGAAATACTGTACATTTTACCATCCTAAAACAGAAGGCATTTGGAAATGTAACTTTTATCTATGCAAGAAGCAACATATATATAAATATATAATGCCTTGCCTCAGGACAGTGAGTGAGGCCATCAAAATCATTCTGTATCAGGGGGGTAACTAGAAATCACTGGGCCCCCTGCAAAACTTTGGATGGGGCCCCCTACCCCCCTTGCTTTCTGCACAAGTAAACTGATAACTAGAGATGTGGCGAACTGTTCGCCCGGCGAACATCTCTGGAGGTTTTACTACTTTCGGGTCGCTCTGACCCGGAGTAGTACGCCTGCGCTGCCCGGCGGAGCGCGTCCTCGATCGCGCTCATGTTGCCGGGCACTTTCTGCACATGTGCGTGACGTCATGAACGACGTCACGCACATGCTCAGAGAGTGCCCGGCAACAGGAGCGCGATCTAGGACACGCTCCGCCGGGCAGCGCAGGCGTACTACTCCGGGTCAGAGTGACCCGGAAGTAGTAAAACCCCCATGGATTTGGAGATGTTCGCCGGCGAACGGTTCGGGAACCGTTCGCCACATCTCTACTGATAACCAATGTTGTTTAGCTGGCTAGAGCTCACTTGAATATGTTTTCCACATGCAAATAAAAACAGACAGCAGTGAAGCACTGGGAGCATTTTCTCTATCAATTACATTAGCTACTGTGATAAAATGTGCATGTTTTCACCCATACAGATATACTTGGTGTGCAGAAAATGCATACAGAAAACCAAGAGATAGACTGGGGAAGAGTCTGTGTGCTTGGATAGGGAACTGGCTAATGGACAGAAAACAAAGAGTTGTGGTCAATGGATCATACTCAAAATGGGAGACTGTTAGCAGTGGGGTCCCACAGGGGTCTGTACTGGGTCCAGTGCTCTTCAATTTATTTATTAATGACCTAGTGGATACAGTAGTGAGCAATGTTGCTATTTTTGCAGATGATACAAAATTGTGCAGAATCATCAACTCTAAGGAAGATAGTGTTATATTGCAACAGGATCTGGATAGGATGGCTATATGGGCACATACATGGCAGATGAAATTCAATGTTGACAAATGTAAAGTCATGCATTTTGGTCGTACCAATGGTCTAACACCATACAAAATAAATGGGATACAGTTGGGGACATCAAACTTGGAGAAGGACTTAGGAGTACTCATCGACAACAAGTTAAATAATCGTACTCAATGCCAAGCCGCTGCAGCTAAAGCTAACAAAATTTTGGGATGCATTAAAAGGGAAATAAAAACTCGAGATGCTAGCATAATATTGCCCCTGTTTAACTCTCTAGTAAGGCCACATCTGGAATATGGAATTCAGTTCTGGGCACCACATTACAAAAAAGATATTGCAGTTTTAGAGCAGGTGCAGAGACGAGCAACAAAATTGATACGTGGGATGGAAGGTCTCACTTACCAAGAAAGGTTAGATAAACTGGGTTTATTTAGTCTAGAGAAAAGACGCCTTAGAGGAGATCTAATTAACATGTATAAATACATCAGAGGGCAATATAATAGCTTGGCGGATGAGCTTTTTGTCCCTAGGCCTTCTCAAAGGACTAGAGGACATGATCTGCGCATGGAGGAAAAACGTTTTAGCCATTTATTTAGGAAAGGGTTCTTTACAGTAAGAGTGATTAAGATGTGGAATGCATTGCCACAGGAAGTCGTTATGGCAAACTCTATACCTGCATTTAAAGGGGGCTTAGATGCTTTCCTTGCGTTGAATGACATCCATGGCTACAATTACTAGGTAATGCCAATGATGTTGATCCAGGGATTTTATCTGATTGCCATCTGGAGTCGGGAAGGAATTTTTACCTTGTAAGGGTTTTTTCGCCTTCCTCTGGATCAACAGGGATATGTGAGGGAGCAGGCTGGAGTTGTACTTTGTACTGGTTGAACTCGATGGACGTATGTCTTTTTTCAACCAAAGTAACTATGTAACTATGTAACTATACTCAGCAATTGTGCTCCCAGCCTCAGCTTATTACACTCACTCTGTCCATCTCTGATGGAGCAGAACTGGCTCTGCAGACTTTTCCAGCATCACTACAGTGCACAGAACTTGGGGAGGGGTAGAAAGGCTGAGGGTAAAAGGGAGCTGTACACAAGACCTGCTGCACACTGAATAGGGACTGTCTACAAATCTTTGTCTACAAAACTTTGTATGATTCATTATCAGTGGATAAGCAGATGCAGTCATTAGAACAATTGTGCAGAGAGCAGAGAGTTGTTTCTCTCTATGCCTTTAGTTGTCAGTTTCTCAGGACAGGAAAAATAAACTTCTCCCCCCATGGGGCCCCCTAATGGCTTCTGGGCCCCCCCTGCGGCTGCATCCCTTGCAGGGTCTATTGTTACGCCCCTGTTCTGTATGCCTTTGTAAGTCAAGCGCACATCCAGAAGCTCTGGTTTATTGACATAGCCTACACTAATAAGGGTCAAAACAGATAAAAAAAGCTGCTGAATAAAAGAAGAACTTAAACCCAGGATTGAACTGCATCCCAATCAGAAGCTGATACACCCTTTCCCGTGAGACATGTTTACCTTTTCTCTAATTGATCATCAGGGGGCCTGTATGGCTGATATTGTGGTAAAACCACTCCCACAGTGTGATATTATGACTATAGTCTTGACAATTTGCTCTCTGTGAACCTCATTGCATTGTGGGAAATAACAGCCTTTTCCAACTGTCAAGCAAGCAATATCTCCCTCTGTGCATAGAACTTTCAGCAATGAGATCACCTGGCAGAGCTAAAGATGTCCCCATCAGTGATACATTTCAGAATGTAAATCAGGGAGAAGACAGATTTTACAATGGACAAACACTGACTAAATCATTTATAAGTAAATACTGTAAAAAAAAATAAGCAATTGTATTAATGATGTTATTTTCCCTATAGTTCCTCCTTAAATAACTCTGTAAAATGAATATAAGGTGTGTTATATAAAACACAAAAATTATCGGTGTGCAAAAAGCAGATGGCAATGTGTTGCTCACACACAGTTTACAATTAATAAGTTTTTGCAAAAGAAAAATATCAACAGCTGTTGCAACACAAAATGGCATCTAGATCCTGACATCACACTGTGGGAGGAGTTCCACCACAATATCAGCCATACAGACTCCCCTGATGAACTATTCAAGAACAGTTAAAGATTTCTTAGGGGAAAGAGGGTATCAGCTACTGATTGGGATAAAGTTCAAGTTCCTCTTTACATGTAGCTCTCAAATAAGCCTAAACATTGGGACTACTTCCGCTGAACTTTATCTGAACTGAACTGAGACAAATTCAGCCAACACTATCAACCCCCTTGGAAAGAATATGTTAAATTAGAGTGATTTATTGGCTAACTCAAAATGATCTAAAGAGTAAGCTTTGCGTGTACAGTAATACCGTCTTCACACTTTAAATCTAGGGCTTAATCTTAAAATGCATAACTTATATATACATTTGGACATCAGAAGGAGGCACATAAGACTGTTTGCTAGTATAATCCAGTGCCATTAGGATGTATAAAATACATCTGAGCACCACAAAGCTGCACGGAACATGTCTTACTAATTCAAGTAAGTGTCATTAAAATGTTGTGAAGGTATTTATGACAAGCAGATAAAACCTCCTGAGAAACTTTTCCCATAGTTTTGAAAGTCTGACCTGGTATGAAAGCACTGAAACTCTAGGATTAACTAGGAAGGAGCTTTTCACGATGGATCACAAACTGTCATAAGACGACAGCCTGACCGCATTCAGCAAGCGGAACGCGGAAGTTTGTCCGCGTCCGCATCAGCGGCACCATCCACCGCAGGGTCGCATGCGGAACGCGGAGAAACGTCCGCATCAGCGGTGCGATTCATCGTTCGGTCACAGGCCTCTCGGCGTACTTTACGTCGAGGCTGTGGTCCGGTTCTTCCCTCACAGGCCTCAGGGCCTGTTGCACACCAAAGCTATCCTCAATCCAGTCTGGACCCTGTAGGGGCTGCGCGCGTGTGCAATAGAGCCTTTTATACTCTTAGAAGGAGAGTCAGATGACCGGCTGGTCAGCTGACCTCAGCAAGGTCCTTGAGCTGTGCTGCAAGGTCCTTGAGCTGTGCTGTGATTGGCTGATTGGCTGGGCGGGCTGTTGGAGCCCAGCACAGTATAAAGCAGGCATTCTGTCAGTTGCAAGTTGTCTGCAGTAAGCGTTACTTTGTGATAGCCCTCAGACCTTAGCTAGATCCGAGAGAGACAGTCCTAGCTGGAGCAAGGCTCCTGTCTCTCATCAGTCAGTCTTTGTTGTTTTCCTGATTGTTGTATATCTGTATGTGACCTGATCTCTGTTATAGTCAGCCAGTCAGTTGATCTTATAGTCAGCCAGATAGCGATCTGACAGTCAGTACCATCGTGGGCCAAGTGCGGCTTGCCGTAACTAGCCCACAACAGTCAGATTTGTTATTTTCCTGATCTGCGACATATATTGGTTTGTGCCAATATATTCGCAAGCACTATTGTTATCTGTGCCATTTTCTGATCTCCCGCTGCCGAAATTCTGCTTGTCTATTTCACTACGAGTTCGGCTTTCTGACTTTGTACCTCCACCTATCTGATTTCCGTTACTGACCTTGGCTAGATTTCTGATTCTGCTCTTTGTTTCACGATTCGGTACCTTGCAGCCAGTTGTTACCGAACCGTTTCCGTTTGACTTTGCCCCCTTAGGTGGTTCTCCCACTAAAGGGTTAATTCTGCTGAATCCCTCCTTGTGGAGGTCTCAGAGGTTCCCCAGTATACCATTGCTGCTGGGGAACGCGATTCTAGCGTTACGTCATCTAGTCGCAGAATTGCACACACTGCGTTTCTCTTTTAGAGGTAGCCAGTCCTTTTAAAGATATCAGTGTGGTGGGTTTTCCACTGTCTTTCACCCAGTCTCCAGAGTTACGTATAAATATCCGCATTATTGGTGATTCCGCAGATTGCCACATAATCGGATATATCAGCATTGTTGGTGATACTGTGGATCACCAATAATCTGAATACTCTGAGTGTGCACCAAACACCACACATTGTTACAGTACTGCAGACCTGTAAATGAATATGGAAGGTCTGGTGGAACAGTTGAATATGCTGTCAGCCACTATGGGTGAACTGTCCAAAACTGTGACTGTACAGCAAGCTCAGATCTCCCAGCTTACAGAAAGAATTAATACCCTGTCTCCACCAGTGGTTCAACCTTCCCCTCACACAGTCGAGCCCAAGATGCCCCTTCCGGAAAAAATTTTCTGGCTCGTGGGCCGACTTTCGTAACTTCAGAAATCGCTGTTTAGCATATTTCCAGATGAAACCTGTGTCGACCGGTTCAGAGGCACAGAGGGTTACTCTGATTAAGACCCTCTTACAGGGAGATTCCCAGACCTGGGCATTTAGCCTTCCCGAAGGTCATACTGCCTTATCATCGGTGTCTGAATTCTTTAAAGCGATGGCCATTATCTACGATGATCCCGACATCGCCGGCACAGCCGAACGCAAGCTCAGGGAACTTAAACAAGGTAGTCGCATGGTTAAGGAGTATGCGGCAGAGTTCAGGAAGTGGGCAGTCTCAGTGAGGTGGGATCAATTCACACTATTAGACACGTTTATGAATGGGTTATCTGATTCCATCTCTGATGTCATCATAAGCCACCCTGAACCGAAAGATTTAGATGAGGCCATATCACTGTCCGTTAAAATTGATAGACGTATTCGTTATCATAAGAGGGGCAGATCCTCAGTACTCGCCTGGGTGTCTCATGCGGTTAGTCCTCCTAAGGTCCCGGAGGAGGAACCGATGCAATTGGGGCATGGCCATCTGACAAGTTCTGAGAGAGCTAGGAGGATGAAAGAGGGGCTATGCCTATACTGTGGGGAGAAGGGTCACCAAATGCAGAAGTGCAGCAAGAGGGCGGGAAACTTCTCCGCTTAGGGCTGGTTGGAGGTACCACCCTAAGCGAACAAACCCTACCTCCATATCAGAGTAAGATCTTGCTGCCTTGTTCCCTTCAATGGGAGAATCAAGTTTGTCACACTTCTGCATTCATCGACTCGGGCTCTGCCGCCAATTTCATAGATCGTGATCTAGCTTTGAAGTTTAATATCCCCATTCTCCCCATTCAGAAGCACATCTATGTCACCGCAATCGATGACTCCCCACTGCAAGACAAGTCACCTCTTTCTCAAACTCCATTTCTCACCATCCAGATTGGGGTCCTTCACACTAAAAACATTCAGTTCTTTGTTTTAAAGATGGCCACCTCGTCAGTCATCCTGGGTCTCCCTTGGTTGAGGAAGCATTCTCCCCAGATAAATTGGAGGGAGGGACAACTGTCTGCATGGTCACACTATTGTCAGGAGAATTGTTTAGGGTCCGTATCAGTCTGTTCCTCTGAGGTCCACGTTGAAGGGGTTCCACCTCAGTATTCTGAATTCAGTGACGTGTTTTGTGCCCGGTCTGCAGACAGGTTGCCTCCCCATAGACCCTATGACTGTCCTGTTGAGCTGAGACCAGGTACTATGCCCCCTCTGGGACGGTTGTACAATCATTCTGGTCCCGAGAAGATCGCGATGAAGGATTATATCAGGGAGAACTTGGAGAAGGGGTTTATCCGTCCTTCCAAGTCCCCTGTGGGAGCGGGGTTCTTCTTTGTTAAGAAGAAAGATGGTGGTCTTCGCCCGTGTATAGATTATAGACAACTTAACAAGATCACCATCAAAAACCGTTACCCTCTCCCACGACGATCTATTCTCACAGATTACGGATGCTTGTGTTTTTTCCAAGTTGGATCTGAGGGGGGCATACAACCTTATTCGTATCCGAGAGGGCGACGAGTGGAAGACCGCGTTTAATACACCTGACGTTCATTACGAGTACCTCGTTATGCCCTTCGGGTTATGCAATGTTCCGGCGGTTTTTCAGGAGTTCGTCAATGATATCTTTAGAGATGTATCAGACAGATTCTTAGTGGTTTATCTTGATGACATTTTAATTTTTTCGAAAGACTTGCAGCAGCATAGGCAGCATGTTAGGTTCGTCCTCCAAAAACTACGTGAGAACCAATTGTACGCCAAGTTGGAGAAATATATTTGCGAAGTCAGGGAGGTAGTCTTTCTGGGATACATTATCTCCACATCTGGGTTGGCAATGGATCCTAGTAAGGTCGCAGCAGTCCTGGAGTGGCCACAGCCTTCAGGCCTCAAGGCACTGCAGAGGTTTTTGGGATTTGCCAACTATTACAGGAGGTTCATTAAGGGGTACTCTTCGGTGGTGGCTCCTATGACTCAGTTGACAAAAAAGGGGGCTGATGCTAGTAACTGGCCATCTGAAGCAGTTAAGGCCTTTGAGTTGTTGAAAGCAGCCTTCTGTTCCGCTCCCATCTTGCGTCATCCTGACGTCACCCGCCCCTTCATTGTGGAGGTGGATGAGTCCGATGTTGGAGTCGGCGCAGTTTTATCGCAGGCTTTTGGCCCGGATGGTAAGGTCCATCCGTGTGCATACTTTTCAAGGAGGTTTGCGCCTTGGAGAAAAATTATGATGTGGGGAATCGAGAGCTGTTGGCCATCAAGCTGGCACTGGAGGAGTGGCGCCATTGGTTGGAAGGGGCAGAGTTCCCTTTTACAGTGTATACGGATCACAAAAATCTCGAATACATCGAGAAAGCCAAGAGGTTAACGCCCAGACAGGCCAGATGGGCGCTTTTCTTTTCTCGTTTTGATTTTGTGATCACGTACAGGCCAGGTGACAAGAACGGTAAAGCGGATGCCTTGTCTAGGTGCTTTGAGCCTGAGTCTGCCCCATCTGCTACTCCCACTAATATCCTTCCTGAAAAGTACTTTCTGGCAGCTACTGAGATCTCGGAGGATCTTTCCAAGGTGCTTTCGGCATGTCAGGCTAATGTTCCTAAGGGGAAACCCGAGGGTCTCCTGTATGTTCCCATTCGCTTCCGAGAGCAAGTGCTACGTATGTTTCATGAACACAAGAATGTGGGACACCCGGGCATTGCCCGTACTCAGGAACTGTTGAGTAGGGCTGTCTGGTGGCCTTCTTTCATGTCCGACTGTGAGGAGTTTGTCAAGTCCTGTTCTGTCTGTGCCAGGTGCAAACCCTCCAGGAAGGCTCCAGCCGGGTTTCTCCAACCCCTGCCTTCTCCACAAGTTCCATGGTCCCACATTTCCATGGACTTTGTGGGTGAACTGCCTGAATCTGACGGTAAGACCGTCATCTGGGTCGTAACTGACAGGTTCAGTAAGATGGCACATTTTGTTGCTCTGCCCGGGTTGCCTTCTGCTCAGGATTTGGCAGAACTATTTGTGCATAACATCTTTAAGGTTCATGGAATTCCTGTGGATGTGGTTTCAGACCGAGGGGTACAGTTTGTATCAAAGTTCTGGAGGTCCTTTTGCAAAGATTTGGGCATCTCTCTGTCTTTTTCGTCTGGCTACCATCCTCAGACCAATGGGCAGACAGAGAGAATCAACCAATCCCTTGAACAGTTCTTGAGATGTTATGTGGCGGAGGCGCAACATCTGTGGGTTAAATTCTTGCCATTTGCTGAATTCGCTCACAATAATCTCAGGAACACATCTTCTGGATATTCTCCATTTCAGGTCATTTACGGTAGATCACCCAAATTCTCGTCACTTCCGGTCAGGGAGTCACCTCTTCCGGCTCTCCAGGAGTGGCAAGAGACCTTCAAGAAAATTTGGGAGAATGTCAGGGACAATCTGAATAAGACCTTTAAGATCCAGAAAAAGTATGCAGACAAGAGACGTTCCATTGAATGGAACTTTTTTCCGGGGGATTTTGTTTGGGTATCCACCAAACATATCTCTCTCAAACAGCCATCGGCAAAACTGGGTTCCCGATTTATTGGGCCTTTCCCTGTGGAAAGAAAGATTAATGACGTGACGTACAGGGTGAAACTACCTGCCAGTCTGAGATGTGGCAGGACATATCATGTCTCCCTATTGAAACCTGCTGTTAGGGTAGACTCGGCTCCCCCTTCTCCTGTGGTGGTCGATGGGGAACTGGAATATGAGGTTCAGGATATCCTGGATTCTCGCATTATACGCAATAAAGTTCAGTATCTGGTACACTGGAAGGGGTAGGGACCAGAGGAAAGATCATGGGTTCCCCTTCGAGATCTGCACGCCAAGGAGATAAGAAAGAAGTTTCATGAGTCACATCCCGGGAAACCTGGTGAGACATGTCCGGAGGCCACGCCTGAAAGGGGGGGTACTGTCATAAGACGACAGCCTGACCGCATTCAGCAAGCGGAACGCGGAAGTTTGTCCGCGTCCGCATCAGCGGCACCATCCACCGCAGGGTCGCATGCGGAATGCGGAGAAACGTCCGCATCAGCGGTGCGATTCACCGTTCGGTCACAGGCCTCTCGGCGTACTTTACATCAAGGCTGTGGTCCGGTTCTTCCCTCACAGGCCTCAGGGCCTGTTACACACCAAAGCTATCCTCAATCCAGTCTGGACCCCGTAGGGGCTGCGCGCGTGTGCAATAGAGCCTTTTATACTCTTAGAAGGAGAGTCAGATGACCGGCTGGTCAGCTGACCTCAGCAAGGTCCTTGAGCTGTGCTGCAAGGTCCTTGAGCTGTGCTGTGATTGGCTGATTAGCTGGGCGGGCTGTTGGAGCCCAGCACAGTATAAAGCAGGCATTCTGTCAGTTGCAAGTTGTCTGCAGTAAGCGTTACTTTGTGATAGCCCTCAGACCTTAGCTAGATCCGAGAGAGACAGTCCTAGCTGGAGCAAGGCTCCTGTCTCTCATCAGTCAGTCTTTGTTGTTTTCCTGATTGTTGTATATCTGTATGTGACCTGATCTCTGTTATAGTCAGCCAGTCAGTTGATCTTATAGTCAGCCAGATAGCGATCTGACAGTCAGTACCATCGTGGGCCAAGTGCGGCTTGCCGTAACTAGCCCACAACAGTCAGATTTGTTATTTTCCTGATCTGCGACATATATTGGTTTGTGCCAATATATTCGCAAGCACTATTGTTATCTGTGCCATTTTCTGATCTCCCGCTGCCGAAATTCTGCTTGTCTATTTCACTACGAGTTCGGCTTTCTGACTTTGTACCTCCACCTATCTGATTTCCGTTACTGACCTTGGCTAGATTTCTGATTCTGCTCTTTGTTTCACGATTCGGTACCTTGCAGCCAGTTGTTACCGAACCGTTTCCGTTTGACTTTGCCCCCTTAGGTGGTTCTCCCACTAAAGGGTTAATTCTGCTGAATCCCTCCTTGTGGAGGTCTCAGAGGTTCCCCAGTATACCATTGCTGCTGGGGAACGCGATTCTAGCGTTACGTCATCTAGTCGCAGAATTGCACACACTGCGTTTCTCTTTTAGAGGTAGCCAGTCCTTTTAAAGATATCAGTGTGGTGGGTTTTCCACTGTCTTTCACCCAGTCTCCAGAGTTACGTATAAATATCCGCATTATTGGTGATTCCGCAGATTGCCACATAATCGGATAGATCAGCATTGTTGGTGATACTGTGGATCACCAATAATCTGAATACTCTGAGTGTGCACCAAACACCACACATTGTTACAGTACTGCAGACCTGTAAATGAATATGGAAGGTCTGGTGGAACAGACAGTCCTAGCTGGAGCAAGGCTCCTGTCTCTCATCAGTCAGTCTTTGTTGTTTTCCTGATTGTTGTATATCTGTATGTGACCTGATCTCTGTTATAGTCAGCCAGTCAGTTGATCTTTTAGTCAGCCAGATAGCGATCTGACAGTCAGTACCATCGAGGGCCAAGTGCGGCTTGCCGTAACTAGCCCACAACAGTCAGATTTGTTATTTTCCTGATCTGCGACATATATTGGTTTGTGCCAATATATTCGCAAGCACTACTGTTATCTGTGCCATTTTCTGATCTCCCGCTGCCGAACCTCTGCTTGTCTATTTCACTACGAGTTCGGCTTTCTGACTTTGTACCTCCACCTCTCTGATTTCCGTTACTGACCTTGGCTAGATTTCTGACTCTGCTCTTTGTTTCATGATTCGGTACCTCGCAGCCAGTTGTTACCGAACCGTTTCCGTTTGACTTTGCCCCCTTAGGTGGTTCTCCCACTAAAGGGTTAATTCTGCTGAATCCCTCCTTGCGGAGGTCTCAGCGGTTCCCCAGTATACTGCTGGGGAACGCGATTCTAGCGTTACATCATCTAGTCGCAGAATCGCACACACTGCGTTTCTCTTTTAGAGGTAGCCAGTCCTCTTAAAGATATCAGTGTGGTGGGTTTTCCACTGTCTTTCACCCAGTCTCCAGAGTTACGTATAAATATCCGCATTATTGGTGATTCCGCAGATTGCCACATAATCGGATATATCAGCATTGTTGGTGATACTGCGGATCACCAATAATCTGAATACTCTGAGTGTGCACCAAACACCACACATTGTTACACAAACAAGGGTAGGAGGCGCCCGGTACAACGGAGATAATATATTCACTCCGGGCGCCCGGATGTTTGGAGCTACCAAACGGAGGCACTATCACTGACCTAAAGAAGCGCTTTTTACCGTGAAACGCGTTGTCTTGTGCAAAATAAAATTGAATTACAAAAGCCTAAATCCCAGTTTGTATGTTTCCCGAAAAGGGACGTCTAGAAGGTAGGATCACACCATTTTCTATTTTAAATGCTGTATCTACCATATAGAGTGAATATATTATCTCCGTTGTACCGGGCGCCTCCTACCCTTGTTTGTGAACTTACCCTAACCCCTTACCCTAGGGGAAGATCGATATCAGAATTCTTCCGATAGATCTACTTTTTGGAGCAGCGACCAAGAACAGAGACTGAGTGTGGACGGTACTTCCCCACAGGCGAGACCGAGTGGTTGCCTCACCCAGCAACCTACTCTTGTGAGTATAAATATTGTTGAACTTACAGTACTTTCCCATACCAACTAACGTATTGCACCAGATTGGGCTCCCGGACCCCCTGTGTTTTCTCACCCACTACCTCTACAGTTTCACGATGGATGCTACAGCACTTAACACTAAAATATTTGGGTGATACTGCACAATCTATGTCTGTAATGTAGATTGATCGCTCATCTTTGTTCTTTTAATATGATTTTAACCTCCTTAGCGGTAACCCCGTGCTGGACAAGCCCCCTCGGCGGATATCTCAGCCCCTGGTGGGGCGATTTAAATTCTGTAAAGTGCTGTACACGCAGCCAGCAGTTTGCTGGTCACGCGTACAGCTTGATCGGTGCCGCCGCGCAGCGATCGGCCGCACGCAGCGGCGGAAGAGTACCCCCTCCCCCACCAGAGCCCTGCGCAGCCCGGAACCAATCACTCCCGGGCAGCGCAAAGGGCTGGATCGGGTGCGCCTGACATCAGGACGTCGGCTGACGTCCATGACGTCATTTCCGATCGTAGTCATGGCGACAGGAGATCGGACTAGAGGGACACATGCACCCACTCGGGTAGCTACATGAACCAAAAAAAAAATATTACAAAAAAAGTGTAATGACAAGCAGATAAAACCTCCTGAGAAACTTTTCCCATAGTTTTGAAAGTCTGACTTGGTATGAAAGCACTGAAACTCTAGGATTAACTAGGAAGGAGCTTTTCACGATGGATGCTACAGCACTTAACACTAAAATATTTGGGTAATACTGCACAATCTATGTCTGTAATGTAGATTGATCGCTCATCTTTGTTCTTTTAATATGATTGTAAAGGACATCCGAGGTGAAAATAAACTGATGAGAAAAACAATTGTATATGTCCTCCTTCTCCTAAAATGACTTTGTAAGATTTCCTACAGTTTTATTTTATAGTTAAATCTAGTTTTAAGTTTTTTTTTACTGTTTCATTGTCTCAATGACACCTTCATTGAAGTATGTCAGAGCTTACATCTATGAATTATTGACCCTTTTTATCTCTTTCCTGCTCACAGAAGCCATTTACTGACAGGAAAGTGTTTTATGGCTGTAATTACTTATCAGTGAGGGTTATGCTATAGTCTGACCCAGTCCCGACCCAGGCAGAAACTGTCACTTGCATACCTGATTTTTATCTTTCAGGCAGAGAAAGAAAAAGAGAACCACAGCATAGTCATTTGTGTGCCACATCATGTCACATGTCACCTCGGTTGTCCTTTAACCACTTCAGCCTACAGCGTTGTTCACCTTATGCATCCGAGCAACTTTCACCTCCCATTCATTCGCCAATAAATGTATCACTACTTATCACACTGAAATGATCTATATCTTGTTTTCTCAGCCACCATTTAGGCTTTCTTTGGGTGGTAAATTTTGCTAAGAATTATTTTATTCTAAATCCATTTTAACAGGAAGATTGAGAAATAAATGGAAAAAAAACATTATTTCTCAGTTTCGGCCATTATAGTTTGAAATGAATACATGCTACCGTAATTAAAAACCATGTATTTTATTTGCCCATTTGCCCCGGTTATTACATCGTTTAAATGATGTCCCTATCACAATTTATGGCGCCGATATTTTATTTGGAAATAAAGGTGCATTTTTTCAATTTGCGTCCATCACTATTTACAAGCTTATAATTTTAAAAATTATATTAATATACTATCTTGACATGCATATTCAAAAAGTCCAGACCCTTAGGTAACTATTTATGTTTTTTTTTTATTGTAATTTTTTTTATTAAAAATTTTATTTGGGTAATTTTTGGTGTGGGAGGTAAACAGCTAATTTGAAATGTAATATAATGTATTTATTTAATAAAAAATGTATGTGGGTGCAGTTTTACTATTTGGCCACAAGATGGCCACAGTCAAAAAGTCCTGGAAGCGAACAATCTCGCTTCCAGGAAGCATTAGGAGGACGGGAAACTTTTTTTCTCTGCAGAAAGACCGCGTCCTCTGATAAGTGGCCGTCGTTTTTTTCTGCGGGGGACTTAGATCAATGAATGAGAACTAGATTCCCATTCATTAATCTCGGGGATAACGGCAGGTGGTGGGAGCGCGCACGATCGTGCATACAGCGTAGTGGCAGCAGCAGAGTCTATCTGGACAGATATATCCATCCAGATAGACTTAAGTGGTTAAGGAAATCATTTGTAATAGGGGATTTGCAGTCTATGTAAAGTGTTAAGACCTAAGTAACTGATAACTAATAAAGTTTGCCTCATTTCCTGTTCACAGTGGAGCATTGTAGTGCAATATATGTTGGACTGTAGTGTGCGAGATTGCACTGCAATGTTAAATCTAACATTTCACAGAGGTGTTTGGCTTGAACACATACTCCTTTGATTGCCTGATGAAGCGGGATAGAACCTGCAAAACGCATTGCACATTCACAGTGTGTCTGATGTGGTGCGATCTGACAGATTGCGGTATCCCAACGCATTGTATGCAGTGTACTAATGCATAACACATGCACTTACACCTGATTGAAAAAAAAATAAAACTTTCTAAACAAAAAGTATATATGTGTGTGTGTGTGTGTGTGTGTGTGTGTGTGTGTGTGTGTGTGTGTGTGTGTGTGTGTGTGTGTGTGTGTGTGTGTGTGTGTTTTGTTTAGAAACTACGTCCAGGAACCATGCGCGCTACCGCGCGCTCCCGCGGCCGATTGCACGCGTGCACGCGTGCTCCCGGCCCGCGGTTCGTTAGCCAGGCAATCAGTGAATCGGACTATGGTGCCCGATCACTGATTCCTCTCCCCCGCTGAAAAAGCGACAGCTTCTCTCAGAAGCTGCGCCTTTTCTGGCTGTTCCCTCCCCGATGCGTCACTCTAAGCGTGTGTTACGCTTAGAGTGACGTCATGTAAACAAACTCATGGCCGCCATCTTGTGGCCAAAAAGTAAAACTACAACAAAAAGTGAAAAAAATGTAAATCAACACACAATTAGATTAAAAAAAAATATGGTTTACATCCCACCCTCCCAAAAATACCCAAATAAAATGTTTAATATAAAAAACAAAACATTACAATAAAAAAAAAAACATGTAAATATTTACCTAAGGGTCTAAACTTTTTAAATATCAATGTAAAGATGAAATATTTCTTTATTTTTTTTTTATTTTAAACTTGTAAATAGTGATAGATGCAAAACGGAAAAAATGCACCTTTATTTCCAAATAAAATATTGTTGCCATACATTGTGATAGGGACATAATTTTAACGGTGTAATAACCGGGACATATGGGCAAATACAATACGTGAGTTTTAATTATGGAGGCATGTATTATTTTAAAACTATAATGGCTGAAAACTGAGGAATAATGATTTTTTTCCGTTTTTTCTTATTCTTCCTGTTAAAATGCATTTACAGTAAAGTGGCTCTTAGCAAAATGTACCCCCCAAAGAAAGCCTAATTGGTGGCGGAAAAAACAAGATATAGATCAGTTCATTGTGATAAGTAGTGATAAAGTTATAGCTAATGAATGGGAGGTGAACATTGCTCAAGTGAAAACGACGGAATGCGAATGGGTTAATGCCACCTGGAATTTCAGCAGCAACAGGGGGAGCCGTCATTCGGCTCACCTTGCATCAAAGTGCATCAAAGTGACCGGGCGGCAAACTGCCATGGATCGGCAGGGAGAACCTAATAACTTACTACATAAACCCACACAAACAAAAGGAAGAAATTACAAACTCCATGCAGATAGCTTTAAAACTGGAGAAGTGGGAATTCACAGTTGTGGCAATTTGCAGCATCGTAGTTACTTGTCCCAGGGGAGGGGAAGTGGTTAACCACTTCGCATTCCGGGGTTTATTACCCTTTAATATTCCTGTCAATTTTGTCATTTCAGCTGTCACTATTGATACATCAATAACTTTTTGATTACTTATGCCATCAAAGTCATACACATGTTGTCTTTTTAAGGACAATCTATGCTTTCTTTGGGTAATATTGGTTTTCAAGATTTATTTAATTTTACAGGCATTTGATATGGAACAAATAGGCGTAAGTGCAAAAAATACACATTTTTTCATATTTCATCCTTCACAAATTTTACATAAGAAGCGCCATAGTTATAAAACATATCAAAATAGGTTACTTGTCTTCTCCCAGTTAAATTAATACCCTACATGCCATATTTCATCCCCAGTTGGGAATGTTGCGTACCATTATCGCCAGCTTGCGCGTTTGTAGCGATTAGACCCAATAGCTATGGTGCACAGTTTGTGGACCCCAGTGCTGTACAGATACATTGCTAGGCAACAGCACAGTAAAGCATATGTACAGTGTTGGGTCCCAGAGCTGTCACCCTATCGATCGTGTGCGATCACTACTGGCGGCAGCCATTACAGGTGTCCAACAATATTACGGTATTACGGCTAAGTATAGGTGACACAAGGGGTTAGTTAGTTAGGTAGGAGTTAATATTGTACTTGGGGGGGGGGGGGGATAAACACTTTATTATTTAATGGGAACACTGTCACTTTAATAATTTTTTTATTTTTACCTTTTTTCTCTTGCTTTCATGAATGATGATGCTATTAGCAGCACTCATTCACAGTTAAATGTATGCACAAGTGCGCACGAGCACGTGCAGGAGCGCTTGGGGGCCTTTTATCTGTAGGCCATGAATTTCACGGGGGGGGGGGGGGAGGGGCAATTAGGACGTGAAAGTCACGTCCTGGAATCTTAACCTCTTCAGGACCACAGGCTTTGCACCCCCTAAAGACCAGGGTATTTTTCACAAAAATAGCCACTACAGCTTTAAGGGCTCGCTGCAGGGCCACACAACTCAGCACACAAGTAATTCCCTCCTTTTCTCCCCACCAACAGTGGTAGGGTCTGATCGCTCCCCCAATGTTTGTTTGTTTTTTTTGTCAATATTTACAGTATATTCTGGCATATAAGACTACTTTTTAACCCTTGAAAATCTTCTGAGAAGTCAGGGGTCATCTTATACGCCGGATGTCAATGATGCCCGGTGAATAAGTGTTATCGCCTCTCAGATCTCGCTGCTGAGGACTGTAGTGAATTGATGCAGGCGCACATGTGTGAGATCTGAGAGGCAGAGAAGGAAGTAAATAGGATACAAGGGCGGGCCTGACGGGTGAAAGAGATGTGTTTTATGAGCACATCGCGATCTATTCTTTCATACCGCTCTGACAAACAGGGAGACAAGGAGAGCTGACCAATCCACTTAGCGAGAGTTGACCAATCCAACTCGTCAATTGCCTATATACTGGGTACCACATACAGTACAGCACCAGCATCTGTTCATACATAGCACCAATATATGATTTTTTTTTATTTTTTATCTGGTGTGCGTTGGAAGAGAGGTAGTCTTATACGGCCAGTGTATGCCAAACTTTATATTTTAATCTCCCTGGCGTTCTATTAAGATCGCCAGGGAGGCTGCGGGAGGGTTTTATTTAAATAAAAAAAAAACTATTTCATGCAGCCGGCTGCATGAAAGCCCACTAGAGGGCGCTCTGTATGCGCACTTCCGATCGCCTCCGGCGATCAGAAGTAACAAGGAAGGCCGCAATGAGCGGCCTTCCTTGTTTCGCTTTCCTCGTCGCCATGGCGACGAGCGGAGTGACGTCATGGACATCAGCCGATGTCCTGACGTCTGCCGCCTCCGATCCAGCCCCTAGCGCTGGCCGGAACTGTTTGTTCCGGCTGCACTGGGCTCGGGCGGCTGGGGGGACCCTCTTTCGCCTGCGGCGGCGATCAGGTAGCACACGCGGCTGGTAAAGTGCCGGCTGTGTGTGCTCCTTTTTATTTCATGCAAATCGGCCCAGCGGGGCCTGAGAAATCCTCCTGCGCAGGTTACCCCGAGCTGAGCTCGGGATAACCGGCAAGGAGGTTAACTGGAAAAGTTGGGAGTTTGTCTTATATGCCCAGTCGTCTTATAAGCCGGAATATACGGTATTTCTTTATTTTTGTAACATTTTTTTACCATTTTTTTTCTCCTTCCCCCCCCCCTCCCTCCACCAGCCAATCAGTGTGATCGGCTGTGCCTGTGATAAGCTTCAGCCTATCACAGCGGATTGCTTTTTTCCCTCTGGAGGGGACAGCCAAGTGACATGGCTGTCCCCTGTACAGCGCTGCCTAAGATTGCAGCGCTGTATGTACTAAATAGGCGGCGGTTTCGCTGTCTAACAATCTCCTAGTGGTGATCGCCGCTGTGAGACTCCTCTCTGCCTACTAAGCAGGAGATGCATGCGCAGCGTGCGCAAGATCTCCTGCAAAAGCCAGCCCCAGGACTTTACACCGATCGGCGTTAGCCGATCCTGGGGCTGCCACGCCCATCAGCGTGACGCGGTCCTGTAGTGGTTAAGGAGTAAAGAGCTGGCACATCCAAAATTATTCTTTATTAGTTCCATGTCAAAGCATACGGCCAACATTTTGAAGACAAGTAGGGCTCCTTTATCAAGGCAAGATTATCTCACAGGCAACAATCTGTCTGCCTGCATACAGCGGCAGACAGATTGTTGCCTGTGAGCAAATATTGCCTTGATAAAGGCGCCCTACTTGGCTCCGAAACATTGGCTATATGCTTTTACATGGAACTAATAAAGAATAATTTTGGATGTGCCAGCTCTTTACTCTTTGAACACCGCACAGGGCACAGGGCATAATCCCTCTTTCTCAGCTGCAGCACTCTCTCTAGATACACCAGGTTTGATCCTTTAGTGTGTGCGAGACAACACAACAATTCAGGTACACTTTAAGATCGCACAGCCACAGATGGTGGGGTTGCTGCAACCCCCATGGCCCCTATGGATCTGTTACTGGGCTTTGAAATGATTTCTCCATTAACACATAACAAATATGCAGGATAAATCTCATCTATCCATTTTTCACAGAAAATGCAGTTTTGACAGAAGAAAGCTGTATTGGTTGTCGACACCAAAATTGTGCAACCACATGGCTGTCTCAGAAGCATCATTTATCTTGGGCCCAGATAGCAGTAGGCCGTGTATAAAGAGTAACACCAAAAGCATACTTTGAAGCTGGTGTATTTTTAGCTTTTGTATAAACTTTGCTTCTTCCATTTAAACAGACACTTCAGAGAGCTTGTCTTCTGCCAGTTTAGGGAACTCAACTGTTGTTATACACAGGAGGAAAATTCCTCAAATGTATGTCTGTTGAATCATCTTCAGGAATGGTTAATGGGCTATCAAACTGAACATACACTGTTAACAATGCATGTCTATTTCCATAATGTGGCACCGGTGCTAAAGGAAGGTTTATAAAATATATTGTTATTAGCAAACACCTTTTTTTTAACTAGGTTCACCCTTCTCTTTAGCGCTGACACAGCTGCAGAAGTAGGTAGTGCAGCTGCGCAAACGTGCCTCCTCTCCTCAAATGAAGTGCTCAGCTTTAGAAAACACAAGTAAGTGAATGTAACGATTGTGGGATATCTCTGTGGTCAGCGCGCAAGATGTGCGCTGACACTGCGGAAGTCCTCCACAAGCGTGTCAAAATAATAGAACCCAGCTTTTGGTGCAAGCACCAGTAGAGGGGAATTTCCACCGGCAGATGGAGCTGTGGAGTGCAGAGGAATAAACCCTCTGCGCTGCCACAAATGCCAGATGGAAATTGTACGAAAAGAAGCAACACAAGGCAAGATAGCCCCCAAAGAGAGAGAGCACAGAGACAGAATCAATGTGTGCCCACCAAACTAGTCGCCACCCAGCGTCGGTGAACACACAACAGCGGAAACGAAGTACGAACGCAATCGCAAGAATTACGATTGCCAAATAGTGACACCAGACTGAGCAGGACAGAGCACGAGAGTAGCAAAGGCACAGCAAACAACAATAAAATATAAGGAAAATAACAAACGCTAGCTAAACGCAAACACCGCACTCATTCGCAACAGCGAACGCGTTTACAGTGTGGTCCCGCATGAAAAGCGCAACAGAGACAAGCACGCCACCCTAACTAATCACAAGTAACACAAAGGAGCACAAACAGACAAGACAGACAGATGATGTAGCCAGTAGCAACCGCTGCTCCAGCTTACACTCCAGGAACATAGATCAGAAGGATCCACAGCCGCTACCGCTAGAGGCTAGTGTGATCCAAACAAGACAGACAGATGAGGTAGCCAGTAGCAACCGCTGCTCCAGCTTACACTTCAGGAACTCAGATCAGATGGATCCACAGCCGCTACCGCTAGAGGCTAGTGCGATCCAAACAAGACAGAGCGATTCGCTATCAACCGCCGCTGGCGACAGCGCAATCGTGACAGACAAGACAGGACAGAATAGGCAGTACAAATTATACACAAACTGACTGCACTAACTAGGAATGCAAGGAGCACAGAGCACTCCCCAAGAATTAACTTTACTAAGATAGCAGTGGCTGACGCTCCAGGTGAGTCCAGCAGGAACAAACCTCTATGAGCAGCAAAGGATTCTGGGATCACATGGTATTTATACTGCAAGCCTTCCAAGGAGGCAGCTAGGCCATCTGCATGACAAGTGTATGCAAATTGCTCAGCAGCAGAACAGGTCAGATACTTGCAAAGCACAGGCAGGTCTCTTTTCCAGAGACCTGCAGCCCTCAGACTTAAGGAATGGACAAACAGCTGTCTGCTCGTGCAGTGAAATTCCAGTCAGTCCAAAAGTACCCAGGATTTCAGCATATGCCTTTGTCAGGGGAAGGCATACGCTAAAGCCCTGGGTTGTGATAACATTGATTCTGATGTGCTAATAAACAAGAATTGTATACGTGTGAGTGACTTTATTTGCGCCGGTTCCATAGTTGGGCGGAGTCTGCACTATTGGTCTTTTTGTCCCTTTCTCCCTCCATAATCAGGAAGCTGCCCAGCTGGCGCTGAGTCACGTGTCGGGAGGCGGAGCCAGCTTGCCCCACTTACTACGCAGACACGGCAACAGACATTAGACTATAAGGACTCTTTACATACCGCTTCACTGAACTGAGGAAGGTTAACAAGATCACACTAAGGATAAGTACTGTCCTAACTTATTTGATATGTTCCCACTGGGACTTGTTGCATTACGAGTGACCACTCTTATGGTACTTTTGAACTGACTGGAGTTTCATTGATACAGTCAAAGTGTGCGCAGGAGACACTGTCATCACGTTTGTAGTGATATCCCTTCACTTCCTGCGCTTGCTCCCCTGATCTTGGATTGCGGCAGATGGTGGGATGGAAGTACTGGACCACCCTTGCAGGGGTGTAACTACAGGGAAGCCCAGAACATTAATGGCGCCCCAACTACTACTTTACTCCCTCCAATAAAGTGATACATCCTTCAAATCAAGCGTCTTGGTGGCTACACTTCTTATGGGTGTAAATATTATGATGGTCACACTTGTTTTATGACCCAAGCAAGAGAGGCCACCAGGCTGTGAGGGTAACCAGGGGTAGGCAAAGAAAAAGGTGTGAACATTGGGGGGTCCATGATATGTATTTGCACCCCCGGCCGTTCCCTTACGTTGCATGTGATGATGTCATCAGGCACTTGGGCGGCACACATAAGAAGACAGCAGAGAGCCAGGAACAGCAGGAAGAGGTGAGGGAAAGACTGAGGCAACTAGGGCAATTCAGTAAGGCTGACAAAAAACAAGGTGCACTGGGGTTTAACCATTTCACCTCCAAGAGTTTAGCCCCTTAAGAAACCAGAGCAATTTTCAACATTGGGGGGTCCATGATATGTATTTGCACCCCCGCCCGTTCCCTTACGTTGCATGTGATGATGTCATCAGGCACTTGGGCGGCAGTGCGGCACACATAAGAAGACAGCAGAGAGCCAGGAACAGCAGGAAGAGGTGAGGGAAAGACTGAGGCAACTAGGGCAACTAGGGCAATTCAGTAAGGCTGACAGAAAACAAGGTGCACTGGGGTTTAACCATTTCACCTCCAAGTGTTTAGCACCTTAAGAAACCAGAGCAATTTTTACCTGTCAGTGCTCCTTCCATTCATTCGCCTATAACTTTATTACTACTTATCACATCAAAACAATCTGTATCTTTTTTTTTGCCATCAATTAGGCTTTCTTTTTGGGGTACTTTCTGCTATAAATTATTTTATCCCAGCTGCATTTTAACAGGAAAAAAGAAGAAAAAAAGGAAAAAATTCATTTTTTCTCAGTTTTCAGCCATTATAGTTTTAAAATAATACATGCTACCGCAATTAAAACCCACACATTTTATTTGCCCAATTGTCCCATTTATTGCAGCCTTTAACATTTTTACATAATACAATATATGGCGCCAATATTGTATTTGGAAATAAAGGTGCATTTTTTTCAGTTTTGCTTGCATCACTAATTACAAGCCCATCCTCTATAATAATAGGCAATAATAGTTGTCTCAGTGTAGCTGGGTCTGTGCTTTTTGCTACAGCGATTGTACGCAGCACGGACCCAGCCTCACACAGGGAGGATGAGAAGGACGCAGCCAGGCAGGCGTGCAAGCGGGCGGACGGGTGTGCGGCGGGTGCGTGCGCGCGATGGGCGGGAGCGCGCATGCGTGCGGTAGGCGTGGAGACAGAGCTAGCCCGTTTTTAAATGGACTAAGGTCACTATTAATGTATAAAGGATCAGTAATATACCATCTTGACATACATATTAAAAATGTTCAGCCCCTAAGGTAACTTTTATGTACTTTTTTTAACTGTATATTTTTAGTTATTTATTTAAAAAAAAAAATTTGGGAGAGTGGGAGGTAAGGGGTAAAAGTAAAAAAAAGTTTATTAACCACCCTGGCGTTCTATTAAGATCGCCAGGGCGGCTGCGGGAGGGTTTTTTTTTTATAAAAAAAAATCTATTACATGCAGCCAACTGAAAGTTGGCTGCATGAAAGCCCACTAGAGGGCGCTCCAGACGCGTAATAAGAAGGGCCGCGACGAGTGGAGTGACGTCAAGGACGTCAGCCGACGTCCTGACGTCAGCCGCCTCCGATCCAGCCCTTATAGTAGTATGATCACCTCTGGAGCCACAAGGGTCTTGTCATATATTCCAAACGATCCGCACCATCCAAGATAAATACTTTATTAGCTCAGTTTAAAACATAATAAACAGATTAAAATCCAAAAGTGGGTCTGTGCATTATGATGACGCACAGGCGTTTTGGGCCGTAGCAGGTCCTTTATCAAATCATGATCAGCTGATCATGATTTGATAAAGGACCTGCTACGGCCCAAAACGCCTGTGCGTCATCATAATGCACAGACCCACTTTTGGATTTTAATCTGTTTATTATGTTTTAAACTGAGCTAATAAAGTATTCATCTTGGATGGTGCGGATCGTTTGGAATATCCTATCCAGCCCTTAGCGCTGGCCGGAACTGATTGGTCCAGCTGCGCAGGGCTCGGTGCGGCTGGGGGGGACCCTCTTTCGCCGCTGCTCGCGGCGGATCGCCGTAGAGCGGCGGCGATCAGGTAGCACACGCAGCTGGCAAAGTGCCGGCTGCGTGTGCACCTTTTTATTTGAAGAAAATCGGCCCAGCAGGGCCTGAGCGGCACCCTCCGGCGGTAATGGACGAGCTGAGCTCGTCCATACCGCTAAGGACGTTAATAGAAAAAAATGTTTAGATGTAATTTTACTATTTGACCACAAGATGTCATCGTGCATAACTTTCCTATGCGTAGTATTACTAGGCAAATAGGAAGCTATGCTTGGATGTGTAAGTATAGTTCTTTTGTGAACGGCAGCGGTCATTCACACAGAGACTTTGATCAATGAATGGGAACTGTGTTCCCATTCATTGATCTCCCAGCTAACGATCAGCGGCGGTAACGAGCGCGGTGGGGCAGAGGGAGTGCGCAGCAGCAAAGGATGTAGTAGCTCTGTCCCTGCAAGAAGCTAGGGGAATTTGAAGGGACTTAGTTACTCGTCCCAGGGAGGGGAAGTGGTTAAGCCCCTGTCCTGGCAAAAATCTTATTTAAAAAATAGATCCTTTACCTACCACTAGGCTAGCAATATATTTATAAGTGTATAAGGAGTAGGGCAATTCTTATGTAATAAAAAAGCACATTCCACAGACGGTGGCACAATAATGGTACACACTGGTATGCCGGCTCGCAACCAGATCGGTTTCACCTTCATACCCCTGACAACGTGGGGAGACAACAGAAGCCAGATTTCTGTCTAGTCCTAATTGGGTTAGGACCCTGAACATACAGTAAGTATGAGTATTCTTGAGGTCGTTGCAGACCTTTTTACCTAAAAAAATAGTGGCTATTGCCACTGATTTGTTCCTGTTTTAGTTACCATTTTCTGGAGTGATGCACAGGGAGTGAAGAGGACACAGGCAATCTAGACAATTGATCCTAAATGAAGCTGAAAGCATAACAGCGCTACAGAGTTTACAGAAATGTTGTGTAACCTATTTTCAAATCAAGGTTTCTGCATCAGCGGGACACTGGTTGTGTGTCCACATAGGCGTCGATTCATAAAAAGCTGTGCGCAAAACAAATCTGGTCGGG
Source organism: Hyperolius riggenbachi (assembly GCF_040937935.1). NCBI lineage: Eukaryota > Metazoa > Chordata > Amphibia > Anura > Hyperoliidae > Hyperolius > Hyperolius riggenbachi. The sequence continues at coordinate 68,140,476 of NC_090650.1, read as the reverse complement.
AAAATACCGCATTCGGTATTTTAGATTTTTGTGTGCTAATTCATAAACATTTTCACAAGTGCGGTAATAGTTTTGTAAATTACTGAAGCCCATTGATAAAAACCTATTACTAACAGCAGAAAGGAGTGGAGTGCCTCTGTGTTGTTACATTGCTGCCCGTAAGGGCATTACAATAGTAAGAGGCATCCCAGACATCCCATCCCTTTAGATGTACATGTTGTTATACTGCCTCTGCTCACTCTGAATCTCCTCTGAATCTGTCTATTTGTCTTTCTTAATATTCCATTTAATTGCCACAGCTTAGATTAACTTCCAAGAAATTTTACACATGCCATGCTTAGGTGATTTTCTCCACTAGCTCCTAAACATCTTCAAACAGGAACCCAAAAGGTTAAACAGCCAAACAGCCTAAAGTATTCAGGGGAATCCTGTTTTAATCCAATCTTGCTGTGCTGCTGCCTGGGAGGTTTAAAAGCTTGACCCACCTGAGAAGGCTGCGGGTCCTATTAGATTCCATCAACCAGACTTGGCTCCCTGCTCCTGTCAGTCACAGCTGTCACTGCTTCAGCTTGTGAGTCACGGCGCCCAGCACAGTCTCCTCGCACAGACTCCGCACTCTTTACATCACTTCAAAGTAGACGGTAATTTTACTGTGCTTTACCGCATGTTGTAGGCTTTATGATTTGACATTACTGAAATGTTGAGGTATTTACCGCACAAGTCGGTAATTTACCTCACTGCTCGGTAATTTCAGCTTTTTTTTTTATGCTGTAACAGCCTTTATGAATTGACATTTTCCTAAGTGCTCTGTAAAGTCAGCTGTTTTCTGCTTTACCGAATGCGGTAATGCTTTATGAATCGACCCCTTAATGATTGCTTCAGTCTACACTACAGGTAACAAGAGAATCTGAGAATCTGATTTTGAGAACAAAAATCAACATTCTTTGATTGGTCTAATGCTTCCGAGTTCTGTGATTTGGCTACAATTACCGAGTTGTGGCAAATCGTATTTCCGTGAAAATCCAATTTCCATTTCCAATCGGAAATGCGGACATTTCAATTCCGTGAAATGTGAATGAGCATCCCTATTCATAACCAGCATCTTCATTTGCCCTAAAAAGCATCTCTATCTTAAAAACAGTGAATTCACAATTGTGTCTGCTTGATGAGGTTATTTGTATCCGTGCCTCGATTTATATATGAATAGCGGTAGGACATCTGTTTTATGGACATGTAATGATGTGTAAACTGCTCGGATTATCTGAGCTATGATAGATTACATATGGCATGCTAGCAGGGCCGGATTTAGCACTAGGCACTGTAGGCACGTGCCTACAGGCGCCATGTGCTACAGAGGCGGCAGACAGCAGCGCAGCAAATCTCTCCAGCTGTCCTAACTCACCATGACAGCGCGCCCCGCTCCACATCCGCCCCTGCTGTTCATCGGGTATTGTATCGCAGCGCTAATATCCGCTGCAATGCTGCCCCACTCTGCACTGAATCTCTCAGTGCATCTGCTGACAGAGCTCCTGCGACAGGGGAGAGGGAGGGGCGGTGTGCCCAAACTTTCGTCGGGACTCGGAGAGTGTGTAGCCGCTCAAGCAGAGCTTTCTCCCCGGACAGGCATGAGAGGGAACAGGCTTCACGCTGTTGCAGCTCCAGCCGGAGAAAGAGTGTGGGATCCTCCTCCCTCTCCTCAAGGAAACTTCAAAGGCCGTCTCTGCTGTGCTGGTGAAGTATTTGTTTTTTTTCTTCTTTTAGCAGTTTGATTGTCCGGAGGTTAGGGGGGAATGGAGGGGGGTTGTAAAGTGTGTGTACATTGTATGTATGCGTGTTGTGTGAGCCATGGTGTGTGTACAGTGTGTGTCAGGATGTCTGTGTGTGTCCACAGCATGTGTGTGTCCACAGCATGTGTGTGTGCAGTGTGTGCATGTGTGTGTCTCTTTGTGTACCAGTGTGGGTGTGTGGCAGAGTGTGTGTGTCTGTGTGTGTGGTTGTCTTTGTGTACCAGTGTGTGTGTGTGCGCATGTGTGTGGCAGAGTGTGTGTGTCTCTTTGTGTGTGTGTATCCACAGTGTGTATGTGTGTGCCAGAGAGTGTGTTTGTGTGCAGGGCCAGCACTACAATATAGGCAAGGGGGGCATTACCCCCTGGCACCAGAGTCCGTAGGGGCCCCCCAAGTGTATACCATTTTGCCCCTTCAGTTTGCCCCACTGCGGCCACCCGTGGCTTGTGTAACTGTGCTGTGTGCAGGCAGGGGAGGGAGGCAGGGATACATACGTTACCTGTTTTGCATCATGGTTTCCATGGTTCCCTTTCCGCCTGTTGGAACGCAGTGGCGCTCTCCCACGACGTGATGTCACATTCCAGCATCACGTCAGGGAGAGCGCCGCTACTGTCTACCAGGCAGGACGAGAACCATGTAAACCACAATGCCTCCTTCCTGTGCCTGCTGAGCTGCTGACTTACCCCACCACCATCCGCACAACACAGTTATACAACTGCGGGTGACCATGGCAGGGCAAACTGAATTTTTAAAGGGGCAAAATGGGAGATGCTTGGGGGGCTCCTACAGACTTTGAATCAGGTAAAGTATGTGCATACCTCCCTCCCCTGCCTGCTGAGCTGCCCACCACCATAACAGCCCACCACTATCCACACCACACAGTTATGCCTCCACCATCCACACCACACAGTTATGCCCACCTCCACCCACACCACACAGCTATGCCCACCACCATCCACACCACACAGTTATGCCCACCACCATCCACACCACACAGCTATGCCCACTAGTGTTGGGCGAACAGTGTTCGCCACTGTTCGGGTTCTGCAGAACATCACCCTGTTCGGGTGATGTTCGAGTTCGGCCGAACACCTGACGGTGCTCGGCCAAACCGTTCGGCCATATGGCCGAACTAAGAGCGCATGGCCGAACGTTCCCCGAACGTTCGGCTAGCGCTGTGATTGGCCGAACGGGTCACGTGGTTCGGACCCGAACGCGCTCTGATTGGCCGAACTGTCACGTGGTTCGGGTAAATAAATACCCGAACCACGTCATATCTCCGCCATTTGTCTGTGGGTTTAGCTTTGGGTAGGCAGGCAGGGTAGTTCGCGCTCCAGCCACGCTAGCCAGGGTCCCCCCCAGTCATTGTGTGTCGCTGCTGGGAATAGTAGTACACCGCTCGCTCAGCATTCTGTTTACTGCCACTCTGTGTACCTCGCTCAGCCACACTATATAGCATTCTGTTTACTGCCACTCTGTGTCTGCTGGGAATAGTAGTACACCGCTTGCACAGCCACACTATATAGCATTCTGTTTACTGCCACTCTGTGTACCTCGCTCAGCCACACTATATAGCATTCTGTTTACTGCCACTCTGTGTCTGCTGGGAATAGTGGTACACCGCTCGCTCAGCCACACTATATAGCATTCTGTTCACTGTTCTGTGTCTGCTTGGAATAGTGGTACACCGCTCGTTCAGCCACACTATATAGCATTCTGTGTACTGTTCTGTGTCTGCTGGGAACAGTAGTACACCGCTCGTTCAGCCACACTATATAGCATTCTGTGTACTGTTCTGTGTCTGCTGGGAACAGTAGTACACCGCTCGCTCAGCCACACTATATAGCATTCTGTTCACTGTTCTGTGTCTGCTGGGAATAGTGGTACACCGCTCGCTCAGCCACACTATATAGCATTCTGTTCACTGTTCTGTGTCTGCTGGGAATAGTGGTACACCGCTCGCTCAGCCACACTATATAGCATTCTGTTCACTGTTCTGTGTCTGCTGGGAATAGTGGTACACCGCTCGCTCAGCCACACTATATAGCATTCTGTTCACTGTTCTGTGTCTGCTGGGAATAGTGGTACACCGCTCGCTCAGCCACACTATATAGCATTCTGTTTACTGTTCTGTGTCTGCTGGGAATAGTGGTACACCGCTCGCTCAGCCACACTATATAGCATTCTGTTCACTGTTCTGTGTCTGCTGGGAATAGTGGTACACCGCTCGCTCAGCCACACTATATAGCATTCTGTTCACTGTTCTGTGTCTGCTGGGAACAGTAGTACACCGCTCGTTCAGCCACACTATATAGCATTCTGTGTACTGTTCTGTGTCTGCTGGGAACAGTAGTACACCGCTCGTTCAGCCACACTATATAGCATTCTGTGTACTGTTCTGTGTCTGCTGGGAACAGTAGTACACCGCTCGTTCAGCCACACTATATAGCATTCTGTTCACTGTTCTGTGTCTGCTGGGAATAGTGGTACACCGCTCGCTCAGCCACACTATATAGCATTCTGTTCACTGTTCTGTGTCTGCTGGGAATAGTGGTACACCGCTCACCCGTCACTGTATAGCATTGTGCTCTGTGTCGCTGCTGGGAATAGTGGTACTGTATAGCATTTCTGTACTGCCACTGTACTGCTGCCAGTCAGCGTGTACTGTAAGGATAAGTGAAATGAGGAAGAAATCCGGTGAAAGAGGGAGGGGCAAGGGAAGAGGTGTTTCCCCTGACGGTTCACGTACAGGCCACAGGGGAGCACCCAAGAAAACCCACTCAATACCACCCATGTTGTCCAGGACAACAACCCTCACAAATCCAAAAGAACAGGACCAGATAATTACTTGGATGACCTCTCAAGCGTCCAGCAGTGGGTTAAGCAGCACCAGCACATCACGCACGAGGTCCGAGTCCTCAGCCAGTTACAAGGAGCCAGTGGGCACAAAGCTGACACAACCGGCAGCGACACCACGCACACAACTGCCAGATAACCAGTCCGATGAATTACCTCAGGACACAATGGGGTATTCGCAGGAGCTATTCCCAGCCCAACAAACTTCCACCTTTCAAAGGTCAATGGAGGAACAGCCAGAAATGTTGTGCCTGGATTCACAACCGTTAACTGTGGGAAATGTACCGCGCACTGAAATACGAGGCGAGTCCGAAGAGGACTCGGAAACCCAAATCCCAGAGCAATTTGGGCAGGAGGGGTTGCAATTGCAGGAGGTCGGCCGACAAGATCTGGAAGACGACGTTGGAGTGTGCTGCGCAGAGGTTGTTGTGGGGAGCTCTACTCCACGGCGGTGGCCCACAATGACATATGACGAGTTTGAGGAGATGGAAGAGGAGGGTATGGACAATGTGGACAGAGACCCAGATTTTGTTTGTGAACGAGAACATCGCCGTCGTAGCAGCAGCACAGATGAGTCTGTTGAAGAACACACTGCTGCACGAGTTCGCCTTGTGCCACAAGGTAGGCGGCGCGCAATTTCAGGCACCACAAGCGTGGAAGTTCAAGTGAGAGGCAAAAGAGGAGCAAACAGAAATCGCCAGCAAGGAGGCAGGTGCTCCAAAGTCTGGGCTTTCTTTGAAGACTGCACTGAGGATGTTACCATGGCGATTTGCAAGGTGTGCAAGACCCGCCTGAGCAGGGGGAAAAATATTAACAACCTCTCCACCACCAGCATGAGCCGTCACATGCTATCCAAACATCCCACTCTTTGGGCAAACGCGTCAGGACAGGGTACCAGAAACAACACTGCCTCCCTTGGGTTCACCAGACCCGCCTCAGCAGCAGCAGTAGCCCAGCCATTGCGTGGTTCACAACATTCACAAACATCAGACGACGCTGACACTGTCACTTTCCGGAGTAGTGCTCTTGAGGTCTCCCAGTGTTCATCAAACACAACAACCAACAGCCCTTCCGTGTGCAGCGCTACGGTTCAGTTGTCTGTGTCGGAGATGTTTGAGCGCAAGAGGAAATTGCCAGCAAATGACCCCCGGGCCGTGGCAGTAACAGCCAGCATAGCCAAGCTTCTGGCCTGCGAAATGCTGCCATATCGATTGGTGGAGACAAACAGCTTCAAGGGCATGATGTCAGTGGCCATCCCACGTTACGTGGTTCCCAGCCGCTACCACTTTGCACGCTCTGCAGTGCCTGAGTTGCATGAGCACGTGGTCAGCAAAATAACCCGAAGCTTGAAGAATGCCGTTGCCTGCAAGGTTCACCTCACCACTGACACCTGGACGAGTGCGTTCGGCCAGGGTCGATACATCTCCCTTACCGCGCACTGGGTGAACCTTGTGGAGCCTGGCAGCGATTCCTCACCTGCTACGGCACGGGTGTTGCCCACGCCACAAACAGCTGCACCGCCGTCCCTCCCACTGGATAACAGCAGCACCTACCTCTCTGACTCCTTCTCCTCCAACGCATCTCAAAGCTGTACCTCATCCGGAAACGCTAACCCAGCAGCAGTAGGATCGTGGAAGCAGTGCAGCACAGCTGTTGGCATGCGTCAGCAAGCGTTGCTGAAGCTAATCTGCCTTGGGGATAAGCAGCACACAGGGGAGGAAATTTGGAGGGGAATAAAGGAACAGACGGATTTGTGGCTGGCACCGCTGGACCTGAAACCGGGCATGGTTGTGTGTGATAATGGGAGTAATCTCATTCGCGCTTTAAGGTTGGCTAAGCTGACACACATCCCTTGCCTGGCGCACGTGATGAACCTAGTAGTTCAGCGGTTCCTGAGGACATACCCAGGCGTGCCCGATCTGCTGTTGAAGGTGCGTCGAGTGTCCAAACATTGTAGAAATTCCAGTACTGCTTCGGGGGCACTCGCCAAGATGCAGGAGCGCTTCAATCTCCCCCACCATCGCTTGCTGTGTGATGTCCCTACGCGCTGGAATTCTACGCTGCACATGCTAGCCCGCTTTTGCGAGCAGAAGAGTGCAGTGGTCCAGTACATGACGGCGCAGTACCGAGGCGCATCCGGCCAGCTGCCAAGCTTCTGTGGATCCGATTGGGCCAACATGTTGGACCTCTGCCAAGTCCTCCAAAATTTTGAGCAATCCACGTTGCTTGTGAGCAGTGACAACTCTTCAGTCAGCATTACCATACCACTGCTGTGTTTACTGAAGAGGTCGATGTTAAAAATCAAGGAAACAGCTGTCATGATGCAACTGGGGGAATCTGAAGGAGAAAACGATCAGCGTGATGGTACCAACATCAGGCCATCCGCCTCAGGGAACGCTGGCCCCAGCAGCTATGACGAAGAAGAGGAGGAGGAACAGCTGGAGTTGGAGCAGGAATTTCATGCCACCACTGACGAGGGCCAGAGCGGTGCACGTTGGACTTCAACAATTCAACGCGAATGGTCAGCAGAAGCAGACCAGGAGGAAGGTGACGACTATGATGCATCACAACAACTATCACAACGCTCACAAGAGGATGATGAGGATTCTGGTAGGACTCTGGCACACATGGCTCAATTCATGCTAGACTGCATTGAACGTGACCCACGCATTGTGCGCATTCTGGACAACACCAATTACTGGGTTTATACCCTTCTGGATCCACGGTACAAACACAATGTTCCAAAACTGCTTGAAGAAAGAGTCAGACAGGTCAAAATGGAAGAATACCAGCAGGCCCTTGTGGAGACTTTAGAGAGGAGATTGACATCCTCCCCCTCCTCTAGCCAGTTGTACGCAGACAGACTGACTTCCGCAAACCCAGGACGACCAGGAGGGCAGCAAACAACGCAAGCCGCAGCTAGTACCCAAAAGGGAATGGTATCGGCAGTGTCCTTGGAGTGGGAAAATTTTCTGACACCCATGCAGCCGCAGCCCACTGAACAGCAAGCGTGCAGATCCACCTCCAACACCGATCGCCTGGAGAAGATGGTCAAGGACTACATGTCAGATGGCGTAGCTGTGTCGAACCATCCATCTGCACCCTTCAACTATTGGGTATCGAAGCTAGACACCTGGCACGAACTGGCAATGTACGCAATAGAGGTGCTGGCTTGCCCGGCAGCCAGCGTTATGTCGGAACGCTGTTTCAGTGCTGCCGGAGGCATCGTCACAGATCGGCGTATCCGCCTCTCTACAGACAATGCAGACCGTCTGACTCAAATTAAAATGAATCAATCCTGGATTGGAAATGACTACGCAACACTCCAGGACCCCAACCAAGTAACATGACCAATGAACATCTGGGATGGTGTTGCGTTTCCGGGCCCTGTTTATTGAACCTCTCATCTGTATTACATTTATGACTGCATGGCGGCAAAAAGCATTGCTGCTATATCCGCACGCTTTTTGTCCACATGCAAGGCCTGGGTTGTTGTGTCTCACAAAGCGTGGCCTTCTCCTCCTGCGCCTGCTCCTGTTCCATCACGTCTGCTGCTGCTGGGTTAGCGTTGCCGCGTGGTCCCTGTTTATTGAACCACTTATCTTTATTACATTTATGACTGCATGGCGGTACAAAGCATGCTATCCGCACGCTTCTTGCCCTCATGCAAGGCCTGGGTTGTTGTGTCTCACAAAGCGTGGCCTTCTCCTCCTGCGCCTCCTCCTGTTCCATCACGTCTGCTGCTGCTGGGTTAGCGTTGCCGCGTGGTCCCTGTTTATTGAACCACTTATCTTTATTACATTTATGACTGCATGGCCGTACAAAGCCTGCTATCCGCACGCTTCTTGCCCTCATGCAAGGCCTGGGTTGTTGTGTCTCACAAAGCGTGGCCTTCTCCTCCTGCGCCTGCTCCTGTTCCATCACGTCTGCTGCTGCTGGGTTAGCGTTGCCGCGTGGTCCCTGTTTATTGAACCACTTATCTTTATTACATTTATGACTGCATGGCGGTACAAAGCCTGCTATCCGCACGCTTCTTGCCCTCATGCAAGGCCTGGGTTGTTGTGTCTCACAAAGCGTGGCCTTCTCCTCCTGCGCCTGCTCCTGTTCCATCACGTCTGCTGCTGCTGGGTTAGCGTTGCCGCGTGGTCCCTGTTTATTGAACCACTTATCTTTATTACATTTATGACTGCATGGCGGTACAAAGCCTGCTATCCGCACGCTTCTTGCCCTCATGCAAGGCCGGGGTTGTTGTGTCTCACAAAGCGTGGCCTTCTTCTCCTCCTGCGCCACCCTCCTCCTGTTCCATCACGTGTGCTGCTGCTGGGTTAGCGTTACCGGTCCCTTTTCCTGGAACCTCTTATATGTATTACATTTATGACTGCATGCCGACAAAAAACATGTTACCTGTGCAAAGAAAACAGACATTTCCCGCATTTAAAAGACAGTTTTCCCTTTGAAACTTTAAAATCGATTTTCTCAAAAACTATAAGCTCTTTTTGCTAATTTTTTTTTCCTCTTGTACCCACTCCCAAGGTGCACATACCCTGCAAATTTGGGGTATGTAGCATGTAAGGAGGCTTTACAAACCACAAAAGTTCGGGTCCCCATTGACTTCCATTATGTTCGGAGTTCGGGTCGAACACCCGAACATCGCGGCCATGTTCGGCCTGTTCGGCCCGAACCCGAACATCTAGATGTTCGCCCAACACTAATGCCCACCACCATCCACACCACACAGTTATGCCCACCACCATCCACACCACACAGCTATGCCCACCTCCATCCACACCACACAGCTATGCCCACCACCATCCACACAGCTATGCCCACCACCATCCACACCACACAGTTATGCCCACCACCATCCACACCACACAGCTATGCCCACCACCATCCACACCACACAGTTATGCCCACCACCATCCACACAGCTATGCCCACCACCATCCACACCACACAGCTATGCCCACCACCATCCACACCACACAGCTATGCCCACCACCATCCACACCACACAGCTATGTCCACCACCATCCACACCACACAGTTATGCCCACCACCATCCAAACAACACTGTTACACAAGCCGTGGCTGTGTTGCTGCGAGAAATTAACCAAAAAGGTATCCTGCTGTAGCCATGAAGTCATGTTGCATGCTGCAAGGGAGGGAAGAGACACAGAACTTGCAGCCATTAATATCTGCTGTAAAGTGCTGTGGCTGTTTAGACCTGCAGGCACTGGTGTTCACATTTTCAACAAAGCTTATTAAAATACCTGAATTTTCCAGAAGTAAATCTTTGTGAGGGCTCACCCTGCTGCCAATGCCATTTCAGGTCTCTCCCTACTTATGTTCCCTGGGGCCCCTGCACTGTTTCTGCCAGTGTACCAACTCACCTGCCCTGGTGCATTCACTCCCCATCTTCATCCTTGCTAGTTGTATCATCTCACTAACCTGACCCATGTCATTATGTAATAACTAGCAAGGATGAAGACGAGAGTGTACGGACTAATAGAGCAGTGCGCCAGGACAGGTGAGATGGTACGCTGGCAAAAATAGTGCAGGGGCCCCCATGGAGCCTAACTCAAAGGGAGACCTGGGATGGCCTGGCAGTGCATGAGGGGTTGGGGATAGATCAAGATGGGGGCAGGCTGGCCAGAGTTTGCCAGTATACGGCACCCTGCACACTGCAAATCAGTTTTGCGATTCCGTTTCCGATTCCGATTTTCAATTCCGATTTTCCCTGAATACATTCAACAGAAAAATGGATCAAAAAATGCAGCATGCAGTAAAGATTAAAAATCGGAATTGGATGTTAAAAATATTAAAAATCGGAATCGCATGCAGTGTGCAGGGAACCTACACCCGCTTGTGACTGGCATTTGGGGCTGGTCTTTGATGCACCACACTGCTCTTTATAGAGACAACATGCTCTAAATTTGGTAAAATCTGACTGTAAAAGGGGTGTGGCCTGTGCAAAGGGGCGGGGTTAAGGGCGCCAGAACTTCTGTGCCTATAGGCTCCTAAGCTGTAAATCCGGCCCTGCATGCTAGGCTTGCTTACCTTGACCACTCCTAATAAAGACAGAGGCAATATACACAACACAGCTTATGATGGGCATATTATACTTTATAACTCACATAATGTGACTGCATACTAGGAGAATTACTAAACTTCACAGGTAAATATTTGCCATGATGACTTAAAAGCAGACTTTCTGTATATGTTTTCTGATGACAATGCACGTATAGATCTTCGGCTAAAGCACTGACTTTACATAATGCATACTCATTTGAAATAAACCTTTTTTTATTTCTATAGAAGCCAGTTCTCATATCATCTGTAAGAAGCTCCGATAAATAGAAATCAACTGTATTTTTTTGACTATAAGACTCAAGTTTTCTCCGAAAAAATGGGGGGGGGGGGGGGCGGGTCACTGCATCTTATAGTCCAAATGCAGTGAGTTCCTGACTTGTGAACACCTGCCAACATGAACCTTCAACCCGCCGCAATATCAGGGACTCCCTGTACTGTGCCCATGCAAAGGAGGACACAGGGGGACACAAAGGGGCATAGAGGAGGACACAGGGGGCACACAAAAGGCATAGAGGAGAACACAAGGAGGACAGAGGTGGACACAGGAGGACACGAGGGGTACAGAGGAGGACACAGCGAGACACAAAAGGTACAAGAGGCATGAGGTACAAAGGGAGCATAATCCACAGGATGCATCAGGTTTAGTGTGTATTTTTCCCCTCTAAACCTAGGTGCGTCTTATGGTCAGGGGTTGTCTTCTAGTCCGAAAAATACGGTACTTATGAAAACATATAGTTTGCTAATGTAAGGCAGGATTTATATTCTGTAGTGCACCCTTGAAGCTCACCTAGGAAGAATATTTAATATCAGTTATCTGTTCACACACTATCCAGACACCCTTTTTACATGTATGCCTTTGGAGCTACACACCAGTTGTTTTGGTGCAGTTGGATTTGGGACATTTTGGAAGAGCAAGTGGTGGACTCAGAAATGGGTTAATCAAGGTTTTACAAAAAGTAGATTTTTTTGTGAGTTTTTTTTCCAGTTAGTTATTTGAGGTGGATTGTTTGGCAATAGGTTGATTTTTTTCCCTTTATAGATAAAAAAGACATTTTTTGCTGTTACATGTTTAGCTTTCCAGTCTCAGTTGGTTATTAAATGCTTGTGTTTTTTTAGCTTTGTTTTTGTTATATGGGTTAAAGCCAAACATATTCCTGGTAAACAAAATCTAGCAACAGACACTTTGTCTCGCAGGACATGGACTAGTTCAGACTTCTTGTGCCAGAAGCAAATTTGTTAGGGATTATTGTCCAGCCTTCCTGTGGGACTTATTTCAAATACTGTTGAGTTAATGTTAACGAACACTGTCTCTCACAGAATATTGCCTGCCTACTCATCTGTACGGCAACTGTGCTGTATATTTACAAGGGGACAGCACTCTTCTCCTTTAGAGGATTCTTCAGCGCTAATTGTTTTGTTCATTTGTGAATTCATGAATGTGGGTTGTTCATACATTTCCATGTATTAAATCATGTCTGAGGTTTCTTTTTTATGGGGCCCCTCCTTGCTTATTTTATTTATACATTTCGTTACTAAGCATTTTTTGAGGTTCTTGAAAAAGCACACTCTGGAAAGAATGACCCTTTTTTTTCAGGCATTGTGTTGCTTTGTATTCTTCAACACTTGCAGAATTTTGAGTCCAGTCTGGGTTGGCAATGAGTGATGTACACCTTAGTGATTGACAAAACTGATCAATGCAGAATAATCAGGTTTAGTACTTTGTCCTCTCTTCCTCATCAGTTTGCCCAGTTTCTTTTTGTTTCCCAATTCTTGTCAGAAAGGGGTCAGTCTCTCTCTCTCTCTCTCTCTCTCTCTCTCTCTCTTTTTTTTAGAATATATATGAGGGCCATCTGGAAAGTAACAGCCTTTTTCAATTAATTAATTTAGGAAACATTGTATTTATTTTAGACACGCTATCTCCTGATTAGCTTTCCAAATAATCACCTCTCAAATTTAAAGTACAACTTAGGCGAGAAAAAAAAGGTAAGTTTTACTTACCTAGGGGTTCTTTTTGGCACCTGCCGCAAAGCTGCGTAGCACCGAAGGTTGGCGCAGTTATAGAAGTAATGTCATAGTCCATGCCCTGCGCACGGCGTAATTCGGGGATCCGCCGATTGCAAGACCCTGAATTACTTCTCCCTCCCAGTTGCGATGACTGGGAGGAAGAATACTATTTAACACCCCCACCCTGAATTTGTGTGGCAGAAGGGTGAGCCGTCATTTGGCTCACCCTGTGCCGAAAAGCCCTGGGTGCCAAGAAGCCATGTATGCTTCTTCCAGCCCCCCATAGTCCTTCAGGTAGCTCGGCCCAGTCCCCCTGTTGTGCCGCTGTCCCCCTCCGAAAGCTCACCAACTTGACTAGTTAAAGGCTACTGCGCATGGAAGCAAACCAAGCAGCTTGAAGGGCTATAGGGGGCTGGAAGAAGCCAAGGTAAGTAAAATTCATATTTTTCCCCCTACCTTAGGTTTTCGTTTAAGCATTTATGATATCTTATTTTACAGGGTTTTCAATCCTTTTTTTTTTTCTTTATATTATGCCAGTTTTGAAATCCTATCTAAAAGTTTGGACTTTGTATCATTTTGTATTTTCTAGTGCAACATCTGTTATGTTATTTGTTGATAGTATCCTAAAACCTATTCAGGTGGGGCAGGTGAGGGAGTGGTTTCCGGGTATGTAAGGACCTGCTGTGAGTTGTCATTCTTAAGGCCTCGTTCACATCACGTGCGCATTTGGAAGCGTGTATAGACAACCCTCCTGCTGTTCACTTCACATGCGCTGCGCAGCAGTACGATGCGCTTGCATACTGCTGCATACATTCTGCCCGAAAGCACAGAGCTGACCCATTCACTGTAATGAATGGGATCAGTAGCGGGTAGCGCACGGCCATCAGCGCTAATTAGATGTGAACGAGGCCTAAGAGCCTGGTAGGGTCAGAAACGCGTCAGCTTGTATGCTTTCATACTTTTTTGCTATTTTTCTACTGATGTTCCAATAAAGAGATTGTGATTTTATCCATGGAAGGAGTGCGGATGCTTTGTGCTTACCAGTGTCCAGAAATTGTGTCTTCTTTTTAATAGTCTTAGTTTAAGCTTGGTTTTTGTAGCGGGTGACATGAGTATTACCTCATAAAGACACCCTTTCACAACGTTGGCGCGCCATAGGACAGCCAGACCTGTATTCTACTATCACCTTAGTTTCAGTGTGTAATGAATAGCGGAGATGCCGCCACGTGGACAAGAGGCAGGGCGGCTATCTCCGCGTTCCAGCCGGTGGCCTCTGCCGCGCGGCTACATGCTGCTGGTTCGCCTGGTCCTTCTAGTGCACACAGGTTGAGAGCTAAGCGTGCGCGGGCCAGGCGGCAGGACCTTTATGTCAGTAGAAGGGGAGTCAGCTGATCAGGCTGGTCAGCTGACTCCGGCTGTGCTCCGAATTGGCTAAGTGACTGGGGCGGGGCTGGTGAGAGCTCTGGGTACTTATAGGACTTGCTTGTCAGTTGCAGGTTGTCTGCCGTTGCGAATACTCACGTGTGAGCACTCAGACCTCAGTCAGATCTTACAGTGAGTTAGAACCAGTTGGAGTTGGGAATTCACACTTAGCCAGATTCCGCTTTAGGCTCTATTGTGTTATTGTACTGTTATACTTCAGACTAGTTCCCAGGTGTTGAGACCAAGGACCTCACACCTAAGACTAGGAGATTGCTGTGTTATTTTATTGTTATACTTCAGACTAGTTCCCAGGTGTTGAGACCAAGGACCTCACACCTAAGACTAGGAGATTGCTCTGTTACTACTGTTATACTTCAGACTAGTTCCCAGCTGTTGAGACCAAGGACCTCACACATAAGACTAGGAGATTGCTGTGTTACTACTGTTATACTTCAGACTAGTTCCCAGGTGTTGAGACCAAGGACCTCACACCTAAGACTAGGGGATTGCTGTGTTATTAGTGTTATACTTCAGACTAGTTCCCAGGTGTTGAGACCAAGGACCTCACACCTCAGACTAGGATTGTGTTATACTGTTACCTGTTATGATCCCTGGCTTTGCTGACCACTCTCCTGCTTACTGATTCGGTACCTTGCCTATCTGTCTACCCGTTGCCAACCTTGCCTGTACCCGGATACCGTATCAGTCTTCTGTCTCTGTACTTTATCTGCTCGTGTGTTGCCGACCTGGCCTGTATGACCCTTCTGGCTGTCACTCGTACCTTGGGTGAGCAGCCTCACTGTACTCCTTGTGACACCAACTCTCTAGGTGTCCATTAGCTGTAAAGGCTGCCTGCTCCGCAGGAAGACCTCCTTACAGTCCAGTCAGGGGACTTTACCCCATAGGAGTCCACAGGCTGCAGTACAGTCTGATTCCCAACCCATCAGGGAATCCTTGGCTGCAGTACAGTCTGATTCCCGATCCATCAGGGAATCCCTGGCTGCAGTATAATCTCCATCTCCTCCTTTTTAAGGAGGTTAGTATCTACACAGTCAGAGGCCACCTGCACCTCAGGTGTCCACTGGCTGCAGTGCAGTCCAATTCCCTGCTCTTCAGGGAATCCTTGGCTGCAGTAGTGTCTGTATCTCCCTCTCCTCGGGAGATAACCTTTCTTACTGTTGCACCAAACACTCACACTACATTAGGTGTCCTGTGTCAAGCTATACTTGTATTATTGGTGATTCTGCAGATCACCATATAATGAGGTATAACATCTGTATTATTGGTGATACTGCAGATCATCAATAATCAGATACTCTCTGTGTGCTGACACCATTCGCTACACAGTGACTGTGTATACTATATATATATATATATATATATATATATATATATATATATATACAGTATATATTATATACCGTATACAGTATATACATATTAGTTCATACTGTCCATGTTATTTGATTCCATGAAAAATATGCATCAATTTACCAATGTATTTTTTTTACTGTTAATTTAGCACACATGCAGTAAGTTCCACTGTCAGTAAAATAAGAATAAACAGGTTCATGAATACAACACTGAAGAAAGACATATGCAAATTAGGACATATGCCTGGAAATGATAATACCTCCACTAAAAAGCTTTGTAAACAGATCCCCACATGTAGTACTTAAAGGATTCCATGCGGTATTTGAATCATTATTGCAGTGCATGAGAAATGGCACTCCGCTGTTATATAATTTCCATTTGTAATTATTATACTGATGTGTAAAGTGCATTGCATTACAGGTGAAACTCAAAGCAATAGCATGCAAAAGTCAATTTATTTCAGTAATTCAACTTAAAGGACAACCAAGGTGACATCATGTGACATGATGAAATAGACATGTGTATGTACAGTGCCAAGTACACAAATGACTATGCTGTGTTCCTTTTTTTCTTTCACTGCGTGAAAGAGTTAAACATAAGGTATGCAAGGGACACTTTCTGTCTGGGTCGGGACTGAGTCGGACTATAGAGTAACCCTCACTGATATGTAATTACAGCTATATGTAATGGATTGCGGAGACACCGCCGAGCGAGTCGGGCAGCGGGGCGGCTGTCTCCGCGTTCAGACCGGCAGTTTCCGCACAGCAGCATGTGTCTGGTGTGTCTGAGCCTAGTAGTGCACACAGATGGAGAGCTACGTGCGCGCGCGCTAGGGGGCAGGACCTTTATGCCAATAGGAGAGGGATCAGCTGATCAGGACGATCAGCTGATCCCAGCGAAGTAGGTGATTGGCTAAGTGGGGCTGGGCGGCGCTGAGGAGCGCTGCTCTATATATACTTCTTGCCTGTCAGTTGCTGGTTGTCTGCCGTTGCGAATACTTACGTGTGGGCACTCACACCAGTCAGATCCCACAGTGTGTTAGAACCAGGAGGACCTGGGAATTCACACTTAGCCAGAATACATTTGTGTTATATGTTAGACCAGTTCCAGGGTGTTGTGACCAAGGACCTCACACCCAAGCTTAGGGACTCCATGTCATTACTGTATTATACTCTAGACTAGTTCCTGGGTGTCGAGATCAAGGAGCTCACACCCCAGTCTAGGTCTCTGTTATATTTATATGTTATGACTATTTGCTCTGTCGACCTTCCTCTTGCTTTCTGATTCGGTACCTCTGCATATCTGTCTACCTGTTGCCAGACCCTGCCTGTAACCGGTTACCAAATCAGTCTTCTGTCTCTGTACTTCATCTGTTAGTGTGTTGCCGACCTGGCCTGCCCGACTATCCTAGCTGTCACTCTCCCTGAGTGCTCAGTCTATCAGTATTAGCAGTGACACCATTCCATCAGGTGTCAGCTGCAGCCAGGACTCCCGCTCCTCAGAGAGTCCGGCCTGTTAGCAGCCAGCGGTCCCTTCCTTTGGCTGCAGTACAGTTCACCATCTAATACTGTTATCCCTGGTTACCAGGTCCTCACTATCAAGAGATAGTTTCTGTACTGCCCAGGGCCACCTGCCCCTCAGGTGGCTCTTGGCCGAGTCTCTTATATCTCCCGCTCCTCGGGAGGTAGCCTCCAGTTCATCTAACACTATTACTCAGTAGGTGTCCAGAGGATAGTCATACTTGGATTATTGGTGATTCTGCAGATCATCCATGATCGAGTATACATCTGTATTGTTGATGATTCTGCAGATCATCACCAATCAGATTCTCTCTGTGTGCTGACACCGATCGTTACACTATAAAACACTTTCCTGCCAGTAAATGGCTTCTGAGAGCAGGAAAGAGATAAAAAGGGTCAATCATTCTGAGATCTGGCTTGCTTCAATGAAGGTATCATTGAGCAAAGGCAATGAAACGAGGGTGGAAAGAATTTCCCCTTCTCCCCCTGATAGCACTTTTCTGTGACCACTGGTTCTCGGCTCTGGTCGTCGAGAAACCTTCCAGTTTTAAGCGTTCATGTTATGTGTTTTTATGTTCTGATTTGTACATGTCCATTATCCTGGTTTGGACTCCGCGGTATATGATGCCACGCGCTGCCGAGTCATCTCCCAACCATGGATCAGTTTATCTGAGTCCCCCCCTGTGTGGCACCCACTGTTGTGTTAACCATGTATAACTGTTTGACCTGTTTCCTCTTTGTGTATGTTGTTTAAAATTTTAAATAAAAATATTGAAAACAAAAACTAGATTTAAATATAAAATAAAACTGTGGGATATCTAAAAAAAAAGGTAATTTTCAGAAGAACGAGGATAGATGCAATTATTTTTCTCATCAGTTTATTTTCACCTGGTGATGTCCTTTAAAAGGAGAAACTAATATATGAAATAGGAGCCCTCTGCAGGTGTTTTGAATTAATTAGCTGGTTAGAATCTAATACTTTGAGCCTAGAATAATAAACATTTTCACTATATTCTAATGGTCCGAGATTTGTATTTTGGGGTTTTCAGAAGCTGTAAGGCCTGGATCACACTGGAATGGATGGAAAACTGATCTGTAGGCTTATTGGCCAATAAATTGTATCATCCTGATTCAAAACTTCCTGCTTTAACTTATTTTATTTTCTTTCTTTCTCATCTACCAAGTTAAGTTTAATGTATCTTTGAGGTGTCAATGCCATCTAGTGTCCTAAAACAGAAATCTTGCAGCTTAGTGTAGATCAGAGTGCTCTTATTGCTGTTGTGCAGGAATCAAATAAAATTAATTTTGAAAAAGGAAAGTCACAACAGATAGCTAACGCTAATAGCTGATGGATTGTGCTATAACAAATAACATTCTCTAAGCATTGCATTCTGTTAAACTAATACACACAACTCACTTGCTTTCTTAGCTGGCCAAGCAAATACTGATTTTTCTGGCCGATTTTTTGCAAATTTAATCGAGTCTGCTCCTCAACTGGTACTCCAGCATATCCATCTGATACTTTGAACCAATTTCAGGCCTCTTGCACACTGCAAGCAAATCAGATTCAGATTCCGCTTTTTAATCAGTTTTTACCTCCGATTCAGATTCAGATTTGCAGTGTGCAAGGAGCAAACTGCAAATCTGAATCTGAATCGGAAGTAAAAACAGATTAAAAAGCGGAATCTGAATCTGAATTGCTTGCAGTGTGCAAGAGGCCTCAAGCAGTGTTCAAAAGTCTGATCGGACATGTTGGAAAATCTCCATCAGAGGGAGACAGGGCAGGAGGTGTTAGGGAACAACGGGGGAAGATGATTCACAAAACATACTTATTTTTATTTCCAAGCATGTCCGATCAAACTGTAAGGAGAGCTAATGCATGAAATAAACAAATAAGGATAATTCATAAGATAAACAGGTAGGGATAAATTATCAAGAGTAAAGTTAAATAAGGAGAGCTAAACCATGAGTTAAGTTCAGTGATGGATTAAGATGTCATTTTCAAATTTGCTCTAGTTTGTTGCCAGTATGCACGAAGCTGTAACAACCAGACTGTCCTGAGTTTATTAAGCCGTTTTTGTTTGGCATGTGCGTGCACCACTACAGTCACTTGATTGATGATTTATTAACCTTCCAGCAATAACAGCTATGGTCATATATGACTCAGGCAAGAGTTATGCATTTTTTTGCCATTTCATAGCAGACTTTTTTAAAACAACCCGCTCAATGTTAACTGAATCACTTGGGCTTCTCCAACTTTAAGTCAACCAACTCTATAGACACCAAAACAATCTAATGTAGGCTCAAACCCTTCCTTATTTATCCCAAAACAAAAGAAAAAGTTCTGCATAGAGTTCTACCTACCAAAAAAACAGGCCACAAACATGTAAAACCCCTGGCTCAGGCAATAGCATCTTATCTCCATAACGCAAATGTTTTTGCCGAATGGTGCATGTAAGGAAGAAAAAAAAAACAAAGTTGTACCAGGAGGTAAAAAAAAGTTGCATTTACTGTCTGTTAAAAAAAAAAAAAAAACTTCACAGTAGTGAATATACTTAAAGGACAACTGAAGTGAGAGTATATGGAAGCTGCCGTGTTTATTTATTTTTAAGCAATACCAGTTGCCCGGCAGTCCTGCTGATCTTCTGCCTCTGATACCTTTAGCCATAAACTCTGAACAAGCATGAAGCAGATTGTTTCTGACATTATGTCTGATCTGACAAGATTATCTGCATGCTTGTTTCTGGTGTAATTCAGACACTACTGCAGCCAAATGGACCAGCAGGAGTGCCAGGTAACTGGTATTGTTTAAAGGGAAATAAAGATGGCAGCTCCCATATCCAGGAAACTGGTAAAGTTGGAGAACTTGTTAACAGTCTGACGATGCCAGAGCATGTTCAATTGATGGTTCACAGACTCCTATTTCAAGCAAGATTGCTTATCCTAAGAACTTGGAAGGACACATGCCCCCCTTCAGCAGATACCTGGGTTAAACAGATAAATGCATATCTAAAACTGGAAACAATTAATATACGCTCACAGAGGTGCCCCTCATAAATTTGATTTGATTTGGTCAGGGTGGCTGGATACTCCAGGGTTACCGGTTTATTCTTTAATTCAAGACAGAATTCTTGGAGGGCTTATCCAATAAACTAAACCTATTTCTCTGATCCGTTTTTCCCTTTTGCAGTAAAGGACAAAGTTGGTGTAGTGCCACTAGGTTTTTGGGTTCTGTTCGGTGAGCGTTTTGGACTGGTCATGCTGTGCCGCTGCTGTGTTTGATTTCTCATACACTCCTTTATGACCTGCTGCTGCTGTGTTTGTAATTCACGATTTATAATGGTTTTGGTATGGGTTTTTTTTGTGCATTTTTGCCTTTAATAAAGGCTGATTTAAAAAAAAAAAAGTTGGAGAACTTGGGAGCCCATAAGTGATTCAGCTAACCTTGAATGGGTTGTTTTCAAAAGGTCTGCTATTAAATGGCAAAAATGCATAACTCTTGCCAGAGTCATATATGACCACAGCTGTTATTGCTGGAAGGTTAAGAAATCCTCAATCAAGTGATTGTAGTGGTGTGCACACACGCCAAACAAAAACGATTTAATAAACTCAGGACAATCTGGTCGTTACAGCTTCATGCATACTGGCAACAAACTAATGCAAATTTGAAAATGAACAAGTCAGCTGCAGCTGATTTTGACTGGTCTAGTTTTAGTTTATATGGGGTAAAGTGCATAATGATTTGCATCTCGCAATCACACTATTGCTAATTCACTATAACACTCCAACAGTCTTCAGCAATTTTTGGGAATTTAAAAAACCCAGTTTAGGTTTACAAGACCTCTATAGTTCGCAATTATTTTTGAGCTTTATTGATATTATTTTAGTTACCCGTCATTTTTACTTTTAGTACATTATATAAAGTGGAGTCTGGGCATGATTAAGAAACAAACCCTTCAGTTTCCTGATTTTTCATTTAAATTTATACGGCATTTGTCAGATTAGTGACAGACATTTTTGGTGATAAGAGGGTCAGCTTTATAACTGACTATTAGTTAGTTTGCGTATTTCCCATTAAGCCTCCTAGAGAAGTTCATTTGTTGCGATCAAGAGACATTCTCTTTGGACAGCTTACAGACTGGTAGGCTAAGTTCACACTATAAGTGTTGCAGAGCCTTGTGTTATAAAGCAAACATGATGCAAAAGCTGCTTATGTATCAGCAACTTCGACATGCTTTGAGATCCCAATTTCCCCTGGGCCTCCCCTACACCGTGGCGGTGTCTTTACTGACGGAGTCCATTAAAGATGGTCTGATAAAAGGGAAATTATATTCACTCTTTGCTGAACATTTAGCAAACCCCATAGCCAATAATGCAAGGAATAAATGGGTTCGGCTTGGAGTGCAAGTTAGCGCTGAGGAATGCAAGATTGCTTACTAACCCCCAAGCAAGTGTCCCCTTGTGGTAGAGATCGCCTCACTCAGTTATACGTTCTGCATCAGAGCTATCGCACTCCAGCTCGGATCTCTACATTTATCCCCAATGCCTCTACTACCTGCCCTAAATGTGGTATATCTGACCCATCGTTTTTGCATTTACTATGGCAATGTCCCCCTATTGCTGACTTTTTGGAAGCTGACTGTGGATTTTTTTGCATGCTTGTCTGGGCTCCTCTGTTCCTTTGGATATCAAAAACTTGTATTCTCAATCTGACGGACGAAGATACATCCAAATTCGATAAGGCGAAGGCCTTGTAGAAACACTTTTTGCTGCTAAACAATGTGTTGCTTTTCGCTGGTTTTCACCCACAAGTCCAACCCTGGAAGACTGGAAGCTGAAAGATTGCCCCTCTAAATGTAATAACATTTGGGACAGGTGGATAGACAATCCCAATTTATAATAACATCTGTACTCCATCAGATTTAGTTTTGGTTTGACTATCCTCAGTCACCCCTTCTACTTTTTTATGACCTCTTCTGAATATCATCTACGTATGCTGTCAACGTGTTGCTGTATTTTTGGCCACCTTTTTTACACCATCTTCCTTATTTATTGCCGCCAAACCTCATTTGTGTGAATCTGTATTGATGATGTATCAATAAACTTTTAGTCAATAAAACAGTAGATTAAGTATTTACAATTTTGGAACAACCCCTGGACTGTCACTCTGAATGCTGTCTGTTTGGAACTTTTTGAAGAAAACCGATTTACTAAAATTGAATATACTATGCTTAGGGAGGCCTTATTTATGGCACGTAGGACTATTACTTTGAAATTGCAAGCACCAATGTCTCTTCACCTCACCGACTGGTTGAAGAATGTCAATATAAATCTAACGCTTAAGCTGGTTTATACGCACAGGGGTTGCTCACAGAAGTATACCAAGGTTTGGTCCAAATGGCGAAATTCACCACTTACTGCACACAACACTTCCTCTAGACAGGGCCGGCGCTACCATAGAGACAAAGAAGGCAATTGCACTAGGGCCCCTGAGCACTGCTGGGTCCCCAGGTCTCCCCTCAATTTGTGCTCCCCAGGGCCCCTACACTATTGTGCAGCATAGCAACTCACCTGTTCCCGCACGCTGCTCTGTCCATGCTACCCATCTTCATTCCCGCTGGCTACCTCTTCTCCATAACCCGTCCGCATGTCATTACGTAATAACTTGTGTCGGTAACGAAGAAGAGGTGTCCCTGTGAGGATGAAGATGAGAGCACACAAACTAAAACTAATGGAGCACAATGATAGGACAGGTGAGTTGCAATGCTGCTAAAAATGGTGCAGGGGCCCTGGAAAAAAACATTGAAGTTGAGGGGAGAGATCGGGGGGCAGTTCTCTTGGGGGCCCTGCGGGTGAATTTGCTGTGTGGGGGGGGGAAGACTGGGTTCAGGTGGCCCTCAGGTTAGTTTTGACTCAGGACCCCATTGTGGCTTGAGCTGGCCCTGCCTCTAGATAGGTTAGAATTTAATGTTTACTGTGGAAGGGTTATGAGTTGCTCTTGAATTTATGTCATTTAAACAATACATGCAGTGTTGGCATCAGATGTGCTGTATGTTAAATGTACACGGTCGACTAAGTGACCTTGATACTAATGGTACTTGATGCATATGATGACCAGGACCTTGATGTGACTTACAAACAAGTGCAATGCCACATTACGCTATTTGGAATTTCTGAACTTCTTGTCATTATCTTAGAATTGTTGACTAAACTGCCATGTTGTAAAGTACTTATGTTCACTATACATTGCTTGAGTGTACTGTTCAATGTATTTCATACTATTGCTAATAAAATGTTTTCAAACAAAGCAGATTAAGAAGTGTTGAGGCTTAAACAGTTTCTTTTTGTTTGATAGGGTATAAAGATATTTACTATGAGAAAACTGTGGTGAAATGTTAACTGAATAAGGGTCTAGGTATCACATCACATATTCATAACAGTAATGTAATGCTACATATTTTACTGAGCATTGTCATCAGCCCTTGGACTGTACACCAGACATAGACTTCATTGTACTGATCATATACGCCAGCACAGTGTTAACCAGTGATGAACTCAAAATTTGCATAATTGTAATTGTATGCCTCACTTCCAGGTGAAATGCGCATCATGCGCACAGTTACTCTTGTACCATCAGGAGAGGACCTGCCGCACCGCGCAACACCGTGTTCAGTGAGATGGCGTCATAGGACTATGACTTCTTCTAGGTCTTGTGTCTTTGTGCGATGCAATAAACCACGGGAAGCGTGAAAGGGCCAATAGTATTTTCACAGTAGCATTTATGTTTTATGATTTTTTATATTAGTTTTCAAGAGAACTGTGGCTGCCATCTGACTCCCCTAACTGCAGAATAATAATAATAGTGATGGTCACGTCTAGGAGAACTCATAGATAAGCCTGTTATCAGTTTGGTCATCAGGTAATAGATACTGAATGTAAGTGGCTGATTTGCTAGTCATGATCATGTGCTGAAGCAGGATGGGATAACCGCAAATCAGAGCTTTGCAAACCTGTCAGCAGATCAAACAAATCACATGCTTCTCCATGAGTTCTCCTAGACATGATTCACTATCACAACTGCAGATTGTTTTAAATACATTGCAATGAAAAGATAAAAATGCTACCAAAATCCTAGTCTAAAGGTGGCCATACAGGCGACTTGGCGGCCGATCAACCATCCATTCGATTATTATAATCAAATTGGATGAAAATCAGTGCTGCCAAGTGCATGCCCAACCAACAAAGCGACTAATTTCGAGATTTCGCATGGTCGATCGCGCATGCTGCAAGATGTCGGGCCGAAGTTGGTTGGTCGGGTACAGCGTCCGATTTTAGAACAAGCGACGAAACGACAAGACCCCCGCCGCTGCCGCCGCAATGTGTAAATGTATGCAGTGTGTGTGCATTTATACATTACCTGTCCAGTGTCAGCCTCCACGCGCTTTCTGTCCATCTCGCCGGGTTCCGCATTCACGCTAGTGGCGCATAGTGTCTGGCGTCAGACGATATGCGCCGCTAGCGTGTATGCAGCTGTAACCCGGTATGGACGGTCACTGCGCGGAGGCTGCTACAGGACAGGTAATGTATAAATGCACACACTGCGGGGGGCACATTTATACATTGGGGGAGGGGCGGCACAGCTGTTTCCCTGAAGATTTCATGCTATTATCGGATGGGAATCAGCCTGCAGTATATGGGCAGCTTCGACAAGAGACAAATCTATCTCTAATCAGATTCAATTAGAGATAAATTGGTCTCTTTGTGGAATCTGCCCATAATCATCAGGTCTATGGGCACCTTAAGTTGGATTGGGATTCTACATACACATAGTTATCTTACCACACATCACATGTCACATCAGATATGCTTTAAAGCCTCACCCTAGTGGAATTTTTCCTAGCCGTGTGCAGCTCTCAGTGGAAGATATTATTTTGTCTGTGTATGAGCTCTGCGATTAGCTGATTGCAAATAGAATAATTATAAAGCCTCATTTAACACTAAAAAAGACCATTTTTGAACACTGTTAACAATAAGCAACCAGATGGTGTATTTAGATGTGTGTCAGGTGGTGGACTTTTTAGATCAACTAATGTCAACAAAACCACTGATTTGTGCAAGTGCTTACTAGTTCAGCACTGCCTTATACTCGTTACCCCTCACAATGCTGCACTGCCATAGGTAATGAGGGTAAGGCTTTATCTTCACCTCACTAACACTTGTCTCCTCCACATCAAGAGCATTACTAGGATACCAGAAAATCCAGGGCACCTCTGGTAACCAATGTAGGGCAAATTTTATGCTAGGTACACACGTTACGTTTATGGAGGGCACATTTTAGAATACTCATGACTGTTTATAGGCGTGGCCAAATAATGTACATGTGCTCAAACAAAGACCCCTCTTCTTAAATAAAACATTAGCCCCTAAATAACATACAAACAGTGGTATGAGATGCAATAAAACACCTCTACTACAACCACTCTGTACACTGCTGACCACTAAAAGCCCCAGAGACAATAACCATATTCCATACATCACAGATTTAAATTTTTTAATAACTTTAATAACTTTATTGAACTAACTAACTAACATAAAGCTTATGTATGAAGAGGGCTTTTACAGATTCCACTGTGTTAATAAAACACCACTAATACGTATTTCCGTACGTCCCTCTTCAGTTGTGGTAACGGTCACTTCTCCAAGTCCTTCCTCGGTGTAAGTGATCTCCCGTCTTTGTCTATAACGAGCCTGTGGAGAAAGATATGATATTCAGTGTCTGTAAAAGAAAAACATTGCTTATCTCAATAATAAAGATTAGTCGTTAATATGTAAATTGCAATCTAACAGGTATTACAATAGTCACTAATATGGAACATTAGTAAGGCACATTCACACTACACCCATGTCCTGAATGTTACTGTTTCTTATAATGCAGTCAAGTGTAGGCAGCATAGAACTGTTATGTATTGGAACAGTTTCTCTGCATTACATCATATTCCCTACAATGCTGCATGTGTTCTAAGGACCGTCAGCATACCGCATAGCAGTACATTCAGCATATTGCAGTGGTGTATCTAGAGGGGTACAGGCATAGCTCATGCCATGGGTACCACAGCACTATGGGCGCGATACCTGCCCCTGTGCCTCCACGTCACTCAGCTCAGATTTATTTTATTATCTTTGGAGCATAGGTAATTAATTTATGAACAGAGGGATGCAAAAGTTTGTTAAACATCATGATTTTCCTCGCTGGTTGTTACTATAAAAAATGTCAGTTAAATATATCATATAGGAGACACACACAGTGATATTTGAGAAGTGAAATTACATTTATTGGATTTACCAAAAAGTGTGCAATAATTGTTTAAACAAAATTAGGCAGTTGCATACATTTGGGCACCACAAAAAGAAATGAAATCAATATTTAGTAGATCCTCCTTTTGCAGAAATTACAGCCTCTAAATGCTTCCTGTAGGTTCTAATAAGAGTCTGGATTCTGGTTGAAGGTATTTTGGACCATTCCTCTTTACAAAACATCTGTAGTTCATTCAGGTTTGATGGCTTCCGAGCATGGACAGCTCTCTTTAACTCACACCACAGATTTTCAATTATATTCAGGTCTGGGGACTGAGATGCCCATTCCAGAACGTTGTACGTTGTACTTGTTCCTCTGCATGAATGCCTTAGTTGATTTTGTGCAGTGTTTAGGGTCATTGTCTTGTTGAAAGATCCAGCCCCGGTGCAGCTTCAGCTTTGTCACTGATTCCTGTACATTGGTCTCCAGAATCTGCTGATACTGAGTGGAATCCATGTGTCCCTCAACTTTGACAAGATTCCCAGTCCCTGCACTGGTCACACAGCCCCCCAGCATGATGGAACCACCACCATATTTTACTGTAGGTAGCAGGTGTTTTTCTTGGAATGCTGTGTTGTTTTTCCTCCATAACCCCTTGTTATGCCCAAATAACTAAATTTTAGTTTCATCAGTCCACAGCACCTTATTCCAAAATGATTTGCAAGGGAGAGAGAGAGAGGAGAATCGGCACTGTAACATGCTGTATTTAATCCAGAGTGTAGTTAGCATAACACAATCAATTACATGGTGACACAATGTGACATACCGTTGCTCAGGAGATGGTGAAGTGGTGGTGGGTGCTGGGCACAGGTAGCCTTACGGCTGTTTCACGCCTCTGTAGAAGTGCATCCTAGCGTGAAACGTAAGGCTACCTGTGCCCAGCACCCACCACCACCTTCACCGCCTCCTGAGCAATGGTATGTCATATTGTGTCACCATGTAATGGATTGTGTTATGCTACACTCTGGATTCAATACAGCATTTTGCAGTGCCGATTCTCCTCTCTTCCTTGCAAAACATTTGACTGCCCTTAATCAAAACATGCTACCAGAGTATTTTGAGGTGTGTGTATCCTGCCATATCCCCCTACACCACAGACGCTTACTGTAGTGCCGACTCCTTGCCTCTTCTGTTGCTTATTCCAAAATGAAGCTGGCTTGTCCAAATGTGCTTTAGCATACCTCAAGCAGCTCTGTTTGTGCTGTGGGCGGAGAAAAGGCTTCCTCTGCATCACTCTTGCATACAGCATCTCCTTGTGTAAAGTGTGCCAAATGTTTGAACAATGCACAGTTACTCCATCTACAGCAAGATGATGTTGTAGGTCTTGGGTGCTGGTCTGTGGGTTGACTCTGACTGTTCTCACCATTCGTCGCTTCTGTCTATCCGATATTTTTCTTGGTCTGCCACTTCGAGCCTTACCTTTAACTGAGCCTGTGGTCTTCCATTTCCTCAATATGTTCCTAACTGTGGAAAAAGACAGCTGAAATCTCTGAGACAGCATTCTGTATCTTTCCCCTAAACCATGATGGTGAACAATATTTATCTTCGCGTCATTTGAGAGTTGATTTGAGACCCCCATGTTGCTATTCTTCAGATAAAATTAAAAGAGGAGGGAAACTTACAATTGACCTCCTTAAATACTTTTTCTCATAATTGGACTCACCTGTGTATGTAAGTCAGGGGTCACTGAGCTTACCAAGCCAATTTGAATTCCAATAATTGGTTTTAAAGGTTTTGGAATCAATAAAATGACAACAGTGCCCAAATGTATGCACCTGCCTAATTTTATTTAAACAATTATTGCACACTTTCTGGTAAATCCAATAAACCTCATTTCACTTCTCAAATATCACTGTGTGTGTCTCCTATATGTTATGTTTAACTGACATTTTCTATCGTAACAGACAACGATTTATACAGGAAAATCATGACGATTAACAAGGTTGTCCAAACTTTCGCATCCCACTGTATGGCACACTTGGCTATTTAATTTCTTTATCATGAGGCACTTGGGCTACTTGATTATTTTATTTGGAAGTGTGTGACTACTCAATTATTTTATCTGGAGACATGTGACTACTTGATGAATTATCTGGAGGCATGTGACTACTTGATGAATTATCTGGAGGCATGTGACTACTTGATGAATTATCTGGGGGTATGTGACTAGTACTTGATGAATTATCTGGAGGCATGTGACTACTGTAGTACGTGATGAATTATCTGGAGGCATGTGACTATTTGATTCTTTTATAGGGATTCTTGTGACTTTTTAATTGTGAGGCACCTGGCTACTTCTAAAATCTAGGAATAGGCATATTAAACTCTGGTATTTGGGTAACCCGGCTGCTTAATTCTGGTATCTACGGACAACACAAATGCCTTAAAACAGTAGCGTGGCCTACAGAAAAAAATTAAACTGCCTCTCCGGCAGTATTGAATTAAGGTCTCCCATTTCTTGCTGGACTGAGATATTCCAACTTGCCTTAAAGGGAACCTAAACTGAGAGGGATATGGAGGTTTCCTTTTAAACAATACCATTTGCTTAAGGCTGTACAGCCCTGTGATCTAGTACAGCACTGTACAGGGGACAGCTCTGTCGCTGAGCTGTCCCTAGGAGAGGCTCACAATCAGATCTCTCTCATAGGCTGATGCCTATGAGAGGTGTTCACAGGGATTGGATTTCTGGGGGAGGGAGGGAGGGTAGGGGGCGGAATAAATTAAAATACACATTTTTTATTTTACAAAAAATACAATAAAATTAATTAAAAAAACATTGCAGCAACAATCAGATCAGGGGCTGCAATGTCAGTGTTTGCCATAGAAGCTACATTACACAGATACACTCTTGCATATGTGTCCTCAAGAGGTTGGGTGTAGGAAAAAAGTTTTGAAACACATTCCACTTACCTGATTTGGGACCGTTGCACGGCACATAGGACAGGTTGGATGTTCCTCCAGCCACCGACTGATGCAGCGTTGGTGAAATTGGTGGGAGCAGGGTAGGCTGGTACTTCCCTCTCCCTCTGGAAGATCATCCAGACAGATGCTGCACTGTGGTGCTTCCTCCCTCGGTGGGGTAGAAGCTGGGGGACTCTGGGTAATCTCCCGATCAATAGGAGAACGGCTCCTGTCCCTCCGGCTGGAATCAGAGTTCCGGCGTCTCCTGGATCTTATGGGCAGCTCCTGGAAATCAGGTCTGCCAAGCACAGATGTCCTGGATCTTGTCCTGTGTGCTATAGGAGAATATCGCCCTGCAATAAAAATAATTTATTGTTATTTATCACTATTTTCTAAATAAAAATATTAATACTCAGATGTGCATATATTAAAGGCTCTGGTTAAAAAGGGTGCCAGGTATAAACAATATTAAAGTTATCATTTAGGAAAATGGGCGCCAGGGTATGGCGTAAAACATTTGTAATACTGATATTCTGCTACTCCCCACTGCAACCTCTATTTTCATGTTTCGTAAAATGGGCAGTTGGCAGGGGCATAGCAATAGCCATAGCAGCCATAACAGCTGCTATGGAGCCCTGGAGCAAAGGGGGGCTAGCAGGGGCATAACAACAGACCCTGCAAGGGATGCCGGAAGCTGCAGGGGGCCCTGTGGGGCAGAAGTTTCTTATCTCTTTCGTAAGAGATTGACAAGTAAGGGCACAAACAGAAAAAGCTTTCTGCTCTCTGCACAATTGTTCTAATGACTGTGTCTGTTCAGCCACTGATAAGGAATCATGCAAAATTTTGTAGACAAAGATTTGTAGACATCCCTATTCAGTGTGCAGCAGGCTCTTGTGTACAACACTACCCAGCCCCCAACCTCGCTAACCCTCCCCAAGTGCTCTGTACTGTAGTGATGCTGGAAGAGTCTGCAGAGCCAGTTCTGCTCCAGTGTAATTAATAGAGAAAATGTGTGCAGTGCTTCACTGCTGTCAGTTCTTATCTGCATGGGGAAAACACATTCAAATGTGCACTAGCCAATTAAATAACATTAGTTCTCAGTTTACTTGTGCAGAAAGAGGGGGGGGGGCATCCAAAGTTTCGCAGGGGGGCCCAGTGATTTCTAGTTACGCCCCTGGGGGCCAGGTCGTACCTAATGTATTTATCATTAACTTTCTTGTGTTTCTCCACCCTCTGACTTTGTCTCAGTGTCCATGAACTAAATGCAGTGTTAATTGCATGAGAATGTAAATTGCCCAATTAACTCCTATCCATAGGGTAGAGGCAGGTGGCATTGCTTAAGAGTGCCTACATCTGAGGGCCCCATAAAAGTTTTGCTATGGGGACCCATGATTTCTAGCTATGCAGATTTAACAATAATGTACTATTTCATTCATATAGTAAAATAACTTTAAAACTTACTGATCTTTTAATATAAATTAATGTCTCCCTACTCTCCCTTGTTGGTGCCTAACCTTAACCCCTCTAATGGTGAATAAGCTTAACACCCCCTCCCCCAGTGGTGCCTAACCTTAACCACCCCTGGTTGTGCCTAACATTAAACCTCCTGTTGGGGCCTAAACTTAAACACCCCTGGTGGTACCTAACCTTAACCCCACTGTGGGTGCCTTACGTTAAACTGCCACCTGTGGTGCCTAACCTTAACAACCCCCCATGGCACCTAAGCTTAACCTTACAGGGTAGTGCCCAATCTTAACCCCCCTGGTGGTGCCAGATCTTAACTCCCCCAGTGGTGCCTAACCTAAACCCTCCTGGTGGTGCCTAACTTTAACCCCCCCAGTGGTGCCTAACCTTAACCCCCCCCCGTGGTGCCTAACCTTAACCCCCTCTGGAGGGCAACTAACCTTAATCCCCTGTTTTTTTTGTGCAATATATATTAGTTTATGATTGTTTATGGTTTTATGTAACATAAAATTAAAAAAGATGATAATTGAGCCAAAACCTAAAAATAAACTTTAAAAAAAAAATAAGTATAAGGAAGCTTGTTGAAAAACGATAATTTGAAACATAGGTTAGAATCTGCTTGTTGTGGTGCAAAAAGTTGAAATGTAAATGATTACTATTGTCCAGCGCTGCGTAATATGTTGGCGCTTTATAAATACAATAAATAATAATAATAATTTTCTGAGATAGCATAGGGATCAGCTTTAGAAACAATTATACAGGTTTAGGAACAATTATTTGTTAAATAATTGGGTTATTTTAATTGATAAAGTTGGTATGGAAATTAAATTTAAAGATAACAGCGATATAGTTATTTTATATTTACGCAGCACCCTTTTTATACACTTGGCGCCAATAGAGAAAAGATTTGAATTGTTGTGAATGGAGCGCCCCTTTTAGTAGGCGCTATTATTATGTTCTTCCACACTCAGGGATAAATAGTTATTAAACACCATATAGTTTGTTTGAAAATGTGTTTCTTTATATTAACACAAGACCCATATTAAAAGCAATATTGTTTGTTCATATTAAGGTGGTATCCATATTACACAGCTAGCGCCAATACAAAGAAGGTTTGTATTGGTGTGAATGGGGTGCCCTTTTTAACATGTCTTGATATATACTTAAATAAAAGGCTCCAGCCTACTGAGCACCTGACACCTAACTGCTACATAGGAACCAGTACAACTGTCATCTTTAAGTTTACTATTTACCTGCATACAGTGTTTCACTTCAGCTAACATCTGGAAATCTGCCTGCAGATCACTGTAAGCTTGCATAATTTACCCTTATCAGTCAATAAAAGGTATTACTTTTACAAAATGTTGTTTTTTCTACCTACATGATCAATATTTACACTGAGTTTGGCTTACCTGAGGTTGATGGTATTCCCTCGTTGTCAGGTGGCTCATCATGGGTGTTACGCCATGATAGGCCAGGGGGGTTTGACCTTTGCATGCTGATCAATAGATGGTACTTACTGATCAGATGGTAGAGGCCAATATAGGTGAATAAATTCACTAGAAAAACACAGCAATTCGCAATAGAAATCGCAAACCGCAAGAAACAAGCGCAGGAGATGCTATCAGAATAGCTCCTCCTTAGCAAGTGCCGGGCTTCCTTCCTGCAGGGCCTTATATACACCTTGCCCATTATGATGTCACGCATTACACCACGTGCACCTGACCACCTGCACCTGACCACCTGCACCTGACCACCTGCACCTGACCACCTGCACAGCTGTGGGTCTCTGATCTGTACCACACAAAACCACAGTATTTTTTTTTCTGTAGTGTGCATATTTCAATGTCAGAATTCTTAATTTTCATATTGCTTCTGTACCAGTGCAAGAATTGTACCTTGCATGGGAACCACTAAATTCTCTATGCATTCTGGTGGCAGCCAATGCCCAAACTGTTCATTATAGGCCATTTTTCATTTAGTTTTCAAAATTAAAGGGACTAACTACATGCTTTCCATTGCCTGGAAAAATATGCTTTTTTTTATGTATTCACAAATAACTGTCACATTCCAACTGACAGTTGGATAGCCACATATTTCCCTAGATTTTATACTGAAGTTTGCTGATATAGAGAAAAGGTTATTTATTATTAGTATGCAAAATAGTCACTATGAAAATATAACACACATTGGGGTTGATTCACTTAGGCCCGGTTCACATTAGCGGTCGCCGTCCGGAATCGCCGTGCCGGAGCCGGACCGCATGCAGAACGGATGGAACGGACGCACGGCATAGCAATGAAAGCCTATGCGTCCGTTCACATGCGTCCGTTTCGTCCGGACCGGATCCGGACCGGATCCGGACTCCGGCATAAGACCCAACATGCGCTATTTTTTGGTCCGGCTCCTCCGGCAGCCGTATCCGGAGCGGAGCCGGACTGCACCATCCGGCCAATACAAACCAATGAGAACCGGAGAGCGCACAACACACTGGCTAAAAATCCGGATGTTCTACCCCACTTCCTATGCGTATTGAAGCGGCGATTTTGGATGGGGACACATGGGCAAGCATTTTGGAGTGGAGCAGCAGTGACTTTAAACGTGCTGGAGATGTTGGCAGTATGTCGGAGGTGGAGGTGAGTGCTAAACAGCGGAGGGCCTGATTCCACAGGTCCACCTTCTGCTGACCTCCCAGACCCCAACATTTTTATTCTATTTCTACTATCTTTTGCCAAACGGATCCGGATCGCATCCTGATGAACACCTGATGCAACCGGATCAGAACTGTACGGTTCCGATCCGGATCCGGTCAGGTCATCCGGTCCGTTTGGCAGAGAACCGCAAGTGTGAACCGGGCCTAAATCGTGCTATGACAAATAGTACAACTTATCAGAGATAGCACGCCTTATCAAAGGTAACACGCCTTATCAAAGTTAACATTCCTTATCAAAGTAGTATAGCGAGCGCTACAAACCCACAGGGGCTCAGGGCAGGACAAATGCCATTGCCAATTAGCAGGCATACGTTCGTAGTGCTCGCTATGCTACTCTGATAAGACGTGTTAACTTTGATAAGGCGTATTATCTTTGATAAGGCGTGCTATCTCTGATAAGGCATGCTATTTGTCATAGCACGGTTTAGTGAATTAACCCCATTGGACCATATCCTATTAACTTTCCTCTTGGGTTTTCTCCAAGGAGTTATTTTCAGACCTTACCAATACATTAAAGCTTTGTAGCACCAAAGCACATAGTCACAATATGTTTATTATTACTTCCTTACCTACTTTTTAGTACTTTTTTCAATTGCTAAGTTTTAAAACGTTATTTAATGATAAGCAGGGTTGTAGCAATAGCCATGGCAGCTGCTATGGAGCCCTGGAGCATAGGGGGCCCAGGTGGTACTTAATGTATTCACCATTAACTTTGTGTTTCTCCACCCTCTGACTTTGTCTCAGTGCCAATGAACTGTTGATTATAGGCCATTTTTCATTCAATTTTCTAAATTAAAGGGACTAACTGCCTAATTTCTAGTATATGTAAAGCCTTTCTATTGCCTGGAAAAATATGTTTTTTTTTATTTATTCACTTTCCAACTGACAGTTGGATAGCCACATATTTCCCTAGATTTTATAATGAAGTTTGCTTATATGGAGAAAATGTATTATTTGTATGAAAAATAGTCACTATGAAAATAACACACGTTGGACCATATCCTATTAGCTTTCCTCTTAGATTAAGGAGTTATTTTCAAACCTTGCCAATAGGGATATAGCACACATGAAATGTTCAGTTCACGAACGCAAGCTCGAACTTGCTGCAACCTTTGGTGAACGGGCAAACCACCATAGACTTCAATGGGCAGGAATTCTAAAAACTAGAGAGACTGTTTCTGGCCACAAAAGTGATGGAAAAGTTGTTTCAAGGGGCCTTGAAAGCGGGAGCTTACTGCAGAGGCGCAGTACAAAGTGTTTCTGTACTGCTCAGTAAGCTTCCGCTGATGTGTGCAAGAGCGAGCACGTGTGCAGACACGGTCGCGCAGCCGCACTTCTATTCTAATAATAATTACACCGTTGCCTCCATCCTGAAGGTGAAAACACCTGTAGGCTGAAGTGGTTAAAGTGAGCAAGAGATTAAAATAAAGTAAAACGTTGATACTTACCTGAGGTTTCCTACCGCCCCATAAACATGTCTAAATAAATCCCACGCTATGCTCCCATGGTCTTCCGTTCAGGCGTGGTAAGCCCTGTTAACAGGATCAGTCTTCATCTTTGGGTAACTTTAATACGTTAGGGCATAAAACTATGGCATAAAACTACTCATCCGAGAAAAAAATATTGAAGAAAATCTTATATGTTATCAGGGCTGGATTTACATCACAGGAGCCTATAGGCACAGATGTCATGGCACGCTAAACTTCACCCTCAGAAACCAACAAACCCCCGCTGAACCACACCGCAAGTGTGCTGGCTGACCCAGCTGTTACTTCTCCCTAATTCATCATAGGTAGCTACAGGTGTCCCTTAGAATTAGGTAGCCAGCTAGTGGTGCCCCTGACTGAAGGGAGATCTTGTGAGTGGAATGCCAAGAGCCAAGCAACTAAATTTTCATTTACCCTCTGCTCAGGACTCTGCATAGGGAAGGAGGGAGGGAGGCACTAGGGGAGGGAAGTGAGCCGCCCCTCTATCTTCAGGCGCCTGTAGGCACGTGCCTACAGTGCCTTATGGTAAATCTGGCCCTGTTTGTTATACTTACTCTCGTAATTCCACACACAAACATAGAAACTCCAGATTTTCTTTACATTTGGATGGAGTTCTCTGTGAAGCCCTGGATCCACTTCTTGACTCCTTCACCTCCAATTTAAGTTATTTTACATAGCTGTCTTTGACTGAACACCATAATGTTTTTGCATCAAGCACTAAAATAGACAAAATATCATGCTGTATTTTAGTTTATACTGTCCATTGTCAGTAAAATCAGAATAAGGTTCATGAATGCAACACTGATGAAAAGATATATGCAAATTAGGAAATATGCCTGGAAATAATAATACTTCCACTAATGAGTTTTGTAAACAGACCCCCACATGTAGTACTTAAAGGGACACTTAAGTCAAACAAAAAAAATGAGTTTTACTCACCTGGGGCTTCCAATAGCCCCCTGCAGCTGTCGGGTGCCCTCGCCATCTCCATCCGATCCTCCTGGCCCCGCCAGCAGCCACTTCCTGTTTCGGTGACAGGAGCTGACAGGCTGGGGAACGCGAGTGATTCTTCGCATACCTGGCCACAATAGCGCCATCTATGCTGCTACAGCATATATCATATACCATATAGCAGCATAGAGGGTGCTAATGTGTCTGGGAACGCGAAGAATCACTTGCGTCCCCAGCCTGTCAGCTCCTGTCATTGAAACAGGAAGTGGCTGCCGGCTGGGCCAGGAGGATCGGAGGGAGACGGCGAGGGTACCGGACAGCTGCAGGGGGCTATTGGAAGCCCTAGGTGAGTAAAACTCATTTTTTTTGTTTGACTTAAGTGTCCCTTTAAAGGGAACCAGAGAGGAATGGGGGGTGAAAAAAGGAAAAGATTTTATACATGCCTGGGGCTTCTACCAGCCCCATAAGCCTGAATCGCTCCCACGCCGCCGTCCTCCGCTTCCTGGATCTGCCGGTACCGGGCCCGTCACTCCCGGCGGACGCGGCCAATTCCCCGCATCACAGGGGCTCCCTCCATACCCGTACGCATGCGGCTGCGCAGTAGGCAGCCGCAAGCGTATGTGTATTGAGGGAGCCCCTGTGATGCG
The DNA here is from genome assembly GCF_040937935.1 of Hyperolius riggenbachi. Lineage (NCBI taxonomy): Eukaryota > Metazoa > Chordata > Amphibia > Anura > Hyperoliidae > Hyperolius > Hyperolius riggenbachi. The sequence continues at coordinate 68,103,904 of NC_090650.1, read as the reverse complement.
GAGAATTGGCCGTGTCCGCCAGCCGACTGGCCGACTGGCGGTAATGACGGGACCCGGTACCGCCGGATGCAGGCAGCGGAGGACGGCGGCGTGGGAGCGATCCGTGCGTATGGGGCTGGAGGAAGCCCCAGGTATGTATAACAGCTGTACTTTTCTCCTCTCTGGTTCTCTGATTCCATGCAGTATTTGAATCATTATTGCAGTGCATGAGAAATGGCACCCAGCTGTGATATGAGTTACATTTGTTATTATACTGATGTGTAAAGTGCATTGCATTATTCTTGCAAAAAGGAAAATGTGCAATGATTCCGATTTCTCAAAAGATGGAGTATAAAAACCCTTTTTGGTCACTATTAAACCTCCTCATTGAAAATGTAGATCAATTTGTACTGAACAATCATGCTGATTTACATTACATTACATTATTATTTCTTATTCTACCTGAATGTTTCAATTACATTCTGCACCCCTCCCCCTAACTCCTCACTGTATATAGATATGCTGTAAATGTAAACCCACATGTCAAAATACTTGGTAATTGTTTTGTTTTGCTTTTACTTAGGGAATGTGGAGATACTATATTACCTATATACATTTTTTCAAAGTTTAAAACCACTGAACGACCAGCTAACGTCGATAGGCGTCGGCGGGTCGTTAGTGGTATAGCATGGAATTTCCTCCGTGAACAGTGTGTGAGCCGCCGATCGCGGCTCGCACGCATAATTTAAACACGTGGGGAAGAAATCCCCGCTGTTTACATCAATACGGCGCAGCAGCGCCGTGACGTAGATCGGCGATCCCCGGCCTCTGCTTGGCCGGGGATCGCCGGCATCTGATAGGCAGAAGCCTATCCTATCAGGCACAGGACATATCCATCCTGCGCCGCTCAGAGGGGAAGGGAGAGGGAGGGAACGGGCGAGAGGGTGGAGAATGCTGCGGAGGGGGGCTTTGAAGAGCCCCCACCGCTAAGCAAATGCAGCCGGCGGCAATCAGACCCCCCCAGCAGGACATCCCCCTAGTGGGGAAAAAAGGGGGGTAGTCTGATCGCCCTGCTGCACTCCTGATCGGTGCTGCGGGCTGTAGAGCCCACGCAGCACCGATCACTGAAAAATCCCCTGGTCCTTACGTTTTTTTAAAAAAAAAGTCAAAATATTCCCAAATTGAATAAAAATGTTTTGAACTGAAAAATCAACAATTTATTCCTGTCATTGCCTGACAGGTCATTTTAGTCTGTCCCACCAAGGATGAGTAAGGCCCAATTCAGACTATAGCATTTTGCCGGCGAGTTCAGCAAAACGCTCAAGCGCTAGCGCTTTTTCAAGTGCTAGTGCTATAATACCCTATGGGCCTGTTCTTACTTGGGCAATTTGCGTTAATCGCCGGCGATTAACGCAAACGTCAAACGCAAACATGTAGCCTGCACTATTTTCAGGCGATTTCCTGGCAATCACGTTTCAGAGCTATTGCAGAAAAATCGCTGCAGTGTCCAGTGATTTTTCCGTGTTAAATCGCAGAAAAATCACTCCCGCAAAACGCCGGCACTTTTAAGTGTGAATGGGCCCTTAGAGTGATTTTGTGAAAAGAGAGTGTGCGGAGGGTGTGGCCTGTGTATGGTTGGGGGGGTTAACTTGCCTAAGCTGCCACCTTCCTTCTGATGTGCTCCATGCCAAGGAATGGTTAAATCACCTACACCACCTCTCTCCACACGATGGAACATCTTCCAGTTCCAGTTTAGAAGACGGAAGTGTAAGAAGATGGAATGTGGCATGGAGCGGATCGAGGTAAGAGGCGGTGTACATGATTTAACTCCCACATACACAGCTCATGCCACTCGCCCACTACGGGACAATCGTTCTCGCTCACACCTATTTCCCACTCCTCTGGGATAGAGTGTTATTATTCCAGGGAAGAAGAGGAGTGTCAGGAGATGGAAGCTGGTGGCAGGTGATTCAGAAAGATGTTATTGCTGCATGGAGATTATATCTAGAGTGTTATCAGGAGTGGAAAGACTGCTGGAGCCCACAGGAAACGCCGTGATGTTCAGCCAGTCGGAAGTGAGAAGCTTCTCAGAGAGGCAAAGAAGCCAGTAGCCTCGAGTTAAATAGATATTGCTATTTGCAACAGAAAATAATATCAGGAGGATATTCCACCGTGTTTAACATCAGAGATGATCAGTAAGATGCAAGCAGCTTGGAAATGGACCAATCAAAATTAGCAGGAAACTAATTTGGCCAAGTTTTAAGTTTGCAGCCCCAACCCACCTGATACTGCTCCCACCCCTCCTGTTGGTCTTGAGGCTCCAGGCAGCCTCATAGGGGACATACATGCTCAATAATAGAACTCAGGTAGGTAGCAAAATTACGACATTCTATGTCTCAGTGGCGCCTCTAGGCATAGGCAGTACAGGCCATTGCCTGGAGTACCATTGGTCCTGGGGGGCGCCATGTTGCTGGATTAAGCCCCACCCCCAAAGTAAGCCCCACCACCAGACTAAGCCCCACCCCTATGGGTGTTCTGTTACTTGCTTCTGCTGCATTTACTTAGCGCAAGTTGCAGGCAGCTGCCACCTCTGTGCCTTGAGCATCCTTTAACCCTTTGTGCCTCCTTCTGTCCCTTTTGTGCCTCCTGTCTCCTTGGGCCTCCTTCAGTCTCGTGCCATGTCTGACCCCCTGTGTGTCCTCCTGTCTCAATGTGCCTCCTTCAGTCCTCCTATGCCACCTCTGCCTCCTTCTGTGCCCCTTGTCCTCTTTTGTGTCTCATTCTGTCCCCCATTGTGCCTTCTTTTGTCCCCCATTGTGCCTCATTCTGTCCACCTGTGTGACTCCTTCTGTCCCCTTGTGCCTCCTTCTGAACTTCTTCTGACCTTCATGCCTTCTTTTGTCCCCCTGTACTTCCCAATGTCCCCATGTGGTTTCTTCAGTCCCCCTGTGCCTCCCTCTGTCCCCCATCGTGCCTCCTTCTGACTCTCTTCCAGAAGCGCCTGGTCCACCAGGCCGATCAGGCAACCACAAGTGCTGGGGGGGGGGGGGAAGCAGATGGTGTGGCCCCAGGTGGTGAACTGGTGAAATGCTGCAGCATTACGATTATTTTCTAGTGAAACATTGCCGCATTACAATTATTTTCTGGTGAAACTCTGACGCATTACGATTATTTTCATGGGGGCGTCACAGATTTTCTCGCCTGGAGTGACAAAATGGCTAGAGGCACCCCTGCTATGTCTGCAGGAATAGAGTCTGAAGCAGGATTATTGGCCAGTAAATTGTATCATCCTGCCGTTGAGGAAATGCTGTTAAAAAAAAGAAAACCCAGAGAATCCCACATGAGGAGATAGACTAGTCCAAAACATGTTGGTTCTGTCAGATTTTTACTACTATTTTTTTCGCTGGATTGGTTCTGTAAATTTGCAAGAAATCGGTCAGAAAAATCAGTATTTCTTTGGCCAGCCAAAAAAGCAATTGTGAGTTGCATGTTTTAGTTGAACATTATTCAATGCTCAGAGAATGTAATTTGTTATACAGCACAATCCATCGGCCATTAGCGTTATATATCTGTTGTGTCTTTCCTTCAAAATGTATTTTATTGTATTCCTGCACAACAGCAATAAGGGCATACTGGTCTACAATAAGATGGAAGATTTCTGTTTTTGAACACTAGATGGCATTGCTATCCCAAAGATACATTACTCGAACTTGGTCGATGAAAAAAAAAAAAAGAAAACGTTTCAAAACGTAGTAAGAGTTGAGTATTGTACCAAGTTAACCATAAGTTAAAGTAGTCAGGTGCCCTGCAGATACCAGAATACAGTAACCATGTGCCCCCAGATAAAAGACGTAGCCAGGTGCTGGCCAGATGCAAGAATTAAGTAGCCATGTTCCCCAATGAAAACATGAAGTAGTAAGGTGCCCCCCAGACACACAAATTACAGTGTGTTGCAAAAGTATTCACCCCCACCATACCTATTTATTTACATTCTGACCTGAATTTTTTACAATTTCTTAATCTTATTTTTTTATGTGATGGATCTACACAAAATGGTATAAAATCCAGATTTTTTTTTAGCAGAACAGCTTTTGAAGGGTTAAAACAGAGGAGTTACTTTTTCAATAGAAAGCTTTCTGCAGGGAGATCCGCATCCGAACTGGTGATGACATTATCTTAATTTTAGCAGAGAGAAATGTAAATATTCCCTGACTGTGCAGAAACTTCTTCTAATGTGTCTGGAACTGATATACTGCTCAGAAATCATTACTGGGTACATTATAATATAAATACACCAGTTATGAATAAAATGCAATGGTAGCTTTCAGAGCAAATACTACTGTACTTTGGGAACTTGTAGTTTCTAAATGAATACTAATACTTATGCACAAAAGCAAATACAATAACTGCACGGGATATAAAAAAGTAGGAAGGCACATTTTTATTGAATAGTATGTAGAGTTTAATACCGTTTTTAGTTTGTGAAGTGAAATTAGAAATATATATATATATATAACAAACAAAACTGAAAATTGGCATGTGCATGTGTATTCACTCACCCCCTTTGCATTGAAGGCCCTAAAAAGTCCCGGTGCAATCAATTACTTTCAAAAGTCACATAATTAGTGAAATAAAACCCACCTGTGTGCAATCTAAGTGCCACATGATCTGTCAGTTTAGAAACACCCCAGAGACTTCATCACCACTAAGCAAGAGGTATCACCCCATGAAGACCAAGGAGCTCTTCAAACAAGTCTGGGACAAACTTGTGAAGTCAGGGCTGAGTTATACAAAAAATATAAAAAAGCTTTGCATATCCCCTGGAGCACCATAAAAGCCATTATTTCCAAATGGAAAGAACATGGTATCATCACAACAAATATGCCAAGAGAGGGCTGCCCACCAAAACTCACAGACCCGGGTGGAAGGGCATTTGCTTAGAGGTAAAAATAAGAAGACACATTTTAAGTTTGCCAAAGGCATAATGGCAATGTATGAAGGAAGGTGCTCCGGTCAGATGAGAGTAAAATTGAACTTTTGGCCACCGAGGAAAATGGTATTCCTGGCGAAATCCAACACAACCCTTGACCCCAAGAATACATTTGCTACAGTGAAACTCGGTGGTGGCAGCATCATGCTGGGGGGGTGTTTTACAGAAGCAGGGACTAGAAAACTGATCTAAGTCAAGGGAAAGGTGGGGGTTGCTAAATACAGGGATATTCTTGAGCAAAACCTGTGTCAGTCTGACAGTGACTTGAGACTGGGACGGAGGTTCGCCTTTCAGCAGGACAATGACCTGAAGCATACTGCTAAATCAACACTTGAGTGATTTAAAGAGTAACTCCAGTGAAAATAATGTACTAAAAAAAGTCCAAAATTCTTACAATAATTATGTATAAATGATTTAGTCAGTGTTTGCTCATTGTAAAATCCTTTCCCTCCCCAATTTACATTCTGACATTTATCACATGGTGACATTTCTGAACTTCTTGTCATTATCTTAGAATTGTTGACTAAACTGCCATGTTGTAAAGTACTTATGTTCACTATACCTTGCTTGAGTGTACTGTTCAATGTATTTCATACTATTGCTAATAAAATGTTTTCAAACAAAGCAGATTAAGAAGTGTTGAGGCTTAAACAGTTTCTTTTTGTTTGATAGGGTATAAAGATATTTACTATGAGAAAACTGTGGTGAAATGTTAACTGAATAAGGGTCTAGGTATCACATCACATATTCATAACAGTAATGTAATGCTACATATTTTACTGAGCATTGTCATCAGCCCTTGGACTGTACACCAGACATAGACTTCATTGTACTGATCATATACGCCAGCACAGTGTTAACCAGTGATGAACTCAAAATTTGCATAATTGTAATTGTATGCCTCACTTCCAGGTGAAATGCGCATCATGCGCACAGTTACTCTTGTACCATCAGGAGAGGACCTGCCGCACCGCGCAACACCGTGTTCAGTGAGATGGCGTCATAGGACTATGACTTCTTCTAGGTCTTGTGTCTTTGTGCGATGCAATAAACCACGGGAAGCGTGAAAGGGCCAATAGTATTTTCACAGTAGCATTTATGTTTTATGATTTTTTATATTAGTTTTCAAGAGAACTGTGGCTGCCATCTGACTCCCCTAACTGCAGAATAATAATAATAGTGATGGTCACGTCTAGGAGAACTCATAGATAAGCCTGTTATCAGTTTGGTCATCAGGTAATAGATACTGAATGTAGGTGGCTGATTTGCTAGTCATGATCATGTGCTGAAGCAGGATGGGATAACCGCAAATCAGAGCTTTGCAAACCTGTCAGCAGATCAAACAAATCACATGCTTCTCCATGAGTTCTCCTAGACATGATTCACTATCACAACTGCAGATTGTTTTAAATACATTGCAATGAAAAGATAAAAATGCTACCATAATCCTAGTCTAAAGGTGGCCATACAGGCGACTTGGCGGCCGATCAACCATCCATTCGATTATTATAATCAAATTGGATGAAAATCAGTGCTGCCAAGTGCATGCCCAACCAACAAAGCGACTAATTTCGAGATTTCGCATGGTCGATCGCGCATGCTGCAAGATGTCGGGCCGAAGTTGGTTGGTCGGGTACAGCGTCCGATTTTAGAACAAGCGACGAAACGACAAGACCCCCGCCGCTGCCGCCGCAATGTGTAAATGTATGCAGTGTGTGTGCATTTATACATTACCTGTCCAGTGTCAGCCTCCACGCGCTTTCCGTCCATCTCGCCGGGTTCCGCATTCACGCTAGTGGCGCATAGTGTCTGGCGTCAGACGATATGCGCCGCTAGCGTGTATGCAGCTGTAACCCGGTATGGACGGTCACTGCGCGGAGGCTGCTACAGGACAGGTAATGTATAAATGCACACACTGCGGGGGGCACATTTATACATTGGGGGAGGGGCGGCACAGCTGTTTCCCTGAAGATTTCATGCTATTATCGGATGGGAATCAGCCTGCAGTATATGGGCAGCTTCAACAAGAGACAAATCTATCTCTAATCAGATTCAATTAGAGATAAATTGGTCTCTTTGTGGAATCTGCCCATAATCATCAGGTCTATGGGCACCTTAAGTTGGATTGGGATTCTACATACACATAGTTATCTTACCACACATCACATGTCACATCAGATATGCTTTAAAGCCTCACCCTAGTGCAATTTTTCCTAGCCGTGTGCAGCTCTCAGTGGAAGATATTATTTTGTCTGTGTATGAGCTCTGCGATTAGCTGATTGCAAATAGAATAATTATAAAGCCTCATTTAACACTAAAAAAGGCCATTTTTGAACACTGTTAACAATAAGCAACCAGATGGTGTATTTAGATGTGTGTCAGGTGGTGGACTTTTTAGATCAACTAATGTCAACAAAACCACTGATTTGTGCAAGTGCTTACTAGTTCAGCACTGCCTTATACTCGTTACCCCTCACAATGCTGCACTGCCATAGGTAATGAGGGTAAGGCTTTATCTTCACCTCACTAACACTTGTCTCCTCCACATCAAGAGCATTACTAGGATACCAGAAAATCCAGGGCACCTCTGGTAACCAATGTAGGGCAAATTTTATGCTAGGTACACACGTTACGTTTATGGAGGGCACATTTTAGAATACTCATGACTGTTTATAGGCGTGGCCAAATAATGTACATGTGCTCAAACAAAGACCCCTCTTCTTAACCTCCTTGCCGGTTATCCCGAGCTCAGCTCGGGGTAACCTGCGCAGGAGGATATCTCAGGCCCCGCTGGGCCGATTTGCATAATTTTTTTTTTGTTACAAGCAGCTAGCACTTTGCTAGCTGCTTGTAACTTCCGATCGCCGCCGCTCGCCGCCGATCCGCCGCAATCCGCCGCGCCGAGTCGCTCCCCCCCGCCCCAGAGCCCTGCGCTGCCTGGCCAATCAGTGCCAGGCAGCGTTGAGGGGCGGATCGGGATTCCCTATGACGTCATCCCGCCCCGTCGCCATGGCGACCGGGGAAGCCCTGCAGGAAATCCCGTTCTCAACGGGATTCCCTGCATACTCTGATCGCCGAAGGCGATCGGAGTGGGTGGGGGGATGCCGCCGCTTAGCGGCTATCATGTAGCGAGCCCTTGGCTCGCTACATGATTTAAAAAAAAAATAAATTAAAAAAATGTGCGGCGTTGCCTCCTTGCCGGATTTTTTAGACCGGCAAGGAGGTTAAATAAAACATTAGCCCCTAAATAACATACAAACAGTGGTATGAGATGCAATAAAACACCTCTACTACAACCACTCTGTACACTGCTGACCACTAAAAGCCCCAGAGACAATAACCATATTCCATACATCACAGATTTTAATTTTTTAATAACTTTAATAACTTTATTGAACTAACTAACTAACATAAAGCTTATGTATGAAGAGGGCTTTTACAGATTCCACTGTGTTAATAAAACACCACTAATACGTATTTCCGTACGTCCCTCTTCAGTTGTGGTAACGGTCACTTCTCCAAGTCCTTCCTCGGTGTAAGTGATCTCCCGTCTTTGTCTATAACGAGCCTGTGGAGAAAGATATGATATTCAGTGTCTGTAAAAGAAAAACATTGCCTATCTCAATAATAAAGATTAGTCGTTAATATGTAAATTGCAATCTAACAGGTATTACAATAGTCACTAATATGGAACATTAGTAAGGCACATTCACACTACACCCATGTCCTGAATGTTACTGTTTCTTATAATGCAGTCAAGTGTAGGCAGCATAGAACTGTTATGTATTGGAACAGTTTCTCTGCATTACATCATATTCCCTACAATGCTGCATGTGTTCTAAGGACCGTCAGCATACCGCATAGCAGTACATTCAGCATATTGCAGTGGTGTATCTAGAGGGGTACAGGCATAGCTCATGCCATGGGTACCACAGCACTATGGGCGCGATACCTGCCCCTGTGCCTCCACGTCACTCAGCTCAGATTTATTTTATTATCTTTGGAGCATAGGTAATTAATTTATGAACAGAGGGATGCAAAAGTTTGTTAAACATCATGATTTTCCTCGCTGGTTGTTACTATAAAAAATGTCAGTTAAATATATCATATAGGAGACACACACAGTGATATTTGAGAAGTGAAATTACATTTATTGGATTTACCAAAAAGTGTGCAATAATTGTTTAAACAAAATTAGGCAGTTGCATACATTTGGGCACCACAAAAAGAAATGAAATCAATATTTAGTAGATCCTCCTCTTGCAGAAATTACAGCCTCTAAATGCTTCCTGTAGGTTCTAATAAGAGTCTGGATTCTGGTTGAAGGTATTTTGGACCATTCCTCTTTACAAAACATCTGTAGTTCATTCAGGTTTGATGGCTTCCGAGCATGGACAGCTCTCTTTAACTCACACCACAGATTTTCAATTATATTCAGGTCTGGGGACTGAGATGCCCATTCCAGAACGTTGTACGTTGTACTTGTTCCTCTGCATGAATGCCTTAGTTGATTTTGTGCAGTGTTTAGGGTCATTGTCTTGTTGAAAGATCCAGCCCCGGTGCAGCTTCAGCTTTGTCATTGATTCCTGTACATTGGTCTCCAGAATCTGCTGATACTGAGTGGAATCCATGTGTCCCTCAACTTTGACAAGATTCCCAGTCCCTGCACTGGTCACACAGCCCCCCAGCATGATGGAACCACCACCATATTTTACTGTAGGTAGCAGGTGTTTTTCTTGGAATGCTGTGTTGTTTTTCCTCCATAACCCCTTGTTATGCCCAAATAACTAAATTTTAGTTTCATCAGTCCACAGCACCTTATTCCAAAATAATTTGCAAGGGAGAGAGAGAGAGGAGAATCGGCACTGTAACATGCTGTATTTAATCCAGAGTGTAGTTAGCATAACACAATCAATTACATGGTGACACAATGTGACATACCGTTGCTCAGGAGATGGTGAAGTGGCGGTGGGTGCTGGGCACAGGTAGCCTTACGGCTGTTTCACGCCTCTGTAGAAGTGCATCCTAGCGTGAAACGTAAGGCTACCTGTGCCCAGCACCCACCACCACTTCACCGCCTCCTGAGCAATGGTATGTCATATTGTGTCACCATGTAATGGATTGTGTTATGCTACACTCTGGATTCAATACAGCATTTTGCAGTGCCGATTCTCCTCTCTTCCTTGCAAAACATTTGACTGCCCTTAATCAGAGCATGCTACCAGAGTATTTTGAGGTGTGTGTATCCTGCCATATCCCCTACACCACAGACGCTTACTGTAGTGCCGACTCCTTGCCTCTTCTGTTGCTTATTCCAAAATGAAGCTGGCTTGTCCAAATGTGCTTTAGCATACCTCAAGCAGCTCTGTTTGTGCTGTGGGCGGAGAAAAGGCTTCCTCTGCATCACTCTTGCATACAGCATCTCCTTGTGTAAAGTGTGCCAAATGTTTGAACAATGCACAGTTACTCCATCTACAGCAAGATGATGTTGTAGGTCTTGGGTGCTGGTCTGTGGGTTGACTCTGACTGTTCTCACCATTCGTCGCTTCTGTCTATCCGATATTTTTCTTGGTCTGCCACTTCGAGCCTTACCTTTAACTGAGCCTGTGGTCTTCCATTTCCTCAATATGTTCCTAACTGTGGAAAAAGACAGCTGAAATCTCTGAGACAGCATTCTGTATCTTTCCCCTAAACCATGATGGTGAACAATATTTATCTTCGCGTCATTTGAGAGTTGATTTGAGACCCCCATGTTGCTATTCTTCAGATAAAATTAAAAGAGGAGGGAAACTTACAATTGACCTCCTTAAATACTTTTTCTCATAATTGGACTCACCTGTGTATGTAAGTCAGGGGTCACTGAGCTTACCAAGCCAATTTGAACTCCAATAATTGGTTTTAAAGGTTTTGGAATCAATAAAATGACAACAGTGCCCAAATGTATGCACCTGCCTAATTTTATTTAAACAATTATTGCACACTTTCTGGTAAATCCAATAAACCTCATTTCACTTCTCAAATATCACTGTGTGTGTCTCCTATATGTTATGTTTAACTGACATTTTCTATCGTAACAGACAACGATTTATACAGGAAAATCATGACGATTAACAAGGTTGCCCAAACTTTCGCATCCCACTGTATGGCACACTTGGCTATTTAATTTCTTTATCATGAGGCACTTGGGCTACTTGATTATTTTATTTGGAAGTGTGTGACTACTCAATTATTTTATCTGGAGACATGTGACTACTTGATGAATTATCTGGAGGCATGTGACTACTTGATGAATTATCTGGAGGCATGTGACTACTTGATGAATTATCTGGGGGTATGTGACTAGTACTTGATGAATTATCTGGAGGCATGTGACTACTGTAGTACTTGATGAATTATCTGGAGGCATGTGACTATTTGATTCTTTTATAGGGATTCTTGTGACTTTTTAATTGTGAGGCACCTGGCTACTTCTAAAATCTAGGGATAGGCATATTAAACTCTGGTATTTGGGTAACCCGGCTGCTTAATTCTGGTATCTACGGACAACACAAATGCCTTAAAACAGTAGCGTGGCCTACAGAAAAAAATTAAACTGCCTCTCCGGCAGTATTGAATTAAGGTCTCCCATTTCTTGCTGGACTGAGATATTCCAACTTGCCTTAAAGGGAACCTAAACTGAGAGGGATATGGAGGTTTCCTTTTAAACAATACCATTTGCTTAAGGCTGTACAGCCCTGTGATCTAGTACAGCACTGTACAGGGGACAGCTCTGTCGCTGAGCTGTCCCTAGGAGAGGCTCACAATCAGATCTCTCTCATAGGCTGATGCCTATGAGAGGTGTTCACAGGGATTGGATTTCTGGGGGAGGGAGGGAGGGTAGGGGGCGGAATAAATTAAAATACACATTTTTTATTTTACAAAAAATACAATAAAATTAATTAAAAAAAAATTGCAGCAACAATCAGATCAGGGGCTGCAATGTCAGTGTTTGCCATAGAAGCTACATTACACAGATACACTCTTGCATATGTGTCCTCAAGAGGTTGGGTGTAGGAAAAAAGTTTTGAAACACATTCCACTTACCTGATTTGGGACCGTTGCACGGCACATAGGACAGGTTGGATGTTCCTCCAGCCACCGACTGATGCAGCGTTGGTGAAATTGGTGGGAGCAGGGTAGGCTGGTACTTCCCTCTCCCTCTGGAAGATCATCCAGACAGATGCTGCACTGTGGTGCTTCCTCCCTCGGTGGGGTAGAAGCTGGGGGACTCTGGGTAATCTCCCGATCAATAGGAGAACGGCTCCTGTCCCTCCGGCTGGAATCAGAGTTCCGGCGTCTCCTGGATCTTATGGGCAGCTCCTGGAAATCAGGTCTGCCAAGCACAGATGTCCTGGATCTTGTCCTGTGTGCTATAGGAGAATATCGCCCTGCAATAAAAATAATTTATTGTTATTTATCACTATTTTCTAAATAAAAATATTAATACTCAGATGTGCATATATTAAAGGCTCTGGTTAAAAAGGGTGCCAGGTATAAACAATATTAAAGTTATCATTTAGGAAAATGGGCGCCAGGGTATGGCGTAAAACATTTGTAATACTGATATTCTGCTACTCCCCACTGCAACCTCTATTTTCATGTTTCGTAAAATGGGCAGTTGGCAGGAGCATAGCAATAGCCATAGCAGCCATAACAGCTGCTATGGAGCCCTGGAGCAAAGGGGGGCTAGCAGGGGCATAACAACAGACCCTGCAAGGGATGCCGGAAGCTGCAGGGGGCCCTGTGGGGCAGAAGTTTCTTATCTCTTTCGTGAGAGATTGACAAGTAAGGGCACAAACAGAAAAAGCTTTCTGCTCTCTGCACAATTGTTCTAATGACTGTGTCTGTTCAGACACTGATAAGGAATCATGCAAAATTTTGTAGACAAAGATTTGCAGACATCCCTATTCAGTGTGCAGCAGGCTCTTGTGTACAACACTACCCAGCCCCCAACCTCGCTAACCCTCCCCAAGTGCTCTGTACTGTAGTGATGCTGGAAGAGTCTGCAGAGCCAGTTCTGCTCCAGTGTAATTAATAGAGAAAATGTGTGCAGTGCTTCACTGCTGTCAGTTCTTATCTGCATGGGGAAAACACATTCAAATGTGCACTAGCCAATTAAATAACATTAGTTCTCAGTTTACTTGTGCAGAAAGAGGGGGGGGGGGGCATCCAAAGTTTCGCAGGGGGGCCCAGTGATTTCTAGTTACGCCCCTGGGGGCCAGGTCGTACCTAATGTATTTATCATTAACTTTCTTGTGTTTCTCCACCCTCTGACTTTGTCTCAGTGTCCATGAACTAAATGCAGTGTTAATTGCATGAGAATGTAAATTGCCCAATTAACTCCTATCCATAGGGTAGAGGCAGGTGGCATTGCTTAAGAGTGCCTACATCTGAGGGCCCCATAAAAGTTTTGCTATGGGGACCCATGATTTCTAGCTATGCAGATTTAACAATAATGTACTATTTCATTCATATAGTAAAATAACTTTAAAACTTACTGATCTTTTAATATAAATTAATGTCTCCCTACTCTCCCTTGTTGGTGCCTAACCTTAACCCCTCTAATGGTGAATAAGCTTAACACCCCCTCCCCCAGTGGTGCCTAACCTTAACCACCCCTGGTTGTGCCTAACATTAAACCTCCTGTTGGGGCCTAAACTTAAACACCCCTGGTGGTACCTAACCTTAACCCCACTGTGGGTGCCTTACGTTAAACTGCCACCGGTGGTGCCTAACCTTAACAACCCCTCATGGCACCTAAGCTTAACCTTACAGGGTAGTGCCCAATCTTAACCCCCCTGGTGGTGCCAGATCTTAACTCCCCCAGTGGTGCCTAACCTAAACCCTCCTGGTGGTGCCTAACTTTAACCCCCCCAGTGGTGCCTAACCTTAACCCCCCCAGTGGTGCCTAACCTTAACCCCCCCCCCCCCCCCCGTGGTGCCTAACCTTAACCCCCTCTGGAGGGCAACTAACCTTAATCCCCTGTTTTTTTTGTGCAATATATATTAGTTTATGATTGTTTATGGTTTTATGTAACATAAAATTAAAAAAGATGATAATTGAGCCAAAACGTAAAAATAAACTTTTAAAAAAAAATAAGTATAAGGAAGCTTGTTGAAAAACGATAATTTGAAACATAGGTTAGAATCTGCTTGTTGTGGTGCAAAAAGTTGAAATGTAAATGATTACTATTGTCCAGCGCTGCGTAATATGTTGGCGCTTTATAAATACAATAAATAATAATAATAATTTTCTGAGATAGCATAAGGATCAGCTATAGAAACAATTATACAGGTTTAGGAACAATTATTTGTTAAATAATTGGGTTATTTTAATTGATAAAGTTGGTATGGAAATTAAATTTAAAGATAACAGCGATATAGTTATTTTATATTTACGCAGCACCCTTTTTATACACTTGGCGCCAATAGAGAAAAGATTTGAATTGTTGTGAATGGAGCGCCCCTTTTAGTAGGCGCTATTATTATGTTCTTCCACACTCAGGGATAAATAGTTATTAAACACCATATAGTTTGTTTGAAAATGTGTTTCTTTATATTAACACAAGACCCATATTAAAAGCAATATTGTTTGTTCATATTAAGGTGGTATCCATATTACACAGCTAGCGCCAATACAAAGAAGGTTTGTATTGGTGTGAATGGGGTGCCCTTTTTAACATGTCTTGATATATACTTAAATAAAAGGCTCCAGCCTACTGAGCACCTGACACCTAACTGCTACATAGGAACCAGTACAACTGTCATCTTTAAGTTTACTATTTACCTGCATACAGTGTTTCACTTCAGCTAACATCTGGAAATCTGCCTGCAGATCACTGTAAGCTTGCATAATTTACCCTTATCAGTCAATAAAAGGTATTACTTTTACAAAATGTTGTTTTTTTCCACCTACATGATCATTATTTACACTGAGTTTGGCTTACCTGAGGTTGATGGTATTCCCTCGTTGTCAGGTGGCTCATCACGGGTGTTACGCCATGATAGGCCAGGGGGGGTTGACCTTTGCATTCTGATCAATAGATGATACTTATTGATCAGATGGTATAGGCCAATATAGGTGAATAAATTCACTAGAAAAACACAGCAATTCGCAATAGAAATCGCAAACCGCAAGAAACAAGCGCAGGAGATGCTATCAGAATAGCTCCTCCTTAGCAAGTGCCGGGCTTCCTTCCTGCAGGGCCTTATATACACCTTGCCCATTGTGATGTCACGCATTACACCACGTGCACCTGACCACCTGCACCTGACCACCTGCACCTGACCACCTGCACCTGACCACCTGCACAGCTGTGGGTCTCTGATCTGTACCACACAAAACCACAGTATTTTTTTTTCTGTAGTGTGCATATTTCAATGTCAGAATTCTTAATTTTCATATTGCTTCTGTACCAGTGCAAGAATTGTACCTTGCATGGGAACCACTATAATCTCTATGCATTCTGGTGGCAGCCAATGCCCAAACTGTTCATTATAGGCCATTTTTCATTTAGTTTTCAAAATTAAAGGGACTAACTACATGCTTTCCATTGCCTGGAAAAATATGCTTTTTTTTATGTATTCACAAATAACTGTCACATTCCAACTGACAGTTGGATAGCCACATATTTCCCTAGATTTTATACTGAAGTTTGCTGATATCGAGAAAAGGTTATTTATTATTAGTATGAAAAATAGTCACTATGAAAATATAACACACATTGGGGTTGATTCACTTAGGCCCGGTTCACATTAGCGGTCGCCGTCCGGAATCGCCGTGCCGGAGCCGGACCGCATGCAGAACGGACGGAACGGACGCACGGCATAGCAATGAAAGCCTATGCGTCCGTTCACATGCGTCCGTTTCGTCCGGACCGGATCCGGACCGGATCCGGACTCCGGCATAGGACCCAACATGCGCTATTTTTTGGTCCGGCTCCTCCGGCAGCCGTATCCGGCGCGGAGCCGGACTGCACCATCCGGCCAATACACACCAATGAGAACCGGAGAGCGCACAACACACTGGCTAAAAATCCGGATGTTCTACCCCACTACCTATGCGTATTGAAGCGGCGATTTTGGATGGGGTCACATGGTCAAGCATTTTGGAGTGGAGCAGCAGTGACTTTAAACGTGCTCGATATGTTGGCAGTATGTCGGAGGTGGAGGTGAGTGCTAAACAGCGGAGGGCCTGATTCCACAGGTCCACCTTCTGCTGACCTCCCAGACCCCAACATTTTTATTCTATTTCTACTATCTTTTGCCAAACGGATCCGGATCGCATCCTGATGAACACCTGATGCAACCTGACCAGATCCGGATCGGATCCGGATCAGAACTGTACGGTTCCGATCCGGTCAGGTCATCCGGTCCATTTGGCAGAGAACCGCAAGTGTGAACCGGGCCTAAATCGTGCTATGACAAATAGTACAACTTATCAGAGATAGCACGCCTTATCAAAGGTAACACGCCTTATCAAAGTTAACATTCCTTATCAAAGTAGTATAGCGAGCGCTACAAACCCACAGGGGCTCAGGGCAGGACAAATGCCATTGCCAATTAGCAGGCATACGTTCGTAGTGCTCGCTATGCTACTCTGATAAGACGTGTTAACTTTGATAAGGCGTTTTATCTTTGATAAGGCGTGCTATCTCTGATAAGGCATGCTATTTGTCATAGCACGGTTTAGTGAATTAACCCCATTGGACCATATCCTATTAACTTTCCTCTTGGGTTTTCTCCAAGGAGTTATTTTCAGACCTTACCAATACATTAAAGCTTTATAGCACCAAAGCACATAGTCACAATATGTTTATTATTACTTCCTTACCTACTTTTTAGTACTTTTTTCAATTGCTAAGTTTTAAAACGTTATTTAATGATAAGCAGGGTTGTAGCAATAGCCATGGCAGCTGCTATGGAGCCCTGGAGCATAGGGGGCCCAGGTGGTACTTAATGTATTCACCGTTAACTTTGTGTTTCTCCACCCTCTGACTTTGTCTCAGTGCCAATGAACTGTTGATTATAGGCCATTTTTCATTCAATTTTCTAAATTAAAGGGACTAACTGCCTAATTTCTAGTATATGTAAAGCCTTTCTATTGCCTGGAAAAATATGTTTTTTTTTATTTATTCACTTTCCAACTGACAGTTGGATAGCCACATATTTCCCTAGATTTTATAATGAAGTTTGCTTATATGGAGAAAATTTATTATTTGTATGAAAAATAGTCACTATGAAAATAACACACGTTAGACCATATCCTATTAGCTTTCCTCTTAGATTAAGGAGTTATTTTCAAACCTTGCCAATAGGGATATAGCACACATGAAATGTTCAGTTCACGAACGCAAGCTCGAACTTGCTGCAACCTTTGGTGAACGGGCAAACCACCATAGACTTCAATGGGCAGGAATTCTAAAAACTAGAGAGACTGTTTCTGGCCACAAAAGTGATGGAAAAGTTGTTTCAAGGGGCCTTGAAAGCGGGAGCTTACTGCAGAGGCGCAGTACAAAGTTTTCCTGTACTGCTCAGTAAGCTTCCGCTGATGTGTGCAAGAGCGAGCACGTGTGCAGACACGGTCGCGCAGCTGCACTTCTATTCTAATAATTACACCGTTGCCGGCAGTGGGAACCGGGTGATTGGAGGAGGACGGCACGGGACATTCCAGCTGCAGGGGGCCGATAGAAGCCTAGGTAAGTGCCAGTTTTTGTTGTTTTTTTAAAGTGCAAGAAAACTCCTTTAACCACTTAATCCTATCTGGATGGATACTTCCAGATATTGCAGAATTAATGGGAGGTGCACTGACGGGAAAATTGCCTCCATCCTGAAGGTGAAAACACCTGTAGGCTGAAGTGGTTAAAGTGAGCAAGAGATTAAAATAAAGTAAAACGTTGATACTTACCTGAGGTTTCCTACCGCCCCATAAACATGTCTAAATAAATCCCACGCTATGCTCCCATGGTCTTCCGTTCAGGCGTGGTAAGCCCCGTTAACAGGATCAGTCGTAGCCAGTCTGGGTCTACAGAGTAGGGGCAGACCTCCCGCGCTTGCGCAGTAGACCTGGACGGACGTCACTGAACCTGTTACTGGGGCTCACCGCAAATGCACAGTAGACCACGGATGGTTGGCGTGGGACATGCTTATGTGGTGGGAGGAAGCCCCAGGTAAGTATCAAAGCTTATTTTATTTCATCTTTGGGTAACTTTAATACGTTAGGGCATAAAACTATGGCATAAAACTACTCATCCGAGAAAAAAATATTGAAGAAAATCTTATATGTTATCAGGGCTGGATTTACATCACAGGAGCCTATAGGCACAGATGTCATGGCACGCTAAACTTCACCCTCAGAAACCAACAAACCCCCGCTGAACCACACCGCAAGTGTGCTGGCTGACCCAGCTGTTACTTCTCCCTAATTCATCATAGGTAGCTACAGGTGTCCCTTAGAATTAGGTAGCCAGCTAGTGGTGCCCCTGACTGAAGGGAGATCTTGTGAGTGGAATGCCAAGAGCCAAGCAACTAAATTTTCATTTACCCTCTGCTCAGGACTCTGCATAGGGAAGGAGGGAGGGAGGCACTAGGGGAGGGAAGTGAGCCGCCCCTCTATCTTCAGGCGCCTGTAGGCTCGTGCCTACAGTGCCTTATGGTAAATCTGGCCCTGTTTGTTATACTTACTCTCGTAATTCCACACACAAACATAGAAACTCCAGATTTTCTTTACATTTGGATGGAGTTCTCTGTGAAGCCCTGGAGCCACTTCTTGACTCCTTCACCTCCAATTTAAGTTATTTTACATAGCTGTCTTTGACTGAACACCATAATGTTTTTGCATCAAGCACTAAAATAGACAAAATATCATGCTGTATTTTAGTTTATACTGTCCATTGTCAGTAAAATCAGAATAAGGTTCATGAATGCAAAACTGATGAAAAGATATATGCAAATTAGGAAATATGCCTGGAAATAATAATACTTCCACTAATGAGTTTTGTAAACAGACCCCCACATGTAGTACTTAAAGGGAACCAGAGAGGAATGGGGGGTGAAAAAAGGAAAAGATTTTATACATGCCTGGGGCTTCTACCAGCCCCATAAGCCTGAATCGCTCCCACGCCGCCGTCCTCCGCTTCCTGGATCTGCCGGTACCGGGCCCGTCACTTCCAGCGGACACGGCCAATTCCCCGCATCACAGGGGCTCCCTCCATACCCGTACGCATGCGGCTGCGCAGTAGGCAGCCGCAAGCGTATGTGTATTGAGGGAGCCCCTGTGATGCGGAGAATTGGCCGTGTCCGCCAGCCGACTGGCCGACTGGCGGTAATGACGGGACCCGGTACCACCGGATGCAGGCAGCGGAGGACGGCGGCGTGGGAGCGATCCGTGCGTATGGGGCTGGAGGAAGCCCCAGGTATGTATAACAGCTGTACTTTTCTCCTCTCTGGTTCTCTGATTCCATGCAGTATTTGAATCATTATTGCAGTGCATGAGAAATGGCACCCAGCTGTGATATGAGTTACATTTGTTATTATACTGATGTGTAAAGTGCATTGCATTATTCTTGCAAAAAGGAAAATGTGCAATGATTCCGATTTCTCAAAAGATGGAGTATAAAAACCCTTTTTGGTCACTATTGAACCTCCTCATTGAAAATGTAGATCAATTTGTACTGAACAATCATGCTGATTTACATTACATTACATTATTATTTCTTATTTTACCTGAATGTTTCAATTACATTCTGCACCCCTCCCCCTAACTCCTCACTGTATATAGATATGCTGTAAATGTAAACCCACATGTCAAAATACTTGGTAATTGTTTTGTTTTGCTTTTACTTAGGGAATGTGGAGATACTATATTACCTATATACATTTTTTCAAAGTTTAAAACCACTGAACGACCAGCAAACGTCGATAGGCGTCGGCGGGTCGTTAGTGGTATAGCATGGAATTTCCTCCGTGAACAGTGTGTGAGCCGCCGATCGCGGCTCGCACGCATAATTTAAACACGTGGGGAAGAAATCTCCGCTGTTTACATCAATACAGCGCTGCTGCGCAGCAGCGCCGTGACGTAGATCGGCGATCCCCGGCCTCTGATTGGCCGGGGATCGCCGGCATCTGATAGGCAGAAGCCTATCCTATCAGGCACACATCTGTATTGATGATGTATCAATGCACTCTTAGTCAATAAAACAGTAGATTAAGTGTTTACAATTTTGGAACAACCCCTGGACTGTCACTCTGAATGCTGTCTGTTTGGTACTTTTTGAAGAAAACCGATTTATTAAAATTGAATATACTATGCTTAGGGAGGCCTGATTTATGGCACGTAGGACTATTACTTTGAAATTGCAAGCACCAATGTCTCTTCACCTCACCGACTGGTTAAAGAATGTCAATATAAATCTAACACTTAAGCTGGTTTATATGCACAGGGGTTGCTCACAGAAGTATACCAAGGTTTGGTCCAAATGGCGAAATTCACCACTTACTGCACACGACACTTCCTCTAGACAGGGCCGGCGATACCATAGAGGCAAAGAAGGCAATTGCACCAGGGCCCCTGAGCACTGCTGGGTCCCCTCAATTTGTGCTCCCCAGGGCCCCTGCACTATTGTGCAGCATAGCAACTCACCTGTTCCCGCACGCTGCTCTGTCCATGCTACCCATCTTCATTCCCGCTGGCTGCCTCTTCTCCATAACCCGTCCGCATGTCATAACGTAATAACTTGTGCCGGTAATGAAGAAGAGGTGTCCCTGTGAGGATGAAGATGAGAGCACACAAACTAAAACTAATGGAGCACCATGATAGGACAGGTGAGTTGCAATGCTGCTAAAAATGGTGCAGGGGCCCTGGAAAAAAAAATTGAAGTTGAGGGGAGAGATCGGGGGGCAGCTGTCTTGGGGGCCCTGCGGGTGAATTTGCTGTGGGGGGGGGGAACTGGGTTCAGGTGGCCCTCAGGTTAGTTTTGCTCAGGACCCCATTGTGGCTTGAGCTGGCCCTGCCTCTAGATAGGTTAGAATTTAATGTTTACTGTGGAAGGGTTATGAGTTGCTCTTGAATTTATGTCATTTAAACAATACATGCAGTGTTGGCATCAGATGTGCTGTATGTTAAATGTACACGGTCGACTAAGTGACCTTGATACTAATGGTACTTGATGCATATGATGACCAGGACCTTGATGTGACTTACAAACAAGTGCAATGCCACATTACGCTATTTGGAATTTCTGTACTTCTTGTCATTATCTTAGAATTGTTGACTAAACTGCCATGTTGTAAAGTACTTATGTTCACTATACATTGCTTGAGTGTACTGTTCAATGTATTTCATACTATTGCTAATAAAATGTTTTCAAACAAAGCAGATTAAGAAGTGTTGAGGCTTAAACAGTTTCTTTTTGTTTGATAGGGTATAAAGATATTTCCTATGAGAAAACTGTGGTGAAATGTTAACTGAATAAGGGTCTAGGTATCACATCACATATTCATAACAGTAATGTAATGCTACATATTTTACTGAGCATTGAAAATGCATTGTCATCAGCCCATGGACTGTGCACCAGACATAGACTTCATTGTACTGACCATATACGCCAGAACAGTGTTAACCAGCGATGAACTCGAATTTTGCATAATTGTAATTGTATGCCTCACTTCCAGGTGAAATGGGCATCATGCGCACAGTTACTCTTGTATCATCAGGAGATGACCCGCCGCACCACGCAACACCATGTTCAGTGTGATGTCTTCATAGGACTATGACTTCTTCTAGGTCTTGCGTCTTTGTACGATGGACCATGGGAAGCGTGAAAGGGCCACTAGTATTTTGACAGTAGCATTTATGTTTTATGATTTTGTATTAGTTTCCAGGAGAACTGTGGCTGCCATCTGACTCCCCTAACTGCAGAATAGTGTTGGTCACGTCTAGGAGTACTCATAGATAAGCCTGTTATCAGTTAATGTATAAATGCACACAGTGGGGGAAGGCTCAGCTGTTTCCCTAAAGATTTCATGCTGATATCGGACGGGAATCAGGTAATAGATACTGAATGTAAGTGGCTGATTTGCTAGTCATGATCATGTGCTGAAGCAGGATGGGATAACCGCAAATCAGAGCTTTGCAAACCTGTCAGCAGATCAAATAAATCACATGCTTCTCCATGAGTTCTCCTAGACATGATTGACTATCACAACTGCAGATTGTTTTAAATACATTGCAACGAAAAGATAAAAACGCTACCATAATCCTAGTCTAAAGGTGGCCATACAGGCGACTTGGCGGCCGATCAACCATCCATTCGATTATTATAATCAAATTGGATGAAAATCAGTGCTGCCAAGTGCATGCCCAACCAACAAAGCGACCAATTTCGAGATTTCGCATGGTCGATCGCGCATGCTGCAAGATGTCAGGCCAAAGTTGGTTGGTCGGGTACAGCGTCCGATTTTAGAACAAGCGACGAAACGACAAGACCCCCGCCGCTGCCGCCGCAATGTGTAAATGTATGCAGTGTGTGTGCATTTATACATTACCTGTCCAGTGTCAGCCTCCACGCGCTTTCTGTCCATCTCGCCGGGTTCCGCATTCACGCTAGTGGCGCATAGTGTCTGGCGTCAGACGATATGCGCCGCTAGCGTGTATGCAGCTGTAACCCGGTATGGACGGTCACTGCGCGGAGGCTGCTACAGGACAGGTAATGTATAAATGCACACACTGGGGGGGGGCACATTTATACATTGGGGGAGGGGCGGCGCAGCTGTTTCCCTGAAGATTTCATGCTATTATCGGATGGGAATCAGCCTGCAGTATATGGGCAGCTTCGACAAGAGACAAATCTATCTCTAATCAGATTCAAATAGAGATAAATTGGTCTCTTTGTGGAATCTGCCCATAATCATCAGGTCTATGGGCACCTTAAGTAGGATTGGGATTCTACATACACATAGTTATCTTACCACACATCACATTTCACATCAGATATGCTTTAAAGCTTCACCCCAGTGCAATTTTTCCTAGCCGTGTGCAGCTCTCAGTGGAAGATATTATTTTGTCTGTGTATGAGCTCTGCGATTAGCTGATTGCAAATAGAATAATTATAAAGCCTCATTTAACACTAAAAAAGGCCATTTTTGAACACTGTTAACAATAAGCAACCAGATGGTGTATTTAGATGTGTGTCAGGTGGTGGACTTTTTAGATCAACTAATGTCAACAAAACCACTGATTTGTGCAAGTGCTTACTAGTTCAGCACTGCCTTATACTCGTTACCCCTCACAATGCTGCACTGCCATAGGTAATGAGGGTAAGGCTTTATCTTCACCTCACTAACACTTGTCTCCTCCACATCAAAAGCATTACTAGGATACCAGAAAATCCAGGGCACCTCTGGTAACCAATGTAGGGCAAATTTTATGCTAGGTACACACGTTACGTTTATGGAGGGCACATTTTAGAATACTCACTGTTTATAGGCGTGGCCAAATAATGTACATGTGCTCAAACAAAGACCCCTCTTCTTAAATAAAACATTAGCCCCTAAATAACATACAAACAGTGGTATGAGATGCAATAAAACACCTCTACTACAACCACTCTGTACACTGCTGACCACTAAAAGCCACAGAGACAATAACCATATTCCATACATCACAGATTTTAATTTTTTAATAACTTTAATAACTTTATTGAACTAACTAACTAACATAAAGCTTATGTATGAAGAGGGCTTTTACAGATTCCACTGTGTTAATAAAACACCACTAATACGTATTTCCGTACGTCCCTCTTCAGTTGTGGTAACGGTCACTTCTCCAAGTCCTTCCTCGGTGTAAGTGATCTCCCGTCTTTGTCTATAACGAGCCTGTGGAGAAAGATATGATATTCAGTGTCTGTAAAAGAAAAACATTGCTTATCTCAATAATAAAGATTAGTCGTTAATATGTAAATTGCAATCTAACAGGTATTACAATAGTCACTAATATGGAACATTAGTAAGGCACATTCACACTACACCCATGTCCTGAATGTTACTGTTTCTTATAATGCAGTCAAGTGTAGGCAGCATAGAACTGTTATGTATTGGAACAGTTTCTCTGCATTACATCATATTCCCTACAATGCTGCATGTGTTCTAAGGACCGTCAGCATACCGCATAGCAATACATTCAGCATATTGCAGTGGTGTATCTAGAGGGGTACAGGCATAGCTCATGCCATGGGTACCACAGCACTATGGGCGCGATACCTGCCCCTGTGCCTCCACGTCACTCAGCTCAGATTTATTTTATTATCTTTGGAGCATAGGTAATTCATTTATGAACAGAGGGATGCAAAAGTTTGTTAAACATCATGATTTTCCTCGCTGGTTGTTACTATAAAAAATGTCAGTTAAATATATCATATAGGAGACACACACAGTGATATTTGAGAAGTGAAATTACATTTATTGGATTTACCAAAAAGTGTGCAATAATTGTTTAAACAAAATTAGGCAGTTGCATACATTTGGGCACCACAAAAAGAAATGAAATCAATATTTAGTAGATCCTCCTTTTGCAGAAATTACAGCCTCTAAATGCTTCCTGTAGGTTCTAATAAGAGTCTAGATTCTGGTTGAAGGTATTTTGGACCATTCCTCTTTACAAAACATCTGTAGTTCATTCAGGTTTGATGGCTTCCGAGCATGGACAGCTCTCTTTAACTCACACCACAGATTTTCAATTATATTCAGGTCTGGGGACTGAGATGCCCATTCCAGAACGTTGTACGTTGTACTTGTTCCTCTGCATGAATGCCTTAGTTGATTTTGTGCAGTGTTTAGGGTCATTGTGTTGTTGAAAGATCCAGCCCCGGTGCAGCTTCAGCTTTGTCACTGATTCCTGTACATTGGTCTCCAGAATCTGCTGATACTGAGTGGAATCCATGTGTCCCTCAACTTTGACAAGATTCCCAGTCCCTGCACTGGTCACACAGCCCCCCAACATGATGGAACCACCACCATATTTTACTGTAGGTAGCAGGTGTTTTTCTTGGAATGCTGTGTTGTTTTTCCTCCATAACCCCTTGTTATGCCCAAATAACTAAATTTTAGTTTCATCAGTCCACAGCACCTTATTCCAAAATGATTTGCAAGGGAGAGAGAGAGAGAGAGGAGAATCGGCACTGTAACATGCTGTATTTAATCCAGAGTGTAGTTAGCATAACACAATCAATTACATGGTGACACAATGTGACATACCGTTGCTCAGGAGATGGTGAAGTGGTGGTGGGTGCTGGGCACAGGTAGCCTTACGGCTGTTTCACGCCTCTGTAGAAGTGCATCCTAGCGTGAAACGTAAGGCTACCTGTGCCCAGCACCCACCACCACTTCACCGCCTCCTGAGCAATGGTATGTCATATTGTGTCACCATGTAATGGATTGTGTTATGCTACACTCTGGATTCAATACAGCATTTTGCAGTGCCGATTCTCCTCTCTTCCTTGCAAAACATTTGACTGCCCTTAATCAGAGCATGCTACCAGAGTATTTTGAGGTGTGTGTATCCTGCCATATCCCCCTACACCACAGACGCTTACTGTAGTGCCGACTCCTTGCCTCTTCTGTTGCTTATTCCAAAATGAAGCTGGCTTGTCCAAATGTGCTTTAGCATACCTCAAGCAGCTCTGTTTGTGCTGTGGGCGGAGAAAAGGCTTCCTCTGCATCACTCTTGCATACAGCATCTCCTTGTGTAAAGTGTGCCAAATGTTTGAACAATGCACAGTTACTCCATCTACAGCAAGATGATGTTGTAGGTCTTTGGTGCTGGTCTGTGGGTTGACTCTGACTGTTCTCACCATTCGTCGCTTCTGTCTATCCGATATTTTTCTTGGTCTGCCACTTCGAGCCTTACCTTTAACTGAGCCTGTGGTCTTCCATTTCCTCAATATGTTCCTAACTGTGGAAAAAGACAGCTGAAATCTCTGAGACAGCATTCTGTATCTTTCCCCTAAACCATGATGGTGAACAATATTTATCTTCGCGTCATTTGAGAGTTGATTTGAGACCCCCATGTTGCTATTCTTCAGATAAAATTAAAAGAGGAGGGAAACTTACAATTGACCTCCTTAAATACTTTTTCTCATAATTGGACTCACCTGTGTATGTAAGTCAGGGGTCACTGAGCTTACCAAGCCAATTTGAATTCCAATAATTGGTTTTAAAGGTTTTGGAATCAATAAAATGACAACAGTGCCCAAATGTATGCACCTGCCTAATTTTATTTAAACAATTATTGCACACTTTCTGGTAAATCCAATAAACCTTATTTCACTTCTCAAATATCACTGTGTGTGTCTCCTATATGTTATGTTTAACTGACATTTTCTATCGTAACAGACAACGATTTATACAGGAAAATCATGACGATTAACAAGGTTGCCCAAACTTTCGCATCCCACTGTATGGCACACTTGGCTATTTAATTTCTTTATCATGAGGCACTTGGGCTACTTGATTATTTTATTTGGAAGTGTGTGACTACTCAATTATTTTATCTGGAGACATGTGACTACTTGATGAATTATCTGGAGGCATGTGACTACTTGATGAATTATCTGGAGGCATGTGACTACTTGATGAATTATCTGGGGGTATGTGACTAGTACTTGATGAATTATCTGGAGGCATGTGACTACTGTAGTACGTGATGAATTATCTGGAGGCATGTGACTATTTGATTCTTTTATAGGGATTCTTGTGACTTTTTAATTGTGAGGCACCTGGCTACTTCTAAAATCTAGGAATAGGCATATTAAACTCTGGTATTTGGGTAACCCGGCTGCTTAATTCTGGTATCTACGGACAACACAAAACAGTTAAAACAGTAGCGTGGCCTACAGAAAAAAATTAAACTGCCTCTCCGGCAGTATTGAATTAAGGTCTCCCATTTCTTGCTGGACTGAGATATTCCAACTTGCCTTAAAGGGAACCTAAACTGAGAGGGATATGGAGGTTTCCTTTTAAACAATGCCATTTGCTTAAGGCTGTACAGCCCTGTGATCTAGTACAGCACTGTACAGGGGACAGCTCTGTCGCTGAGCTGTCCCTAGGAGAGGCTCACAATCAGATCTCTCTCATAGGCTGATGCCTATGAGAGGTGTTCACAGGGATTGGATTTCTGGGGGAGGGAGGGAGGGTAGGGGGCGGAATAAATTAAAATACACATTTTTTATTTTACAAAAAATACAATAAAATTAATTAAAAAAACATTGCAGCAACAATCAGATCAGGGGCTGCAATGTCAGTGTTTGCCATAGAAGCTACATTACACAGATACACTCTTGCATATGTGTCCTCAAGAGGTTGGGTGTAGGAAAAAAGTTTTGAAACACATTCCACTTACCTGATTTGGGACCGTTGCACGGCACATAGGACAGGTTGGATGTTCCTCCAGCCACCGACTGATGCAGCGTTGGTGAAATTGGTGGGAGCAGGGTAGGCTGGTACTTCCCTCTCCCTCTGGAAGATCATCCAGACAGATGCTGCACTGTGGTGCTTCCTCCCTCGGTGGGGTAGAAGCTGGGGGACTCTGGGTAATCTCCCGATCAATAGGAGAACGGCTCCTGTCCCTCCGGCTGGAATCAGAGTTCCGGCGTCTCCTGGATCTTATGGGCAGCTCCTGGAAATCAGGTCTGCCAAGCACAGATGTCCTGGATCTTGTCCTGTGTGCTATAGGAGAATATCGCCCTGCAATAAAAATAATTTATTGTTATTTATCACTATTTTCTAAATAAAAATATTAATACTCAGATGTGCATATATTAAAGGCTCTGGTTAAAAAGGGTGCCAGGTATAAACAATATTAAAGTTATCATTTAGGAAAATGGGCGCCAGGGTATGGCGTAAAACATTTGTAATACTGATATTCTGCTACTCCCCACTGCAACCTCTATTTTCATGTTTCGTAAAATGGGCAGTTGGCAGGGGCATAGCAATAGCCATAGCAGCCATAACAGCTGCTATGGAGCCCTGGAGCAAAGGGGGGCTAGCAGGGGCATAACAACAGACCCTGCAAGGGATGCCGGAAGCTGCAGGGGGCCCTGTGGGGCAGAAGTTTCTTATCTCTTTCGTGAGAGATTGACAAGTAAGGGCACAAACAGAAAAAGCTTTCTGCTCTCTGCACAATTGTTCTAATGACTGTGTCTGTTCAGCCACTGATAAGGAATCATGCAAAATTTTGTAGACAAAGATTTGTAGACATCCCTATTCAGTGTGCAGCAGGCTCTTGTGTACAACACTACCCAGCCCCCAACCTCGCTAACCCTCCCCAAGTGCTCTGTACTGTAGTGATGCTGGAAGAGTCTGCAGAGCCAGTTCTGCTCCAGTGTAATTAATAGAGAAAATGTGTGCAGTGCTTCACTGCTGTCAGTTCTTATCTGCATGGGGAAAACACATTCAAATGTGCACTAGCCAATTAAATAACATTAGTTCTCAGTTTACTTGTGCAGAAAGAGGGGGGCATCCAAAGTTTCGCAGGGGGGCCCAGTGATTTCTAGTTACGCCCCTGGGGGCCAGGTCGTACCTAATGTATTTATCATTAACTTTCTTGTGTTTCTCCACCCTCTGACTTTGTCTCAGTGTCCATGAACTAAATGCAGTGTTAATTGCATGAGAATGTAAATTGCCCAATTAACTCCTATCCATAGGGTAGAGGCAGGTGGCATTGCTTAAGAGTGCCTACATCTGAGGGCCCCATAAAAGTTTTGCTATGGGGACCCATGATTTCTAGCTATGCAGATTTAACAATAATGTACTATTTCATTCATATAGTAAAATAACTTTAAAACTTACTGATCTTTTAATATAAATTAATGTCTCCCTACTCTCCCTTGTTGGTGCCTAACCTTAACCCCTCTAATGGTGAATAAGCTTAACACCCCCTCCCCCAGTGGTGCCTAACCTTAACCACCCCTGGTTGTGCCTAACATTAAACCTCCTGTTGGGGCCTAAACTTAAACACCCCTGGTGGTACCTAACCTTAACCCCACTGTGGGTGCCTTACGTTAAACTGCCACCTGTGGTGCCTAACCTTAACAACCCCCCATGGCACCTAAGCTTAACCTTACAGGGTAGTGCCCAATCTTAACCCCCCTGGTGGTGCCAGATCTTAACTCCCCCAGTGGTGCCTAACCTAAACCCTCCTGGTGGTGCCTAACTTTAACCCCCCCAGTGGTGCCTAACCTTAACCCCCCCCCCCCCCCCCCCCCCCGTGGTGCCTAACCTTAA
The DNA here is from genome assembly GCF_040937935.1 of Hyperolius riggenbachi. NCBI lineage: Eukaryota > Metazoa > Chordata > Amphibia > Anura > Hyperoliidae > Hyperolius > Hyperolius riggenbachi. The sequence continues at coordinate 68,074,620 of NC_090650.1, read as the reverse complement.
CCCCCTCTGGAGGGCAACTAACCTTAATCCCCTGTTTTTTTTGTGCAATATATATTAGTTTATGATTGTTTATGGTTTTATGTAACATAAAATTAAAAAAGATGATAATTGAGCCAAAACGTAAAAATAAACTTTAAAAAAAAAATAAGTATAAGGAAGCTTGTTGAAAAACGATAATTTGAAACATAGGTTAGAATCTGCTTGTTGTGGTGCAAAAAGTTGAAATGTAAATGATTACTATTGTCCAGCGCTGCGTAATATGTTGGCGCTTTATAAATACAATAAATAATAATAATAATTTTCTGAGATAGCATAAGGATCAGCTTTAGAAACAATTATACAGGTTTAGGAACAATTATTTGTTAAATAATTGGGTTATTTTAATTGATAAAGTTGGTATGGAAATTAAATTTAAAGATAACAGCGATATAGTTATTTTATATTTACGCAGCACCCTTTTTATACACTTGGTGCCAATAGAGAAAAGATTTGAATTGTTGTGAATGGAGCGCCCCTTTTAGTAGGCGCTATTATTATGTTCTTCCACACTCAGGGATAAATAGTTATTAAACACCATATAGTTTGTTTGAAAATGTGTTTCTTTATATTAACACAAGACCCATATTAAAAGCAATATTGTTTGTTCATATTAAGGTGGTATCCATATTACACAGCTAGCGCCAATACAAAGAAGGTTTGTATTGGTGTGAATGGGGTGCCCTTTTTAACATGTCTTGATATATACTTAAATAAAAGGCTCCAGCCTACTGAGCACCTGACACCTAACTGCTACATAGGAACCAGTACAACTGTCATCTTTAAGTTTACTATTTACCTGCATACAGTGTTTCACTTCAGCTAACATCTGGAAATCTGCCTGCAGATCACTGTAAGCTTGCATAATTTACCCTTATCAGTCAATAAAAGGTATTACTTTTACAAAATGTTGTTTTTTCTACCTACATGATCATTATTTACACTGAGTTTGGCTTACCTGAGGTTGATGGTATTCCCTCGTTGTCAGGTGGCTCATCATGGGTGTTACGCCATGATAGGCCAGGGGGGTTTGACCTTTGCATGCTGATCAATAGATGGTACTTACTGATCAGATGGTAGAGGCCAATATAGGTGAATAAATTCACTAGAAAAACACAGCAATTCGCAATAGAAATCGCAAACCGCAAGAAACAAGCGCAGGAGATGCTATCAGAATAGCTCCTCCTTAGCAAGTGCCGGGCTTCCTTCCTGCAGGGCCTTATATACACCTTGCCCATTATGATGTCACGCATTACACCACGTGCACCTGACCACCTGCACCTGACCACCTGCACCTGACCACCTGCACAGCTGTGGGTCTCTAAACTGTACCACACAAAACCACAGTATTTTTTTTTCTGTAGTGTGCATATTTCAATGTCAGAATTCTTAATTTTCATATTGCTTCTGTACCAGTGCAAGAATTGTACCTTGCATGGGAACCACTATAATCTCTATGCATTCTGGTGGCAGCCAATGCCCAAACTGTTCATTATAGGCCATTTTTCATTTAGTTTTCAAAATTAAAGGGACTAACTACATGCTTTCCATTGCCTGGAAAAATATGCTTTTTTTTATGTATTCACAAATAACTGTCACATTCCAACTGACAGTTGGATAGCCACATATTTCCCTAGATTTTATACTGAAGTTTGCTGATATAGAGAAAAGGTTATTTATTATTAGTATGAAAAATAGTCACTATGAAAATATAACACACATTGGGGTTGATTCACTTAGGCCCGGTTCACATTAGCGGTCGCCGTCCGGAATCGCCGTGCCGGAGCCGGACCGCATGCAGAACGGATGGAACGGACGCACGGCATAGCAATGAAAGCCTATGCGTCCGTTCACATGCGTCCGTTTCGTCCGGACCGGATCCGGACTCCGGCATAAGACCCAACATGCGCTATTTTTTGGTCCGGCTCCTCCGGCAGCCGTATCCGGAGCGGAGCCGGACTGCACCATCCGGCCAATACAAACCAATGAGAACCGGAGAGCGCACAACACACTGGCTAAAAATCCGAATGTTCTACCCCACTTCCTATGCGTATTGAAGCGGCGATTTTGGATGGGGACACATGGGCAAGCATTTTGGAGTGGAGCAGCAGTGACTTTAAACGTGCTGGAGATGTTGGCAGTATGTCGGAGGTGGAGGTGAGTGCTAAACAGCGGAGGGCCTGATTCCACAGGTCCACCTTCTGCTGACCTCCCAGACCCCAACATTTTTATTCTATTTCTACTATCTTTTGCCAAACGGATCCGGATCGCATCCTGATGAACACCTGATGCAACCGGATCAGAACTGTACGGTTCCGATCCGGATCCGGTCAGGTCATCCGGTCCGTTTGGCAGAGAACCGCAAGTGTGAACCGGGCCTAAATCGTGCTATGACAAATAGTACAACTTATCAGAGATAGCACGCCTTATCAAAGGTAACACGCCTTATCAAAGTTAACATTCCTTATCAAAGTAGTATAGCGAGCGCTACAAACCCACAGGGGCTCAGGGCAGGACAAATGCCATTGCCAATTAGCAGGCATACGTTCGTAGTGCTCGCTATGCTACTCTGATAAGACGTGTTAACTTTGATAAGGCGTATTATCTTTGATAAGGCGTGCTATCTCTGATAAGGCATGCTATTTGTCATAGCACGGTTTAGTGAATTAACCCCATTGGACCATATCCTATTAACTTTCCTCTTGGGTTTTCTCCAAGGAGTTATTTTCAGACCTTACCAATACATTAAAGCTTTATAGCACCAAAGCACATAGTCACAATATGTTTATTATTACTTCCTTACCTACTTTTTAGTACTTTTTTCAATTGCTAAGTTTTAAAACGTTATTTAATGATAAGCAGGGTTGTAGCAATAGCCATGGCAGCTGCTATGGAGCCCTGGAGCATAGGGGGCCCAGGTGGTACTTAATGTATTCACCATTAACTTTGTGTTTCTCCACCCTCTGACTTTGTCTCAGTGCCAATGAACTGTTGATTATAGGCCATTTTTCATTCAATTTTCTAAATTAAAGGGACTAACTGCCTAATTTCTAGTATATGTAAAGCCTTTCTATTGCCTGGAAAAATATGTTTTTTTTTATTTATTCACTTTCCAACTGACAGTTGGATAGCCACATATTTCCCTAGATTTTATAATGAAGTTTGCTTATATGGAGAAAATTTATTATTTGTATGAAAAATAGTCACTATGAAAATAACACACGTTGGACCATATCCTATTAGCTTTCCTCTTAGATTAAGGAGTTATTTTCAAACCTTGCCAATAGGGATATAGCACACATGAAATGTTCAGTTCACGAACGCAAGCTCGAACTTGCTGCAACCTTTGGTGAACGGGCAAACCACCATAGACTTCAATGGGCAGGAATTCTAAAAACTAGAGAGACTGTTTCTGGCCACAAAAGTGATGGAAAAGTTGTTTCAAGGGGCCTTGAAAGCGGGAGCTTACTGCAGAGGCGCAGTACAAAGTTTTCCTGTACTGCTCAGTAAGCTTCCGCTGATGTGTGCAAGAGCGAGCACGTGTGCAGACACGGTCGCGCAGCCGCACTTCTATTCTAATAATTACACCGTTGCCGGCAGTGGGAACCGGGTGATTGGAGGAGGACGGCACGGGACATTCCAGCTGCAGGGGGCCGATAGAAGCCTAGGTAAGTGCCAGTTTTTGTTGTTTTTTTAAAGTGCAAGAAAACTCCTTTAACCACTTAATCCTATCTGGATGGATACTTCCAGATATTGCAGAATTAATGGGAGGTGCGCTGACGGGAAAATTGCCTCCATCCTGAAGGTGAAAACACCTGTAGGCTGAAGTGGTTAAAGTGAGCAAGAGATTAAAATAAAGTAAAACGTTGATACTTACCTGAGGTTTCCTACCGCCCCATAAACATGTCTAAATAAATCCCACGCTATGCTCCCATGGTCTTCCGTTCAGGCGTGGTAAGCCCCGTTAACAGGATCAGTCGTAGCCAGTCTGGGTCTACAGAGTAGGGGCAGACCTCCTGCACTTGCGCAGTAGACCTGGACGGACGTCACTGAACCTGTTACTGGGGCTCACCGCAAATGCACAGTAGACCACGGATGGTTGGCGTGGGACATGCTTATGTGGTGGGAGGAAGCCCCAGGTAAGTATCAAAGCTTATTTTATTTCATCTTTGGGTAACTTTAATACGTTAGGGCATAAAACTATGGCATAAAACTACTCATCCGAGAAAAAAATATTGAAGAAAATCTTATATGTTATCAGGGCTGGATTTACATCACAGGAGCCTATAGGCACAGATGTCATGGCACGCTAAACTTCACCCTCAGAAACCAACAAACCCCCGCTGAACCACACCGCAAGTGTGCTGGCTGACCCAGCTGTTACTTCTCCCTAATTCATCATAGGTAGCTACAGGTGTCCCTTAGAATTAGGTAGCCAGCTAGTGGTGCCCCTGACTGAAGGGAGATCTTGTGAGTGGAATGCCAAGAGCCAAGCAACTAAATTTTCATTTACCCTCTGCTCAGGACTCTGCATAGGGAAGGAGGGAGGGAGGCACTAGGGGAGGGAAGTGAGCCGCCCCTCTATCTTCAGGCGCCTGTAGGCACGTGCCTACAGTGCCTTATGGTAAATCTGGCCCTGTTTGTTATACTTACTCTCGTAATTCCACACACAAACATAGAAACTCCAGATTTTCTTTACATTTGGATGGAGTTCTCTGTGAAGCCCTGGATCCACTTCTTGACTCCTTCACCTCCAATTTAAGTTATTTTACATAGCTGTCTTTGACTGAACACCATAATGTTTTTGCATCAAGCACTAAAATAGACAAAATATCATGCTGTATTTTAGTTTATACTGTCCATTGTCAGTAAAATCAGAATAAGGTTCATGAATGCAACACTGATGAAAAGATATATGCAAATTAGGAAATATGCCTGGAAATAATAATACTTCCACTAATGAGTTTTGTAAACAGACCCCCACATGTAGTACTTAAAGGGAACCAGAGAGGAATGGGGGGTGAAAAAAGGAAAAGATTTTATACATGCCTGGGGCTTCTACCAGCCCCATAAGCCTGAATCGCTCCCACGCCGCCGTCCTCCGCTTCCTGGATCTGCCGGTACCGGGCCCGTCACTTCCAGCGGACACGGCCAATTCCCCGCATCACAGGGGCTCCCTCCATACCCGTACGCATGCGGCTGCGCAGTAGGCAGCCGCAAGCGTATGTGTATTGAGGGAGCCCCTGTGATGCGGAGAATTGGCCGTGTCCGCCAGCCGACTGGCCGACTGGCGGTAATGACGGGACCCGGTACCGCCGGATGCAGGCAGCGGAGGACGGCGGCGTGGGAGCGATCCGTGCGTATGGGGCTGGAGGAAGCCCCAGGTATGTATAACAGCTGTACTTTTCTCCTCTCTGGTTCTCTGATTCCATGCAGTATTTGAATCATTATTGCAGTGCATGAGAAATGGCACCCAGCTGTGATATGAGTTACATTTGTTATTATACTGATGTGTAAAGTGCATTGCATTATTCTTGCAAAAAGGAAAATGTTCAATGATTCCGATTTCTCAAAAGATGGAGTATAAAAACCCTTTTTGGTCACTATTGAACCTCCTCATTGAAAATGTAGATCAATTTGTACTGAACAATCATGCTGATTTACATTACATTACATTATTATTTCTTATTTTACCTGAATGTTTCAATTACATTCTGCACCCCTCCCCCTAACTCCTCACTGTATATAGATATGCTGTAAATGTAAACCCACATGTTAAAATACTTGGTAATTGTTTTGTTTTGCTTTTACTTAGGGAATGTGGAGATACTATATTACCTATATACATTTTTTCAAAGTTTAAAACCACTGAACGACCAGCTAACGTCGATAGGCGTCGGCGGGTCGTTAGTGGTATAGCATGGAATTTCCTCCGTGAACAGTGTGTGAGCCGCCGATCGCGGCTCGCACGCATAATTTAAACACGTGGGGAAGAAATCCCCGCTGTTTACATCAATACGGCGCTGCTGCGCAGAAGCGCCATGACGTAGATCGGCGATCCCCGGCCTCTGATTGGCCGGGGATCGCCGGCATCTGATAGGCAGAAGCCTATCCTATCAGGTACAGGACATATCCATCCTGCGCCGCTCAGAGGGGAAGGGAGAGGGAGGGAACGGGCGAGAGGGTGGAGAATGCTGCGGAGGGGGGCTTTGAAGAGCCCCCACCACTAAGCAAATGCAGCCGGCGGCAATCAGACCCCCCCAGCAGGACATCCCCCTAGTGGGGAAAAAGGGGGGTAGTCTGATCGCCCTGCTGCACTCCTGATCGATGCTGCGGGCTGTAGAGCCCACGCAGCACCGATCACTGAAAAATCCCCTGGTTCTTAAGTTTTTTTTAAAAAAAAGTCAAAATATTCCCAAATTGAATAAAAATGTTTTGAACTGAAAAATCAACAATTTATTCCTGTCATTGCCTGACAGGTCATTTTAGTCTGTCCCACCAAGGATGAGTAAGGCCCAATTCAGACTATAGCATTTTGCCGGCGATTTCAGCAAAACGCTGAAGCGCTGGCGCTTTTTCAAGTGCTAGTGCTATAATACCCTATGGGCCTGTTCTTACTTGGGCAATTTGCGTTAATCGCCGGCGATTAACGCAAATCGTCAAACGCAAACATGTAGCCTGCACTATTTTCAGGCGATTTCCTGGCAATCACGTTTCAGAGCTATCGCAGAAAAATCGCTGCAGTGTCCAGTGATTTTTCCGTGTTAAATCGCAGAAAAATCACTCCCGCAAAACGCCGGCACTTTTAAGTGTGAATGGGCCCTTAGAGTGATTTTGTGAAAAGAGAGTGTGCGGAGGGTGTGGCCTGTGTATGGTTGGGGGGGTTAACTTGCCTAAGCTGCCACCTTCCTTCTGATGTGCTCCATGCCAAGGAATGGTTAAATCACCTACACCACCTCTCTCCACACGATGGAACATCTTCCAGTTCCAGTTTAGAAGACGGAAGTGTAAGAAGATGGAATGTGGCATGGAGCGGATCGAGGTAAGAGGCGGTGTACATGATTTAACTCCCACATACACAGCTCATGCCACTCGCCCACTACAGGACAATCGTTCTCGCTCACACCTATTTCCCACTCCTCTGGGATAGAGTGTTATTATTCCAGGGAAGAAGAGGAGTGTCAGGAGATGGAAGCTGGTGGCAGGTGATTCAGAAAGATGTTATTGCTGCATGGAGATTATATCTAGAGTGTTATCAGGAGTGGAAAGACTGCTGGAGCCCACAGGAAACGTCGTGATGTTCAGCCAGTCGGAAGTGAGAAGCTTCTCAGAGAGGCAAAGAAGCTAGTAGCCTCGAATTAAATAGATATTGCTATTTGCAACAGAAAATAATATCAGGAGGATATTCCACCGTGTTTAACATCAGAGATGGTCAGTGAGATGCAAGCAGCTTGGAAATGGACCAATCAAAATTAGCAGGAAACTAATTTGGCCAAGTTTTAAGCTTGCAGCCCAAACCCACCTGATACTGCTCCCACCCCTCCTGTTGGTCCTGAGGCTCCAGGCAGCCTCATAGGGGACATACATGCTCAATAATAGAACTCAGGTAGGTAGCAAAATTACGACATTCTATGTCTGCAGGAATAGAGTCTGAAGCAGGATTATTGGCCAGTAAATTGTATCATCCTGCCGTTGAGGAAATGCTGTTAAAAAAAAGAAAACCCAGAGAATCCCACATGAGGAGATAGACTAGTCCAAAACATGTTGGTTCTGTCAGATTTTTACTACTATTTTTTTGGCTGGATTGGTTCTGTAAATTTGCAAGAAATCGGTCAGAAAAATCAGTATTTCTTTGGCCAGCCAAAAAAGCAATTGTGAGTTGCATGTTTTAGTTGAACATTATTCAATGCTCAGAGAATGTAATTTGTTATACAGCACAATCCATCGGGCCGTTAGCGTTATATATCTGTTTTTCTGTCTTTCCTTCAAAATGTATTTTATTTTATTCCTGCACAACAGCAATAAGGGCATACTGGTCTACAATAAGATGGAAGATTTCTGTTTTTGAACACTAGATGGCATTGCTATCCCAAAGATACATTACTCGAACTTGGTCGATGGAAAAAAAAAAAAAGAAAACGTTTCAAAATGTAGTAAGAGTTGAGTATTGTACCAAGTTAACCATAAGTTAAAGTAGTCAGGTGCCTTGCAGATACCAGAATACAGTAACAATGTGCCCCCAGATAAAAGACGTAGCCAGGTGCTGGCCAGATGCAAGAATTAAGTAGCCATGTTCCCCAATGAAAACATGAAGTAGTAAGGTGCCCTCCAGACACACAAATTACAGTGCGTTGCAAAAGTATTCACCCCCATCATACCTATTTATTTACATTCTGACCTGAATTTTTTACAATTTCTTAATCTTATTTTTTTATGTAATGGATCTACACAAAATGGTATAAAATCCAGATTTTTTTTTAGCAGAACAGCTTTTGAAGGGTTAAAACAGAGGAGTTACTTTTTCAATAGAAAGCTTTCTGCAGGGAGATCTGCATCCGAACTGGTGATGACATTATCTTAATTTTAGCAGAGAGAAATGTAAATATTCCCTGACTGTGCAGAAACTTCTTCTAATGTGTCAGGAACTGATATACTGCTCAGAAATCATTACTGGGTACATTATAACATAAATACACCAGTTATGAATAAAATGCAATGGTAGCTTTCAGAGCAAATACTACTGTACTTTGGGAACTTGTAGTTTCTAAATGAATACTAATACTTATGCACAAAAGCAAATACAATAGGCCCTAAAAAGTCTCGGTGCAATCAATTACTTTCAAAAGTCACATAATTAGTGAAATAAAACCCACCTGTGTGCAATCTAAGTGCCACATGATCTGTCAGTTTAGAAACACCCCAGAGACTTCATCACCACTAAGCAAGAGGTATCACCCCATGAAGACCAAGGAGCTCTTCAAACAAGTCTGGGACAAACTTGTGAAGTCAGGGCTGAGTTATACAAAAAATATAAAAAAGCTTTGCATATCCCCTGGAGCACCATAAAAGCCATTATTTCCAAATGGAAAGAACATGGTATCATCACAACAAACATGCCAAGAGAGGGCTGCCCACCAAAACTCACAGACCCGGGTGGAAGGGCATTTGCTTAGAGGTAAAAATAAGAAGGCACATTTTAAGTTTGCCAAAGGCATAATGGCAATGTATGAAGGAAGGTGCTCCGGTCAGATGAGAGTAAAATTGAACTTTTGGCCACCGAGGATGGTAAATGGTATTCCTGGCGAAATCCAACACATCCCTTGACCCCAAGAACACATTTGCTACAGTGAAACTCGGTGGTGGCAGCATCATGCTGGGGGGGGTGTTTTACAGAAGCAGGGACTAGAAAACTGATCTAAGTCAAGGGAAAGGTGGGGGTTGCTAAATACAGGGATATTCTTGAGTAAAACCTGTGTCAGTCTGACAGTGACTTGAGACTGGGACGGAGGTTCGCCTTTCAGCAGGACAATGACCTGAAGCATACTGCTAAATCAACACTTGAGTGATTTAAAGAGTAACTCCAGTGAAAATAATGTACTAAAAAAAGTCCAAAATTCTTACAATAATTATGTATAAATGATTTAGTCAGTGTTTGCTCATTGTAAAATCCTTTCCCTCCCCAATTTACATTCTGACATTTATCACATGGTGACATTTCTGAACTTCTTGTCATTATCTTAGAATTGTTGACTAAACTGCCATGTTGTAAAGTACTTATGTTCACTATACATTGCTTGAGTGTACTGTTCAATGTATTTCATACTATTGCTAATAAAATGTTTTCAAACAAAGCAGATTAAGAAGTGTTGAGGCTTAAACAGTTTCTTTTTGTTTGATAGGGTATAAAGATATTTACTATGAGAAAACTGTGGTGAAATGTTAACTGAATAAGGGTCTAGGTATCACATCACATATTCATAACAGTAATGTAATGCTACATATTTTACTGAGCATTGTCATCAGCCCTTGGACTGTACACCAGACATAGACTTCATTGTACTGATCATATACGCCAGCACAGTGTTAACCAGTGATGAACTCAAAATTTGCATAATTGTAATTGTATGCCTCACTTCCAGGTGAAATGCGCATCATGCGCACAGTTACTCTTGTACCATCAGGAGAGGACCTGCCGCACCGCGCAACACCGTGTTCAGTGAGATGGCGTCATAGGACTATGACTTCTTCTAGGTCTTGTGTCTTTGTGTGATGCAATAAACCACGGGAAGCGTGAAAGGGCCAATAGTATTTTCACAGTAGCATTTATGTTTTATGATTTTTTATATTAGTTTTCAAGAGAACTGTGGCTGCCATCTGACTCCCCTAACTGCAGAATAATAATAATAGTGATGGTCACGTCTAGGAGAACTCATAGATAAGCCTGTTATCAGTTTGGTCATCAGGTAATAGATACTGAATGTAAGTGGCTGATTTGCTAGTCATGATCATGTGCTGAAGCAGGATGGGATAACCGCAAATCAGAGCTTTGCAAACCTGTCAGCAGATCAAACAAATCACATGCTTCTCCATGAGTTCCCCTAGACATGATTCACTATCACAACTGCAGATTGTTTTAAATACATTGCAATGAAAAGATAAAAATGCTACCATAATCCTAGTCTAAAGGTGGCCATACAGGCGACTTGGCGGCCGATCAACCATCCATTCAATTATTATAATCAAATTGGATGAAAATCAGTGCTGCCAAGTGCATGCCCAACCAACAAAGCGACTAATTTCGAGATTTCGCATGGTCGATCGCGCATGCTGCAAGATGTCAGGCCAAAGTTGGTTGGTCGGGTACAGCGTCCGATTTTAGAACAAGCGACGAAACGACAAGACCCCCGCCGCTGCCGCCGCAATGTGTAAATGTATGCAGTGTGTGTGCATTTATACATTACCTGTCCAGTGTCAGCCTCCACGCGCTTTCCGTCCATCTCGCTGGGTTCCGCATTCACGCTAGTGGCGCATAGTGTCTGGCGTCAGACGATATGCGCCGCTAGCGTGTATGCAGCTGTAACCCGGTATGGACGGTCACTGCGCGGAGGCTGCTACAGGACAGGTAATGTATAAATGCACACACTGCGGGGGGCACATTTATACATTGGGGGAGGGGCGGCACAGCTGTTTTCCTGAAGATTTCATGCTATTATCGGATGGGAATCAGCCTGCAGTATATGGGCAGCTTCGACAAGAGACAAATCTATCTCTAATCAGATTCAATTAGAGATAAATTGGTCTCTTTGTGGAATCTGCCCATAATCATCGGGTCTATGGGCACCTTAAGTAGGATTGGGATTCTACATACACATAGTTATCTTACCACACATCACATGTCACATCAGATATGCTTTAAAGCCTCACCCCAGTGCAATTTTTCCTAGCCGTGTGCAGCTCTCAGTGGAAGATATTATTTTGTCTGTGTATGAGCTCTGCGATTAGCTGATTGCAAATAGAATAATTATAAAGCCTCATTTAACACTAAAAAAGGCCATTTTTGAACACTGTTAACAATAAGCAACCAGATGGTGTATTTAGATGTGTGTCAGGTGGTGGACTTTTTAGATCAACTAATGTCAACAAAACCACTGATTTGTGCAAGTGCTTACTAGTTCAGCACTGCCTTATACTCGTTACCCCTCACAATGCTGCACTGCCATAGGTAATGAGGGTAAGGCTTTATCTTCACCTCACTAACACTTGTCTCCTCCACATCAAAAGCATTACTAGGATACCAGAAAATCCAGGGCACCTCTGGTAACCAATGTAGGGCAAATTTTATGCTAGGTACACACGTTACGTTTATGGAGGGCACATTTTAGAATACTCATGACTGTTTATAGGCGTGGCCAAATAATGTACATGTGCTCAAACAAAGACCCCTCTTCTTAAATAAAACATTAGCCCCTAAATAACATACAAACAGTGGTATGAGATGCAATAAAACACCTCTACTACAACCACTCTGTACACTGCTGACCACTAAAAGCCCCAGAGACAATAACCATATTCCATACATCACAGATTTTAATTTTTTAATAACTTTAATAACTTTATTGAACTAACTAACTAACATAAAGCTTATGTATGAAGAGGGCTTTTACAGATTCCACTGTGTTAATAAAACACCACTAATACGTATTTCCGTACGTCCCTCTTCAGTTGTGGTAACGGTCACTTCTCCAAGTCCTTCCTCGGTGTAAGTGATCTCCCGTCTTTGTCTATAACAAGCCTGTGGAGAAAGATATGATATTCAGTGTCTGTAAAAGAAAAACATTGCTTATCTCAATAATAAAGATTAGTTGTTAATATGTAAATTGCAATCTAACAGGTATTACAATAGTCACTAATATGGAACATTAGTAAGGCACATTCACACTACACCCATGTCCTGAATGTTACTGTTTCTTATAATGCAGTCAAGTGTAGGCAGCATAGAACTGTTATGTATTGGAACAGTTTCTCTGCATTACATCATATTCCCTACAATGCTGCATGTGTTCTAAGGACCGTCAGCATACCGCATAGCAGTACATTCAGCATATTGCAGTGGTGTATCTAGAGGGGTACAGGCATAGCTCATGCCATGGGTACCACAGCACTATGGGCGCGATACCTGCCCCTGTGCCTCCACGTCACTCAGCTCAGATTTATTTTATTATCTTTGGAGCATAGGTAATTAATTTATGAACAGAGGGATGCAAAAGTTTGTTAAACATCATGATTTTCCTCGCTGGTTGTTACTATAAAAAATGTCAGTTAAATATATCATATAGGAGACACACACAGTGATATTTGAGAAGTGAAATTACATTTATTGGATTTACCAAAAAGTGTGCAATAATTGTTTAAACAAAATTAGGCAGTTGCATACATTTGGGCACCACAAAAAGAAATGAAATCAATATTTAGTAGATCCTCCTTTTGCAGAAATTACAGCCTCTAAATGCTTCCTGTAGGTTCTAATAAGAGTCTGGATTCTGGTTGAAGGTATTTTGGACCATTCCTCTTTACAAAACATCTGTAGTTCATTCAGGTTTGATGGCTTCCGAGCATGGACAGCTCTCTTTAACTCACACCACAGATTTTCAATTATATTCAGGTCTGGGGACTGAGATGCCCATTCCAGAACGTTGTACGTTGTACTTGTTCCTCTGCATGAATGCCTTAGTTGATTTTGTGCAGTGTTTAGGGTCATTGTCTTGTTGAAAGATCCAGCCCCGGTGCAGCTTCAGCTTTGTCACTGATTCCTGTACATTGGTCTCCAGAATCTGCTGATACTGAGTGGAATCCATGTGTCCCTCAACTTTGACAAGATTCCCAGTCCCTGCACTGGTCACACAGCCCCCCAGCATGATGGAACCACCACCATATTTTACTGTAGGTAGCAGATGTTTTTCTTGGAATGCTGTGTTGTTTTTCCTCCATAACCCCTTGTTATGCCCAAATAACTAAATTTTAGTTTCATTAGTCCACAGCACCTTATTCCAAAATGATTTGCAAGGGAGAGAGAGAGAGGAGAATCGGCACTGTAACATGCTGTATTTAATCCAGAGTGTAGTTAGCATAACACAATCAATTACATGGTGACACAATGTGACATACCGTTGCTCAGGAGATGGTGAAGTGGTGGTGGGTGCTGGGCACAGGTAGCCTTACGGCTGTTTCACGCCTCTGTAGAAGTGCATCCTAGCGTGAAACGTAAGGCTACCTGTGCCCAGCACCCACCACCACCTTCACCGCCTCCTGAGCAATGGTATGTCATATTGTGTCACCATGTAATGGATTGTGTTATGCTACACTCTGGATTCAATACAGCATTTTGCAGTGCCGATTCTCCTCTCTTCCTTGCAAAACATTTGACTGCCCTTAATCAAAACATGCTACCAGAGTATTTTGAGGTGTGTGTATCCTGCCATATCCCCCTACACCACAGACGCTTACTGTAGTGCCGACTCCTTGCCTCTTCTGTTGCTTATTCCAAAATGAAGCTGGCTTGTCCAAATGTGCTTTAGCATACCTCAAGCAGCTCTGTTTGTGCTGTGGGCGGAGAAAAGGCTTCCTCTGCATCACTCTTGCATACAGCATCTCCTTGTGTAAAGTGTGCCAAATGTTTGAACAATGCACAGTTACTCCATCTACAGCAAGATGATGTTGTAGGTCTTGGGTGCTGGTCTGTGGGTTGACTCTGACTGTTCTCACCATTCGTCGCTTCTGTCTATCCGATATTTTTCTTGGTCTGCCACTTCGAGCCTTACCTTTAACTGAGCCTGTGGTCTTCCATTTCCTCAATATGTTCCTAACTGTGGAAAAAGACAGCTGAAATCTCTGAGACAGCATTCTGTATCTTTCCCCTAAACCATGATGGTGAACAATATTTATCTTCGCGTCATTTGAGAGTTGATTTGAGACCCCCATGTTGCTATTCTTCAGATAAAATTAAAAGAGGAGGGAAACTTACAATTGACCTCCTTAAATACTTTTTCTCATAATTGGACTCACCTGTGTATGTAAGTCAGGGGTCACTGAGCTTACCAAGCCAATTTGAATTCCAATAATTGGTTTTAAAGGTTTTGGAATCAATAAAATGACAACAGTGCCCAAATGTATGCACCTGCCTAATTTTATTTAAACAATTATTGCACACTTTCTGGTAAATCCAATAAACCTCATTTCACTTCTCAAATATCACTGTGTGTGTCTCCTATATGTTATGTTTAACTGACATTTTCTATCGTAACAGACAACGATTTATACAGGAAAATCATGACGATTAACAAGGTTGTCCAAACTTTCGCATCCCACTGTATGGCACACTTGGCTATTTAATTTCTTTATCATGAGGCACTTGGGCTACTTGATTATTTTATTTGGAAGTGTGTGACTACTCAATTATTTTATCTGGAGACATGTGACTACTTGATGAATTATCTGGAGGCATGTGACTACTTGATGAATTATCTGGAGGCATGTGACTACTTGATGAATTATCTGGGGGTATGTGACTAGTACTTGATGAATTATCTGGAGGCATGTGACTACTGTAGTACGTGATGAATTATCTGGAGGCATGTGACTATTTGATTCTTTTATAGGGATTCTTGTGACTTTTTAATTGTGAGGCACCTGGCTACTTCTAAAATCTAGGAATAGGCATATTAAACTCTGGTATTTGGGTAACCCGGCTGCTTAATTCTGGTATCTACGGACAACACAAATGCCTTAAAACAGTAGCGTGGCCTACAGATAAAAGTTACACTGCCTCTCCGGCAGTATTGAATTAAGGTCTCCCATTTCTTGCTGGACTGAGATATTCCAACTTGCCTTAAAGGGAACCTAAACTGAGAGGGATATGGAGGTTTCCTTTTAAACAATACCATTTGCTTAAGGCTGTACAGCCCTGTGATCTAGTACAGCACTGTACAGGGGACAGCTCTGTCGCTGAGCTGTCCCTAGGAGAGGCTCACAATCAGATCTCTCTCATAGGCTGATGCCTATGAGAGGTGTTCACAGGGATTGGATTTCTGGGGAAGGGAGGGAGGGTAGGGGGCGGAATAAATTAAAATACACATTTTTTATTTTACAAAAAATACAATAAAATTAATTAAAAAAACATTGCAGCAACAATCAGATCAGGGGCTGCAATGTCAGTGTTTGCCATAGAAGCTACATTACACAGATACACTCTTGCATATGTGTCCTCAAGAGGTTGGGTGTAGGAAAAAAGTTTTGAAACACATTCCACTTACCTGATTTGGGACCGTTGCACGGCACATAGGACAGGTTGGATGTTCCTCCAGCCACCGACTGATGCAGCGTTGGTGAAATTGGTGGGAGCAGGGTAGGCTGGTACTTCCCTCTCCCTCTGGAAGATCATCCAGACAGATGCTGCACTGTGGTGCTTCCTCCCTCGGTGGGGTAGAAGCTGGGGGACTCTGGGTAATCTCCCGATCAATAGGAGAACGGCTCCTGTCCCTCCGGCTGGAATCAGAGTTCCGGCGTCTCCTGGATCTTATGGGCAGCTCCTGGAAATCAGGTCTGCCAAGCACAGATGTCCTGGATCTTGTCCTGTGTGCTATAGGAGAATATCGCCCTGCAATAAAAATAATTTATTGTTATTTATCACTATTTTCTAAATAAAAATATTAATACTCAGATGTGCATATATTAAAGGCTCTGGTTAAAAAGGGTGCCAGGTATAAACAATATTAAAGTTATCATTTAGGAAAATGGGCGCCAGGGTATGGCGTAAAACATTTGTAATACTGATATTCTGCTACTCCCCACTGCAACCTCTATTTTCATGTTTCGTAAAATGGGCAGTTGGCAGGGGCATAGCAATAGCCATAGCAGCCATAACAGCTGCTATGGAGCCCTGGAGCAAAGGGGCGCTAGCAGGGGCATAACAACAGACCCTGCAAGGGATGCCGGAAGCTGCAGGGGGCCCTGTGGGGCAGAAGTTTCTTATCTCTTTCGTGAGAGATTGACAAGTAAGGGCACAAACAGAAAAAGCTTTCTGCTCTCTGCACAATTGTTCTAATGACTGTGTCTGTTCAGCCACTGATAAGGAATCATGCAAAATTTTGTAGACAAAGATTTGTAGACATCCCTATTCAGTGTGCAGCAGGCTCTTGTGTACAACACTACCCAGCCCCCAACCTCGCTAACCCTCCCCAAGTGCTCTGTACTGTAGTGATGCTGGAAGAGTCTGCAGAGCCAGTTCTGCTCCAGTGTAATTAATAGAGAAAATGTGTGCAGTGCTTCACTGCTGTCAGTTCTTATCTGCATGGGGAAAACACATTCAAATGTGCACTAGCCAATTAAATAACATTAGTTCTCAGTTTACTTGTGCAGAAAGAGGGGGGGGGGGCATCCAAAGTTTCGCAGGGGGGCCCAGTGATTTCTAGTTACGCCCCTGGGGGCCAGGTCGTACCTAATGTATTTATCATTAACTTTCTTGTGTTTCTCTACCCTCTGACTTTGTCTCAGTGTCCATGAACTAAATGCAGTGTTAATTGCATGAGAATGTAAATTGCCCAATTAACTCCTATACATAGGGTAGAGGCAGGTGGCATTGCTTAAGAGTGCCTACATCTGAGGGCCCCATAAAAGTTTTGCTATGGGGACCCATGATTTCTAGCTATGCAGATTTAACAATAATGTACTATTTCATTCATATAGTAAAATAACTTTAAAACTTACTGATCTTTTAATATAAATTAATGTCTCCCTACTCTCCCTTGTTGGTGCCTAACCTTAACCCCTCTAATGGTGAATAAGCTTAACACCCCCTCCCCCAGTGGTGCCTAACCTTAACCACCCCTGGTTGTGCCTAACATTAAACCTCCTGTTGGGGCCTAAACTTAAACACCCCTGGTGGTACCTAACCTTAACCCCACTGTGGGTGCCTTACGTTAAACTGCCACCTGTGGTGCCTAACCTTAACAACCCCCCATGGCACCTAAGCTTAACCTTACAGGGTAGTGCCCAATCTTAACCCCCCTGGTGGTGCCAGATCTTAACTCCCCCAGTGGTGCCTAACCTAAACCCTCCTGGTGGTGCCTAACTTTAACCTCCCCAGTGGTGCCTAACCTTAACCCCCCCCCCCCCCCCCCCCGTGGTGCCTAACCTTAACCCCCTCTGGAGGGCAACTAACCTTAATCCCCTGTTTTTTTTGTGCAATATATATTAGTTTATGATTGTTTATGGTTTTATGTAACATAAAATTAAAAAAGATGATAATTGAGCCAAAACGTAAAAATAAACTTTAAAAAAAAAATAAGTATAAGGAAGCTTGTTGAAAAACGATAATTTGAAACATAGGTTAGAATCTGCTTGTTGTGGTGCAAAAAGTTGAAATGTAAATGATTACTATTGTCCAGCGCTGCGTAATATGTTGGCGCTTTATAAATACAATAAATAATAATAATAATTTTCTGAGATAGCATAAGGATCAGCTTTAGAAACAATTATACAGGTTTAGGAACAATTATTTGTTAAATAATTGGGTTATTTTAATTGATAAAGTTGGTATGGAAATTAAATTTAAAGATAACAGTGATATAGTTATTTTATATTTACGCAGCACCCTTTTTATACACTTGGCGCCAATAGAGAAAAGATTTGAATTGTTGTGAATGGAGCGCCCCTTTTAGTAGGCGCTATTATTATGTTCTTCCACACTCAGGGATAAATAGTTATTAAACACCATATAGTTTGTTTGAAAATGTGTTTCTTTATATTAACACAAGACCCATATTAAAAGCAATATTGTTTGTTCATATTAAGGTGGTATCCATATTACACAGCTAGCGCCAATACAAAGAAGGTTTGTATTGGTGTGAATGGAGTGCCCTTTTTAACATGTCTTGATATATACTTAAATAAAAGGCTCCAGCCTACTGAGCACCTGACACCTAACTGCTACATAGGAACCAGTACAACTGTCATCTTTAAGTTTACTATTTACCTGCATACAGTGTTTCACTTCAGCTAACATCTGGAAATCTGCCTGCAGATCACTGTAAGCTTGCATAATTTACCCTTATCAGTCAATAAAAGGTATTACTTTTACAAAATGTTGTTTTTTCTACCTACATGATCATTATTTACACTGAGTTTGGCTTACCTGAGGTTGATGGTATTCCCTCGTTGTCAGGTGGCTCATCATGGGTGTTACGCCATGATAGGCCAGGGGGGTTTGACCTTTGCATGCTGATCAATAGATGGTACTTACTGATCAGATGGTAGAGGCCAATATAGGTGAATAAATTCACTAGAAAAACACAGCAATTCGCAATAGAAATCGCAAACCGCAAGAAACAAGCGCAGGAGATGCTATCAGAATAGCTCCTCCTTAGCAAGTGCCGGGCTTCCTTCCTGCAGGGCCTTATATACACCTTGCCCATTATGATGTCACGCATTACACCACGTGCACCTGACCACCTGCACCTGACCACCTGCACCTGACCACCTGCACCTGACCACCTGCACAGCTGTGGGTCTCTGATCTGTACCACACAAAACCACAGTATTTTTTTTTTCTGTAGTGTGCATATTTCAATGTCAGAATTCTTAATTTTCATATTGCTTCTGTACCAGTGCAAGAATTGTACCTTGCATGGGAACCACTATAATCTCTATGCATTCTGGTGGCAGCCAATGCCCAAACTGTTCATTATAGGCCATTTTTCATTTAGTTTTCAAAATTAAAGGGACTAACTACATGCTTTCCATTGCCTGGAAAAATATGCTTTTTTTTATGTATTCACAAATAACTGTCACATTCCAACTGACAGTTGGATAGCCACATATTTCCCTAGATTTTATACTGAAGTTTGCTGATATAGAGAAAAGGTTATTTATTATTAGTATGCAAAATAGTCACTATGAAAATATAACACACATTGGGGTTGATTCACTTAGGCCCGGTTCACATTAGCGGTCGCCGTCCGGAATCGCCGTGCCGGAGCCGGACCGCATGCAGAACGGATGGAACGGACGCACGGCATAGCAATGAAAGCCTATGCGTCCGTTCACATGCGTCCGTTTCGTCCGGACCGGATCCGGACCGGATCCGGACTCCGGCATAAGACCCAACATGCGCTATTTTTTGGTCCGGCTCCTCCGGCAGCCGTATCCGGCGCGGAGCCGGACTGCACCATCCGGCCAATACAAACCAATGAGAACCGGAGAGCGCACAACACACTGGCTAAAAATCCGGATGTTCTACCCCACTTCCTATGCGTATTGAAGCGGCGATTTTGGATGGGGACACATGGGCAAGCATTTTGGAGTGGAGCAGCAGTGACTTTAAACGTGCTGGAGATGTTGGCAGTATGTCGGAGGTGGAGGTGAGTGCTAAACAGCGGAGGGCCTGATTCCACAGGTCCACCTTCTGCTGACCTCCCAGACCCCAACATTTTTATTCTATTTCTACTATCTTTTGCCAAACGGATCCGGATCGCATCCTGATGAACACCTGATGCAACCGGATCAGAACTGTACGGTTCCGATCCGGATCCGGTCAGGTCATCCGGTCCGTTTGGCAGAGAACCGCAAGTGTGAACCGGGCCTAAATCGTGCTATGACAAATAGTACAACTTATCAGAGATAGCACGCCTTATCAAAGGTAACACGCCTTATCAAAGTTAACATTCCTTATCAAAGTAGTATAGCGAGCGCTACAAACCCACAGGGGCTCAGGGCAGGACAAATGCCATTGCCAATTAGCAGGCATACGTTCGTAGTGCTCGCTATGCTACTCTGATAAGACGTGTTAACTTTGATAAGGCGTATTATCTTTGATAAGGCGTGCTATCTCTGATAAGGCATGCTATTTGTCATAGCACGGTTTAGTGAATTAACCCCATTGGACCATATCCTATTAACTTTCCTCTTGGGTTTTCTCCAAGGAGTTATTTTCAGACCTTACCAATACATTAAAGCTTTGTAGCACCAAAGCACATAGTCACAATATGTTTATTATTACTTCCTTACCTACTTTTTAGTACTTTTTTCAATTGCTAAGTTTTAAAACGTTATTTAATGATAAGCAGGGTTGTAGCAATAGCCATGGCAGCTGCTATGGAGCCCTGGAGCATAGGGGGCCCAGGTGGTACTTAATGTATTCACCATTAACTTTGTGTTTCTCCACCCTCTGACTTTGTCTCAGTGCCAATGAACTGTTGATTATAGGCCATTTTTCATTCAATTTTCTAAATTAAAGGGACTAACTGCCTAATTTCTAGTATATGTAAAGCCTTTCTATTGCCTGGAAAAATATGTTTTTTTTTATTTATTCACTTTCCAACTGACAGTTGGATAGCCACATATTTCCCTAGATTTTATAATGAAGTTTGCTAATATGGAGAAAATTTATTATTTGTATGAAAAATAGTCACTATGAAAATAACACACGTTGGACCATATCCTATTAGCTTTCCTCTTAGATTAAGGAGTTATTTTCAAACCTTGCCAATAGGGATATAGCACACATGAAATGTTCAGTTCACGAACGCAAGCTCGAACTTGCTGCAACCTTTGGTGAACGGGCAAACCACCATAGACTTCAATGGGCAGGAATTCTAAAAACTAGAGAGACTGTTTCTGGCCACAAAAGTGATGGAAAAGTTGTTTCAAGGGGCCTTGAAAGCGGGAGCTTACTGCAGAGGCGCAGTACAAAGTGTTTCTGTACTGCTCAGTAAGCTTCCGCTGATGTGTGCAAGAGCGAGCACGTGTGCAGACACGGTCGCGCAGCCGCACTTCTATTCTAATAATTACACCGTTGCCGGCAGTGGGAATCGGGTGATTGGAGGAGGACGGCACGGGACATTCCAGCTGCAGGGGGCCGATAGAAGCCTAGGTAAGTGCCAGTTTTTGTTGTTTTTTTAAAGTGCAAGAAAACTCCTTTAACCACTTAATCCTATCCGGATGGATACTTCCAGATATTGCAGAATTAATGGGAGGTGCGCTGACGGGAAAATTGCCTCCATCCTGAAGGTGAAAACACCTGTAGGCTGAAGTGGTTAAAGTGAGCAAGAGATTAAAATAAAGTAAAACGTTGATACTTACCTGAGGTTTCCTACCGCCCCATAAACATGTCTAAATAAATCCCACGCTATGCTCCCATGGTCTTCCGTTCAGGCGTGGTAAGCCCCGTTAACAGGATCAGTCGTAGCCAGTCTGGGTCTACAGAGTAGGGGCAGACCTCCCGCGCTTGCGCAGTAGACCTGGACGGACGTCACTGAACCTGTTACTGGGGCTCACCGCAAATGCACAGTAGACCACGGATGGTTGGCGTGGGACATGCTTATGTGGTGGGAGGAAGCCCCAGGTAAGTATCAAAGCTTATTTTATTTCATCTTTGGGTAACTTTAATACGTTAGGGCATAAAACTATGGCATAAAACTACTCATCCGAGAAAAAAATATTGAAGAAAATCTTATGAGTTATCAGGGCTGGATTTACATCACAGGAGCCTATAGGCACAGATGTCATGGCACGCTAAACTTCACCCTCAGAAACCAACAAACCCCCGCTGAACCACACCGCAAGTGTGCTGGCTGACCCAGCTGTTACTTCTCCCTAATTCATCATAGGTAGCTACAGGTGTCCCTTAGAATTAGGTAGCCAGCTAGTGGTGCCCCTGACTGAAGGGAGATCTTGTGAGTGGAATGCCAAGAGCCAAGCAACTAAATTTTCATTTACCCTCTGCTCAGGACTCTGCATAGGGAAGGAGGGAGGAAGGCACTAGGGGAGGGAAGTGAGCCGCCCCTCTATCTTCAGGCGCCTGTAGGCACGTGCCTACAGTGCCTTATGGTAAATCTTGCCCTGTTTGTTATACTTACTCTCGTAATTCCACACACAAACATAGAAACTCCAGATTTTCTTTACATTTGGATGGAGTTCTCTGTGAAGCCCTGGATCCACTTCTTGACTCCTTCACCTCCAATTTAAGTTATTTTACATAGCTGTCTTTGACTGAACACCATAATGTTTTTGCATCAAGCACTAAAATAGACAAAATATCATGCTGTATTTTAGTTTATACTGTCCATTGTCAGTAAAATCAGAATAAGGTTCATGAATGCAACACTGATGAAAAGATATATGCAAATTAGGAAATATGCCTGGAAATAATAAGACTTCCACTAATGAGTTTTGTAAACAGACCCCCACATGTAGTACTTAAAGGGAACCAGAGAGGAATGGGGGGTGAAAAAAGGAAAAGATTTTATACATGCCTGGGGCTTCTACCAGCCCCATAAGCCTGAATCGCTCCCACGCCGCCGTCCTCCGCTTCCTGGATCTGCCGGTACCGGGCCCGTCACTTCCGGCGGACGCGGCCAATTCCCCGCATCACAGGGGCTCCCTCCATACCCGTACGCATGCGGCTGCGCAGTAGGCAGCCGCAAGCGTATGTGTATTGAGGGAGCCCCTGTGATGCGGAGAATTGGCCGTGTCCGCCAGCCGACTGGCCGACTGGCGGTAATGACGGGACCCGGTACCGCCGGATGCAGGCAGCAGAGGATGGCGGCGTGGGAGCGATCCGTGCGTATGGGGCTGGAGGAAGCCCCAGGTATGTCTAACAGCTGTACTTTTCTCCTCTCTGGTTCTCTGATTCCATGCAGTATTTGAATCATTATTGCAGTGCATGAGAAATGGCACCCAGCTGTGATATGAGTTACATTTGTTATTATACTGATGTGTAAAGTGCATTGCATTATTCTTGCAAAAAGGAAAATGTGCAATGATTCCGATTTCTCAAAAGATGGAGTATAAAAACCCTTTTTGGTCACTATTGAACCTCCTCATTGAAAATGTAGATCAATTTGTACTGAACAATCATGCTGATTTACATTACATTACATTATTATTTCTTATTTTACCTGAATGTTTCAATTACATTCTGCACCCCTCCCCCTAACTCCTCACTGTATATAGATATGCTGTAAATGTAAACCCACATGTCAAAATACTTGGTAATTGTTTTGTTTTGCTTTTACTTAGGGAATGTGGAGATACTATATTACCTATATACATTTTTTCAAAGTTTAAAACCACTGAACGACCAGCAAACGTCGATAGGCGTCGGCGGGTCGTTAGTGGTATAGCATGGAATTTCCTCCGTGAACAGTGTGTGAGCCGCCGATCGCGGCTCGCACGCATAATTTAAACACGTGGGGAAGAAATCTCCGCTGTTTACATCAATACGGCGCTGCTGCGCAGCAGCGCCGTGACGTAGATCGGCGATCCCCGGCCTCTGATTGGCCGGGAATCGCCGGCATCTGATAGGCAGAAGCCTATCCTATCAGGCACACATCTGTATTGATGATGTATCAATGCACTCTTAGTCAATAAAACAGTAGATTAAGTGTTTACAATTTTGGAACAACCCCTGGACTGTCACTCTGAATGCTGTCTGTTTGGTACTTTTTGAAGAAAACCGATTTATTAAAATTGAATATACTATGCTTAGGGAGGCCTGATTTATGGCACGTAGGACTATTACTTTGAAATTGCAAGCACCAATGTCTCTTCACCTCACCGACTGGTTAAAGAATGTCAATATAAATCTAACACTTAAGCTGGTTTATATGCACAGGGGTTGCTCACAGAAGTATACCAAGGTTTGGTCCAAATGGCGAAATTCACCACTTACTGCACACGACACTTCCTCTAGACAGGGCCGGCGATACCATAGAGGCAAAGAAGGCAATTGCACCAGGGCCCCTGAGCACTGCTGGGTCCCCTCAATTTGTGCTCCCCAGGGCCCCTGCACTATTGTGCAGCATAGCAACTCACCTGTTCCCGCACGCTGCTCTGTCCATGCTACCCATCTTCATTCCCGCTGGCTGCCTCTTCTCCATAACCGTCCGCATGTCATTACGTAATAACTTGTGCCGGTAATGAAGAAGAGGTGTCCCTGTGAGGATGAAGATGAGAGCACACAAACTAAAACTAATGGAGCACCATGATAGGACAGGTGAGTTGCAATGCTGCTAAAAATGGTGCAGGGGCCCTGGAAAAAAAAATTGAAGTTGAGGGGAGAGATCGGGGGGCAGCTGTCTTGGGGGCCCTGCGGGTGAATTTGCTGTGGGGGGGGGGGGGGAACTGGGTTCAGGTGGCCCTCAGGTTAGTTTTGCTCAGGACCCCATTGTGGCTTGAGCTGGCCCTGCCTCTAGATAGGTTAGAATTTAATGTTTACTGTGGAAGGGTTATGAGTTGCTCTTGAATTTATGTCATTTAAACAATACATGCAGTGTTGGCATCAGATGTGCTGTATGTTAAATGTACACGGTCGACTAAGTGACCTTGATACTAATGGTACTTGATGCATATGATGACCAGGACCTTGATGTGACTTACAAACAAGTGCAATGCCACATTACGCTATTTGGAATTTCTGTACTTCTTGTCATTATCTTAGAATTGTTGACTAAACTGTCATGTTGTAAAGTACTTATGTTCACTATACATTGCTTGAGTGTACTGTTCAATGTATTTCATACTATTGCTAATAAAATGTTTTCAAACAAAGCAGATTAAGAAGTGTTGAGGCTTAAACAGTTTCTTTTTGTTTGATAGGGTATAAAGATATTTCCTATGAGAAAACTGTGGTGAAATGTTAACTGAATAAGGGTCTAGGTATTACATCACATATTCATAACAGTAATGTAATGCTACATATTTTACTGAGCATTGAAAATGCATTGTCATCAGCCCATGGACTGTGCACCAGACATAGACTTCATTGTACTGACCATATACGCCAGCACAGTGTTAACCAGCGATGAACTCGAATTTTGCATAATTGTAATTGTATGCCTCACTTCCAGGTGAAATGGGCATCATGCGCACAGTTACTCTTGTATCATCAGGAGATGACCCGCCGCACCACGCAACACCGTGTTCAGTGTGATGTCTTCATAGGACTATGACTTCTTCTAGGTCTTGCGTCTTTGTACGATGGACCATGGGAAGCGTGAAAGGGCCACTAGTATTTTGACAGTAGCATTTATGTTTTATGATTTTGTATTAGTTTCCAGGAGAACTGTGGCTGCCATCTGACTCCCCTAACTGCAGAATAGTGTTGGTCACGTCTAGGAGTACTGATAGATAAGCCTGTTATCAGTTAATGTATAAATGCACACACTGGGGGAAGGGTCGGCTCAGCTGTTTCCCTAAAGATTTCATGCTGATATCGGACGGGAATCAGGTAATAGATACTGAATGTAAGTGGCTGATTTGCTAGTCATGATCATGTGCTGAAGCAGGATGGGATAACCGCAAATCAGAGCTTTGCAAACCTGTCAGCAGATCAAATAAATCACATGCTTCTCCATGAGTTCTCCTAGACATGATTGACTATCACAACTGCAGATTGTTTTAAATACATTGCAACGAAAAGATAAAAACGCTACCATAATCCTAGTCTAAAGGTGGCCATACAGGCGACTTGGCGGCCGATCAACCATCCATTTGATTATTATAATCAAATTGGATGAAAATCAGTGCTGTTAAGTGCATGCCCAACCAACAAAGCGACCAATTTCGAGATTTCGCATGGTCGATCGCACATGCTGCAAGATGTCAGGCCGAAGTTGGTTGGTCGGGTACAGCGTCCGATTTTAGAACAAGCGACGAAACGACAAGACCCCCGCCGCTGCCGCCGCAATGTGTAAATGTATGCAGTGTGTGTGCATTTATACATTACCTGTCCAGTGTCAGCCTCCACGCGCTTTCTGTCCATCTCGCCGGGTTCCGCATTCACGCTAGTGGCGCATAGTGTCTGGCGTCAGACGATATGCGCCGCTAGCGTGTATGCAGCTGTAACCCGGTATGGACGGTCACTGCGCGGAGGCTGCTACAGGACAGGTAATGTATAAATGCACACACTGGGGGGGGGGCACATTTATACATTGGGGGAGGGGCGGCACAGCTGTTTCCCTGAAGATTTCATGCTATTATCGGATGGGAATCAGCCTGCAGTATATGGGCAGCTTCGACAAGAGACAAATCTATCTCTAATCAGATTCAAATAGAGATAAATTGGTCTCTTTGTGGAATCTGCCCATAATCATCAGGTCTATGGGCACCTTAAGTAGGATTGGGATTCTACATACACATAGTTTTCTTACCACACATCACATGTCACATCAGATATGCTTTAAAGCCTCACCCCAGTGCAATTTTTCCTAGCCGTGTGCAGCTCTCAGTGGAAGATATTATTTTGTCTGTGTATGAGCTCTGCGATTAGCTGATTGCAAATAGAATAATTATAAAGCCTCATTTAACACTAAAAAAGGCCATTTTTGAACACTGTTAACAATAAGCAACCAGATGGCAGAGGCGTAGCTAGGGTTTTCAGCGCCCGGGGACAAAGACTATTAATGCGCCCCCTAAGGTGAAGGGTCGTGACCAAATGTGGGCGTGGTTATGGGTACTCCACATTTGGTCACGCTCCTTCAAATGTACATGGAGGTTAGCAGGCTCACGCTCACCCACCCTCCCTCAGTATGTACCTTCCAGCATGTTCCAAGACAAATTCAGCAATCATGAGCCCCCCACCCCCATCAAGACAAATTCCGCAATCATGAGCAAACATGAGGCCCCCAACAAGACAAATTTAGCAATCCTGAGGCCCCCAACAAGACAAATTCAGCAATCATGAGGCCCCTAACTAACAAGACAAATTCAGCAATCATGAGGCCCCTAACAAGACAAATTCAGCGATCTTGAGGCCCCCAACAAATCATGAGGCCCCCAACAAGACAAATTCAGTAACCATGAGGCCCCCAACAAGACAAATTCAGCAGTCATGAGGCACATAAATAGACAGCATTTCACATAAATAGGCAGAATGTCCCCTTAATATGGTAGACACCTCTCACCTGGCAGCAGTTCCCCAAAATACACTCAATCTGACAGCAATGCTTGCCCAAAAATAGGTAGCCCCAGGTCTATAGGTGTCCCCAGAATAGGTGGCCAGCAGTATAGATGTCCCCAGAACAGGTAGCCAGGGGTAGAGATGTCCACAGAACAGGTAGCCAGGGGCAGGGGCGTAGCAATAGGGGGTGCAGCGGTAGCGACCGCATCAGGGCCCTTGGGTCAGAGGGGCCCCGAAGGGCCCTCCCTCAACTACAGTATTAGCTCTCTATTGGTCCTGTGCTCATAATAATCACTTCTATAGATACTTTGAATAGTGGTAATCATTAACAAACTGTCCCCCATCCCCTTCTTGCACCTCTGACACTGTAGTTGCCATTGTCAGGTTTTGGTGCGCCGTATCAATTGTTATGTATAGAGTGCCTGGGGGGCCCCATTGTAAAACTTGCATCGGGGCCCACAGCTCCTTAGCTACGCCACTGGCCAGGGGTATATGTGCCCAGTATATGTAGGCAGGGGTATGTGTCCCCAGTATATGTAGCCAGAGGTATATGTGCCCAGTATATGTAGCCAGGGGTATAAATGCCCAGTATATGTAGCCAGGGGTATATGTACCCAGTATATGTAGTTAGGGGTATATGTGCCCAGTATATGTAGGCAGGGGTATATGTGCCCAGAGTAGGTAGCCAGGGGTATATGTGCCCAGAGTAGGTAGCCAGGGGTATATGTGCCCAGAGTAGGTAGCCAGGGGTATATGCCCAGTATATGTAGGCAGGGGTATATGTGCCCAGAGTAGGTAGCCAGGGGTATATGTGCCCAGAGTAGGTAGCCAGGGGTATATGTGCCCAGAGTAGGTAGCCAGGGGTATATGCCCAGTATATGTAGGCAGGGGTATATATGCCCAGAGTAGGTAGCCAGGGGTATATGTGCCCAGAGTAGGTAGCCAGGGGTATATGTGCCCAGAGTAGGTAGCCAGGGGTATATGTGCCCAGAGTAGGTAGCCAGGGGTATATGCCCAGTATATGTAGGCAGGGGTATATGTGCCAAGAGTAGGTAGCCAGGGGTATATGTGCCCAGAGTAGGTAGCCAGGGGTATATGTGCCCAGAGTAGGTAGCCAGGGATATATGTCCAGTATATGTAGCCAGGGGTATATGTGCCCAGAGTAGGTAGCCAGGTCAGGTGTCCCCCTCCCCAGCAGGAGGGGAGCAGCGCAGAGAAGAGCTGCTCTCCCTTCCTCGCTGTCCCCTCCAATGTCCGGGTGGCTCAGGCTGGCAGCGGCGGGCGGAACTTACCTCCGTCTCGTCGCAGCGCCGGATGGATCATCTGCCACTACTCTGGTCTGGTCCAGACCAGAGCAGCGGCTGCGCACTCGAACTTCCGGCCGGCGCTGGAGCGAGACGGAGGTGAGTTCCGCCCGCCGCTGCCAGGCCAGCCACCCGGACATTGGAGGGGACAGCGAGGGAGAGAGAGAGCTCCTAAGGTGAGGGAAGGAGGGGGGATATGGCCCCCCTTCCCCACCGTCCGCACAGCTCTCCCTCTTCTCTGCGCTGCTCCCCTCCCCTCCGCTGCAAAAAAAAAAAACCCGCAGCTCAGCCAGGCTGAGGGCGCCCTCGGGGACCAGGCGCCCCGGGGCACTTGTCCTACCCCGACCCCCCCTAGCTCCGCGCCTGCTTACTGAACCATGAGAGTCCCAGCATATGGACTCAATTACTCCTCCCACTACATATCACTGGGGATGCAGGGTCCATAGTGAGTCTCCTCTACTAGTTACAAATACATAAACACTCACATAACACTCCTCTACAACTAACATGCTTCGCCCTTCAGTGAGGACTTCATCTGGGATATACATTACATATAACAGGAAAGCACAGATCTGCTGTACAGTGTTACCATAATCTGGGCAGCTTTCAAATGAGACAAATGCGCTTTATCCCCTCTAGAAAGTGTATATATCCAAGGCCATTAGGTGGCTGAGAAGTGTGGAATTCCTCTGACCATAGACAAAACTGAAGTACCAACAACAGAATTAAAATTCTTTGGTATTGAGATCAAGGTCATAGGAATAGACTGTAGCATGCCAATGAACAAGTTGGAGGATCTGAGGAAAAGTTATAGGGGCAGTGGAAAGGGCAAAAAAAAGATTAAACTTAAGAGACTGCAGTCATTTTTAGAAAAACTCATCTTTGCTCCTTTCATAATGCACATGTGGTGTATCTTTGCCAAGTGGATGGCATCAGGGTGCATCATCATTTCGTTCACCTACACAGAGAACATAAGTAGGGGCAGGGCATAGGCATCTAGGAGATCTCTCTGAGAAAATCCAATGTGCAAATACAATGGACAGTCTCTCTCAATGGGTAATGCTGAATACACATGGGCCCTGATTCACAAAGCGGTGATAACTCAGTTATCACGCCTAAAAGACTTTAGGCGTGATAAGCCGTGCAAAGCTGAGTTATCACCGATTTGTGCTGCTCTTCGTGCGAAGCTCCCGCGCGCAAAGTCCCATAGGGCTCAATGGACGCTGCGCGCGAAGCACGGTACACTGCGCGCGCAGCGCGGTGCGCTACGCGCGCAAAACTTTGCGCGCGGGAGATCGCGCGAGTTTCTTCTTATCACGCCTAAACTGAGTTTAGGCGTGATAAAGGGCTTTTCACAGGCGTGCAAACACTTTGCACCGCTTTGTGAATCAAGCCCATGGTGCGTTCCCGCACTCGATTTCCCGCTCGATTCCCGTCGATTTGTTTATTTCCAACATGTCCGATTTGCATTTCGATGGATCGTTAGGTCGATTCTCATGCAAAGTATGCCAAATCGACCTAACAATCCATCAAAATGCAAATCGGACATGTTGGAAATAAATGAATCGACGGGAATCGAGCGGGAAATCGAGTGCGGGAACGCACCATGTGTATTCAGCATTAGGCAGTATCAGTATTTGTTTTCTTTACAGACAATGCAGGAAGTGCTGGTCATATACACGTATAATCCAAAGTAAAAGAGCACAATGGTAGGTTGGCACTAGATGAGCAGACAGGCAGATCCAGGGGGTAGCAGGTGGATATCCTGTGCCCAGAGGCGTAGCTAGGGTTTTCAGCGCCCGGGGACAAAGACTATTAATGCGCCCCCTAAGGTGAAGGGTCGTGACCAAATGTGGGCGTGGTTATGGGTACTCCACATTTGGTCACGCTCCTTCAAATGTACATGGAGGTTAGCAGGCTCACGCTCACCCACCCTCCCTCAGTATGTACCTTCCAGCATGTTCCAAGACAAATTCAGCAATCATGAGCCCCCCACCCCCATCAAGACAAATTCCGCAATCATGAGCAAACATGAGGCCCCCAACAAGACAAATTTAGCAATCCTGAGGCCCCCAACAAGACAAATTCAGCAATCATGAGGCCCCTAACAACAGGGACGGATCTAGACCAAGTTGCCCCAAGTTGCGCCTGGGGCAAGGTCAGGTTTTGGCGCCTAAACTGCCATTCCCCATCCAAATTTTGCCGCCTTTTTAAGAATTCAACAAACTGCGCCTGGGGCAAGAGGCCTGTTTGCCCCCCCCTAGATCCGTCCCTGCCTAACAAGACAAATTCAGCAATCATGAGGCCCCTAACAAGACAAATTCAGCGATCTTGAGGCCCCCAACAAATCATGAGGCCCCCAACAAGACAAATTCAGTAACCATGAGGCCCCCAACAAGACAAATTCAGCAGTCATGAGGCACATAAATAGACAGCATTTCACATAAATAGGCAGAATGTCCCCTTAATATGGTAGACACCTCTCACCTGGCAGCAGTTCCCCAAAATACACTCAATCTGACAGCAATGCTTGCCCAAAAATAGGTAGCCCCAGGTCTATAGGTGTCCCCAGAATAGGTGGCCAGCAGTATAGATGTCCCCAGAACAGGTAGCCAGGGGTAGAGATGTCCACAGAACAGGTAGCCAGGGGCAGGGGCGTAGCAATAGGGGGTGCAGCGGTAGCGACCGCATCAGGGCCCTTGGGTCAGAGGGGCCCCGAAGGGCCCTCCCTCAACTACAGTATTAGCTCTCTATTGGTCCTGTGCTCATAATAATCACTTCTATAGATACTTTGAATAGTGGTAATCATTAACAAACTGTCCCCCATCCCCTTCTTGCACCTCTGACACTGTAGTTGCCATTGTCAGGTTTTGGTGCGCCGTATCAATTGTTATGTATAGAGTGCCTGGGGGGCCCCATTGTAAAACTTGCATCGGGGCCCACAGCTCCTTAGCTACGCCACTGGCCAGGGGTATATGTGCCCAGTATATGTAGGCAGGGGTATGTGTCCCCAGTATATGTAGCCAGAGGTATATGTGCCCAGTATATGTAGCCAGGGGTATAAATGCCCAGTATATGTAGCCAGGGGTATATGTACCCAGTATATGTAGTTAGGGGTATATGTGCCCAGTATATGTAGGCAGGGGTATATGTGCCCAGAGTAGGTAGCCAGGGGTATATGTGCCCAGAGTAGGTAGCCAGGGGTATATGTGCCCAGAGTAGGTAGCCAGGGGTATATGCCCAGTATATGTAGGCAGGGGTATATGTGCCCAGAGTAGGTAGCCAGGGGTATATGTGCCCAGAGTAGGTAGCCAGGGGTATATGTGCCCAGAGTAGGTAGCCAGGGGTATATGCCCAGTATATGTAGGCAGGGGTATATATGCCCAGAGTAGGTAGCCAGGGGTATATGTGCCCAGAGTAGGTAGCCAGGGGTATATGTGCCCAGAGTAGGTAGCCAGGGGTATATGTGCCCAGAGTAGGTAGCCAGGGGTATATGCCCAGTATATGTAGGCAGGGGTATATGTGCCAAGAGTAGGTAGCCAGGGGTATATGTGCCCAGAGTAGGTAGCCAGGGGTATATGTGCCCAGAGTAGGTAGCCAGGGATATATGTCCAGTATATGTAGCCAGGGGTATATGTGCCCAGAGTAGGTAGCCAGGTCAGGTGTCCCCCTCCCCAGCAGTAGGGGAGCAGCGCAGAGAAGAGCTGCTCTCCCTTCCTCGCTGTCCCCTCCAATGTCCGGGTGGCTCAGGCTGGCAGCGGCGGGCGGAACTTACCTCCGTCTCGTCGCAGCGCCGGATGGATCATCTGCCACTACTCTGGTCTGGTCCAGACCAGAGCAGCGGCTGCGCACTCGAACTTCCGGCCGGCGCTGGAGCGAGACGGAGGTGAGTTCCGCCCGCCGCTGCCAGGCCAGCCACCCGGACATTGGAGGGGACAGCGAGGGAGAGAGAGAGCACCTAAGGTGAGGGAAGGAGGGGGGATATGGCCCCCCTTCCCCACCGTCCGCACAGCTCTCCCTCTTCTCTGCGCTGCTCCCCTCCCCTCCGCTGCAAAAAAAAAAAACCCGCAGCTCAGCCAGGCTGAGGGCGCCCTCGGGGACCAGGCGCCCCGGGGCACTTGTCCTACCCCGACCCCCCTAGCTCCGCGCCTGCCAGATGGTGTATTTAGATGTGTGTCAGGTGGTGGACTTTTTAGATCAACTAATGTCAACAAAACCACTGATTTGTGCAAGTGCTTACTAGTTCAGCACTGCCTTATACTCGTTACCCCTCACAATGCTGCACTGCCATAGGTAATGAGGGTAAGGCTTTATCTTCACCTCACTAACACTTGTCTCCTCCACATCAAAAGCATTACTAGGATACCTGAAAATCCAGGGCACCTCTGGTAACCAATGTAGGGCAAATTTTATGCTAGGTACACACGTTACGTTTATGGAGGGCAAATTTTAGAATACTCACTGTTTATAGGCGTGGCCAAATAATGTACATGTGCTCAAACAAAGACCCCTCTTCTTAAATAAAACATTAGCCCCTAAATAACATACAAACAGTGGTATGAGATGCAATAAAACACCTCTACTACAACCACTCTGTACACTGCTGACCACTAAAAGCCACAGAGACAATAACCATATTCCATACATCACAGATTTTAATTTTTTAATAACTTTAATAACTTTATTGAACTAACTAACTAACATAAAGCTTATGTATGAAGAGGGCTTTTACAGATTCCACTGTGTTAATAAAACACCACTAATACGTATTTCCGTACGTCCCTCTTCAGTTGTGGTAACGGTCACTTCTCCAAGTCCTTCCTCGGTGTAAGTGATCTCCCGTCTTTGTCTATAACGAGCCTGTGGAGAAAGATATGATATTCAGTGTCTGTAAAAGAAAAACATTGCTTATCTCAATAATAAAGATTAGTCGTTAATATGTAAATTGCAATCTAACAGGTATTACAATAGTCACTAATATGGAACATTAGTAAGGCACATTCACACTACACCCATGTCCTGAATGTTACTGTTTCTTATAATGCAGTCAAGTGTAGGCAGCATAGAACTGTTATGTATTGGAACAGTTTCTCTGCATTACATCATATTCCCTACAATGCTGCATGTGTTCTAAGGACCGTCAGCATACCGCATAGCAATACATTCAGCATATTGCAGTGGTGTATCTAGAGGGGTACAGGCATAGCTCATGCCATGGGTACCACAGCACTATGGGCGCGATACCTGCCCCTGTGCCTCCACGTCACTCAGCTCAGATTTATTTTATTATCTTTGGAGCATAGGTAATTAATTTATGAACAGAGGGATGCAAAAGTTTGTTAAACATCATGATTTTCCTCGCTGGTTGTTACTATAAAAAATGTCAGTTAAATATATCATATAGGAGACACACACAGTGATATTTGAGAAGTGAAATTACATTTATTGGATTTACCAAAAAGTGTGCAATAATTGTTTAAACAAAATTAGGCAGTTGCATACATTTGGGCACCACAAAAAGAAATGAAATCAATATTTAGTAGATCCTCCTTTTGCAGAAATTACAGCCTCTAAATGCTTCCTGTAGGTTCTAATAAGAGTCTGGATTCTGGTTGAAGGTATTTTGGACCATTCCTCTTTACAAAACATCTGTAGTTCATTCAGGTTTGATGGCTTCCGAGCATGGACAGCTCTCTTTAACTCACACCACAGATTTTCAATTATATTCAGGTCTGGGGACTGAGATGCCCATTCCAGAACGTTGTACGTTGTACTTGTTCCTCTGCATGAATGCCTTAGTTGATTTTGTGCAGTGTTTAGGGTCATTGTGTTGTTGAAAGATCCAGCCCCGGTGCAGCTTCAGCTTTGTCACTGATTCCTGCACATTGGTCTCCAGAATCTGCTGATACTGAGTGGAATCCATGTGTCCCTCAACTTTGACAAGATTCCCAGTCCCTGCACTGGTCACACAGCCCCCCAGCATGATGGAACCACCACCATATTTTACTGTAGGTAGCAGGTGTTTTTCTTGGAATGCTGTGTTGTTTTTCCTCCATAACCCCTTGTTATGCCCAAATAACTAAATTTTAGTTTCATCAGTCCACAGCACCTTATTCCAAAATGATTTGCAAGGGAGAGAGAGAGAGGAGAATCGGCACTGTAACATGATGTATTTAATCCAGAGTGTAGTTAGCATAACACAATCAATTACATGGTGACACAATGTGACATACCGTTGCTCAGGAGATGGTGAAGTGGTGGTGGGTGCTGGGCACAGGTAGCCTTACGGCTGTTTCACGCCTCTGTAGAAGTGCATCCTAGCGTGAAACGTAAGGCTACCTGTGCCCAGCACCCACCACCACTTCACCGCCTCCTGAGCAATGGTATGTCATATTGTGTCACCATGTAATGGATTGTGTTATGCTACACTCTGGATTCAATACAGCATTTTGCAGTGCCGATTCTCCTCTCTTCCTTGCAAAACATTTGACTGCCCTTAATCAGAGCATGCTACCAGAGTATTTTGAGGTGTGTGTATCCTGCCATATCCCCCTACACCACAGACGCTTACTGTAGTGCCGACTCCTTGCCTCTTCTGTTGCTTATTCCAAAATGAAGCTGGCTTGTCCAAATGTGCTTTAGCATACCTCAAGCAGCTCTGTTTGTGCTGTGGGCGGAGAAAAGGCTTCCTCTGCATCACTCTTGCATACAGCATCTCCTTGTGTAAAGTGTGCCAAATGTTTGAACAATGCACAGTTACTCCATCTACAGCAAGATGATGTTGTAGGTCTTTGGTGCTGGTCTGTGGGTTGACTCTGACTGTTCTCACCATTCGTCGCTTCTGTCTATCCGATATTTTTCTTGGTCTGCCACTTCGAGCCTTACCTTTAACTGAGCCTGTGGTCTTCCATTTCCTCAATATGTTCCTAACTGTGGAAAAAGACAGCTGAAATCTCTGAGACAGCATTCTGTATCTTTCCCCTAAACCATGATGGTGAACAATATTTATCTTCGCGTCATTTGAGAGTTGATTTGAGACCCCCATGTTGCTATTCTTCAGATAAAATTAAAAGAGGAGGGAAACTTACAATTGACCTCCTTAAATACTTTTTCTCATAATTGGACTCACCTGTGTATGTAAGTCAGGGGTCACTGAGCTTACCAAGCCAATTTGAATTCCAATAATTGGTTTTAAAGGTTTTGGAATCAATAAAATGACAACAGTGCCCAAATGTATGCACCTGCCTAATTTTATTTAAACAATTATTGCACACTTTCTGGTAAATCCAATAAACCTCATTTCACTTCTCAAATATCACTGTGTGTGTCTCCTATATGTTATGTTTAACTGACATTTTCTATCGTAACAGACAACGATTTATACAGGAAAATCATGACGATTAACAAGGTTGTCCAAACTTTCGCATCCCACTGTATGGCACACTTGGCTATTTAATTTCTTTATCATGAGGCACTTGGGCTACTTGATTATTTTATTTGGAAGTGTGTGACTACTCAATTATTTTATCTGGAGACATGTGACTACTTGATGAATTATCTGGAGGCATGTGACTACTTGATGAATTATCTGGAGGCATGTGACTACTGTAGTACGTGATGAATTATCTGGAGGCATGTGACTATTTGATTCTTTTATAGGGATTCTTGTGACTTTTTAATTGTGAGGCACCTGGCTACTTCTAAAATCTAGGAATAGGCATATTAAACTCTGGTATTTGGGTAACCCGGCTGCTTAATTCTGGTATCTACGGACAACACAAATGCCTTAAAACAGTAGCGTGGCCTACAGATAAAAGTTACACTGCCTCTCCGGCAGTATTGAATTAAGGTCTCCCATTTCTTGCTGGACTGAGATATTCCAACTTGCCTTAAAGGGAACCTAAACTGAGAGGGATATGGAGGTTTCCTTTTAAACAATGCCATTTGCTTAAGGCTGTACAGCCCTGTGATCTAGTACAGCACTGTACAGGGGACAGCTCTGTCGCTGAGCTGTCCCTAGGAGAGGCTCACAATCAGATCTCTCTCATAGGCTGATGCCTATGAGAGGTGTTCACAGGGATTGGATTTCTGGGGGAGGGAGGGAGGGTAGGGGGCGGAATAAATTAAAATACACATTTTTTATTTTACAAAAAATACAATAAAATTAATTAAAAAAACATTGCAGCAACAATCAGATCAGGGGCTGCAATGTCAGTGTTTGCCATAGAAGCTACATTACACAGATACACTCTTGCATATGTGTCCTCAAGAGGTTGGGTGTAGGAAAAAAGTTTTGAAACACATTCCACTTACCTGATTTGGGACCGTTGCACGGCACATAGGACAGGTTGGATGTTCCTCCAGCCACCGACTGATGCAGCGTTGGTGAAATTGGTGGGAGCAGGGTAGGCTGGTACTTCCCTCTCCCTCTGGAAGATCATCCAGACAGATGCTGCACTGTGGTGCTTCCTCCCTCGGTGGGGTAGAAGCTGGGGGACTCTGGGTAATCTCCCGATCAATAGGAGAACGGCTCCTGTCCCTCCGGCTGGAATCAGAGTTCCGGCGTCTCCTGGATCTTATGGGCAGCTCCTGGAAATCAGGTCTGCCAAGCACAGATGTCCTGGATCTTGTCCTGTGTGCTATAGGAGAATATCGCCCTGCAATAAAAATAATTTATTGTTATTTATCACTATTTTCTAAATAAAAATATTAATACTCAGATGTGCATATATTAAAGGCTCTGGTTAAAAAGGGTGCCAGGTATAAACAATATTAAAATTATCATTTAGGAAAATGGGCGCCAGGGTATGGCGTAAAACATTTGTAATACTGATATTCTGCTACTCCCCACTGCAACCTCTATTTTCATGTTTCGTAAAATGGGCAGTTGGCAGGGGCATAGCAATAGCCATAGCAGCCATAACAGCTGCTATGGAGCCCTGGAGCAAAGGGG
Organism: Hyperolius riggenbachi; assembly: GCF_040937935.1. Classification (NCBI taxonomy): domain Eukaryota; kingdom Metazoa; phylum Chordata; class Amphibia; order Anura; family Hyperoliidae; genus Hyperolius; species Hyperolius riggenbachi. The sequence continues at coordinate 68,036,876 of NC_090650.1, read as the reverse complement.
GGCTAGCAGGGGCATAACAACAGACCCTGCAAGGGATGCCGGAAGCTGCAGGGGGCCCTGTGGGGCAGAAGTTTCTTATCTCTTTCGTGAGAGATTGACAAGTAAGGGCACAAACAGAAAAAGCTTTCTGCTCTCTGCACAATTGTTCTAATGACTGTGTCTGTTCAGCCACTGATAAGGAATCATGCAAAATTTTGTAGACAAAGATTTGTAGACATCCCTATTCAGTGTGCAGCAGGCTCTTGTGTACAACACTACCCAGCCCCCAACCTCGCTAACCCTCCCCAAGTGCTCTGTACTGTAGTGATGCTGGAAGAGTCTGCAGAGCCAGTTCTGCTCCAGTGTAATTAATAGAGAAAATGTGTGCAGTGCTTCACTGCTGTCAGTTCTTATCTGCATGGGGAAAACACATTCAAATGTGCACTAGCCAATTAAATAACATTAGTTCTCAGTTTACTTGTGCAGAAAGAGGGGGGGGGGGCATCCAAAGTTTTGCAGGGGGGCCCAGTGATTTCTAGTTACGCCCCTGGGGGCCAGGTCGTACCTAATGTATTTATCATTAACTTTCTTGTGTTTCTCCACCCTCTGACTTTGTCTCAGTGTCCATGAACTAAATGCAGTGTTAATTGCATGAGAATGTAAATTGCCCAATTAACTCCTATCCATAGGGTAGAGGCAGGTGGCATTGCTTAAGAGTGCCTACATCTGAGGGCCCCATAAAAGTTTTGCTATGGGGACCCATGATTTCTAGCTATGCAGATTTAACAATAATGTACTATTTCATTCATATAGTAAAATAACTTTAAAACTTACTGATCTTTTAATATAAATTAATGTCTCCCTACTCTCCCTTGTTGGTGCCTAACCTTAACCCCTCTAATGGTGAATAAGCTTAACACCCCCTCCCCCAGTGGTGCCTAACCTTAACCACCCCTGGTTGTGCCTAACATTAAACCTCCTGTTGGGGCCTAAACTTAAACACCCCTGGTGGTACCTAACCTTAACCCCACTGTGGGTGCCTTACGTTAAACTGCCACCTGTGGTGCCTAACCTTAACAACCCCCCATGGCACCTAAGCTTAACCTTACAGGGTAGTGCCCAATCTTAACCCCCCTGGTGGTGCCAGATCTTAACTCCCCCAGTGGTGCCTAACCTAAACCCTCCTGGTGGTGCCTAACTTTAACCCCCCCAGTGGTGCCTAACCTTAACCCCCTCTGGAGGGCAACTAACCTTAATCCCCTGTTTTTTTTGTGCAATATATATTAGTTTATGATTGTTTATGGTTTTATGTAACATAAAATTAAAAAAGATGATAATTGAGCCAAAACGTAAAAATAAACTTTAAAAAAAAAATAAGTATAAGGAAGCTTGTTGAAAAACGATAATTTGAAACATAGGTTAGAATCTGCTTGTTGTGGTGCAAAAAGTTGAAATGTAAATGATTACTATTGTCCAGCGCTGCGTAATATGTTGGCGCTTTATAAATACAATAAATAATAATAATAATTTTCTGAGATAGCATAAGGATCAGCTTTAGAAACAATTATACAGGTTTAGGAACAATTATTTGTTAAATAATTGGGTTATTTTAATTGATAAAGTTGGTATGGAAATTAAATTTAAAGATAACAGCGATATAGTTATTTTATATTTACGCAGCACCCTTTTTATACACTTGGCGCCAATAGAGAAAAGATTTGAATTGTTGTGAATGGAGCGCCCCTTTTAGTAGGCGCTATTATTATGTTCTTCCACACTCAGGGATAAATAGTTATTAAACACCATATAGTTTGTTTGAAAATGTGTTTCTTTATATTAACACAAGACCCATATTAAAAGCAATATTGTTTGTTCATATTAAGGTGGTATCCATATTACACAGCTAGCGCCAATACAAAGAAGGTTTGTATTGGTGTGAATGGGGTGCCCTTTTTAACATGTCTTGATATATACTTAAATAAAAGGCTCCAGCCTACTGAGCACCTGACACCTAACTGCTACATAGGAACCAGTACAACTGTCATCTTTAAGTTTACTATTTACCTGCATACAGTGTTTCACTTCAGCTAACATCTGGAAATCTGCCTGCAGATCACTGTAAGCTTGCATAATTTACCCTTATCAGTCAATAAAAGGTATTACTTTTACAAAATGTTGTTTTTTCTACCTACATGATCATTATTTACACTGAGTTTGGCTTACCTGAGGTTGATGGTATTCCCTCGTTGTCAGGTGGCTCATCATGGGTGTTACGCCATGATAGGCCAGGGGGGTTTGACCTTTGCATGCTGATCAATAGATGGTACTTACTGATCAGATGGTAGAGGCCAATATAGGTGAATAAATTCACTAGAAAAACACAGCAATTCGCAATAGAAATCGCAAACCGCAAGAAACAAGCGCAGGAGATGCTATCAGAATAGCTCCTCCTTAGCAAGTGCCGGGCTTCCTTCCTGCAGGGCCTTATATACACCTTGCCCATTATGATGTCACGCATTACACCACGTGCACCTGACCACCTGCACCTGACCACCTGCACCTGACCACCTGCACCTGACCACCTGCACAGCTGTGGGTCTCTGATCTGTACCACACAAAACCACAGTATTTTTTTTTCTGTAGTGTGCATATTTCAATGTCAGAATTCTTAATTTTCATATTGCTTCTGTACCAGTGCAAGAATTGTACCTTGCATGGGAACCACTATAATCTCTATGCATTCTGGTGGCAGCCAATGCCCAAACTGTTCATTATAGGCCATTTTTCATTTAGTTTTCAAAATTAAAGGGACTAACTACATGCTTTCCATTGCCTGGAAAAATATGCTTTTTTTTATGTATTCACAAATAACTGTCACATTCCAACTGACAGTTGGATAGCCACATATTTCCCTAGATTTTATACTGAAGTTTGCTGATATAGAGAAAAGGTTATTTATTATTAGTATGAAAAATAGTCACTATGAAAATATAACACACATTGGGGTTGATTCACTTAGGCCCGGTTCACATTAGCGGTCGCCGTCCGGAATCGCCGTGCCGGAGCCGGACCGCATGCAGAACGGATGGAACGGACGCACGGCATAGCAATGAAAGCCTATGCGTCCGTTCACATGCGTCCGTTTCGTCCGGACCGGATCCGGACCGGATCCGGACTCCGGCATAAGACCCAACATGCGCTATTTTTTGGTCCGGCTCCTCCGGCAGCCGTATCCGGAGCGGAGCCGGACTGCACCATCCGGCCAATACAAACCAATGAGAACCGGAGAGCGCACAACACACTGGCTAAAAATCCGGATGTTCTACCCCACTTCCTATACGTATTGAAGCGGCGATTTTGGATGGGGACACATGGGCAAGCATTTTGGAGTGGAGCAGCAGTGACTTTAAACGTGCTGGAGATGTTGGCAGTATGTCGGAGGTGGAGGTGAGTGCTAAACAGCGGAGGGCCTGATTCCACAGGTCCACCTTCTGCTGACCTCCCAGACCCCAACATTTTTATTCTATTTCTACTATCTTTTGCCAAACGGATCCGGATCGCATCCTGATGAACACCTGATGCAACCGGATCAGAACTGTACGGTTCCGATCCGGATCCGGTCAGGTCATCCGGTCCGTTTGGCAGAGAACCGCAAGTGTGAACCGGGCCTAAATCGTGCTATGACAAATAGTACAACTTATCAGAGATAGCACGCCTTATCAAAGGTAACACGCCTTATCAAAGTTAACATTCCTTATCAAAGTAGTATAGCGAGCGCTACAAACCCACAGGGGCTCAGGGCAGGACAAATGCCATTGCCAATTAGCAGGCATACGTTCGTAGTGCTCGCTATGCTACTCTGATAAGACGTGTTAACTTTGATAAGGCGTATTATCTTTGATAAGGCGTGCTATCTCTGATAAGGCATGCTATTTGTCATAGCACGGTTTAGTGAATTAACCCCATTGGACCATATCCTATTAACTTTCCTCTTGGGTTTTCTCCAAGGAGTTATTTTCAGACCTTACCAATACATTAAAGCTTTGTAGCACCAAAGCACATAGTCACAATATGTTTATTATTACTTCCTTACCTACTTTTTAGTACTTTTTTCAATTGCTAAGTTTTAAAACGTTATTTAATGATAAGCAGGGTTGTAGCAATAGCCATGGCAGCTGCTATGGAGCCCTGGAGCATAGGGGGCCCAGGTGGTACTTAATGTATTCACCATTAACTTTGTGTTTCTCCACCCTCTGACTTTGTCTCAGTGCCAATGAACTGTTGATTATAGGCCATTTTTCATTCAATTTTCTAAATTAAAGGGACTAACTGCCTAATTTCTAGTATATGTAAAGCCTTTCTATTGCCTGGAAAATATGTTTTTTTTTATTTATTCACTTTCCAACTGACAGTTGGATAGCCACATATTTCCCTAGATTTTATAATGAAGTTTGCTTATATGGAGAAAATTTATTATTTGTATGAAAAATAGTCACTATGAAAATAACACACGTTGGACCATATCCTATTAGCTTTCCTCTTAGATTAAGGAGTTATTTTCAAACCTTGCCAATAGGGATATAGCACACATGAAATGTTCAGTTCACGAACGCAAGCTCGAACTTGCTGCAACCTTTGGTGAACGGGCAAACCACCATAGACTTCAATGGGCAGGAATTCTAAAAACTAGAGAGACTGTTTCTGGCCACAAAAGTGATGGAAAAGTTGTTTCAAGGGGCCTTGAAAGCGGGAGCTTACTGCAGAGGCGCAGTACAAAGTGTTTCTGTACTGCTCAGTAAGCTTCCGCTGATGTGTGCAAGAGCGAGCACGTGTGCAGACACGGTCGCGCAGCCGCACTTCTATTCTAATAATTACACCGTTGCCGGCAGTGGGAACCGGGTGATTGGAGGAGGACGGCACGGGACATTCCAGCTGCAGGGGGCCGATAGAAGCCTAGGTAAGTGCCAGTTTTTGTTGTTTTTTTAAAGTGCAAGAAAACTCCTTTAACCACTTAATCCTATCTGGATGGATACTTCCAGATATTGCAGAATTAATGGGAGGTGCGCTGACGGGAAAATTGCCTCCATCCTGAAGGTGAAAACACCTGTAGGCTGAAGTGGTTAAAGTGAGCAAGAGATTAAAATAAAGTAAAACGTTGATACTTACCTGAGGTTTCCTACCGCCCCATAAACATGTCTAAATAAATCCCACGCTATGCTCCCATGGTCTTCCGTTCAGGCGTGGTAAGCCCCGTTAACAGGATCAGTCGTAGCCAGTCTGGGTCTACAGAGTAGGGGCAGACCTCCCGCGCTTGCGCAGTAGACCTGGACGGACGTCACTGAACCTGTTACTGGGGCTCACCGCAAATGCACAGTAGACCACGGATGGTTGGCGTGGGACATGCTTATGTGGTGGGAGGAAGCCCCAGGTAAGTATCAAAGCTTATTTTATTTCATCTTTGGGTAACTTTAATACGTTAGGGCATAAAACTATGGCATAAAACTACTCATCCGAGAAAAAAATATTGAAGAAAATCTTATGAGTTATCAGGGCTGGATTTACATCACAGGAGCCTATAGGCACAGATGTCATGGCACGCTAAACTTCACCCTCAGAAACCAACAAACCCCCGCTGAACCACACCGCAAGTGTGCTGGCTGACCCAGCTGTTACTTCTCCCTAATTCATCATAGGTAGCTACAGGTGTCCCTTAGAATTAGGTAGCCAGCTAGTGGTGCCCCTGACTGAAGGGAGATCTTGTGAGTGGAATGCCAAGAGCCAAGCAACTAAATTTTCATTTACCCTCTGCTCAGGACTCTGCATAGGGAAGGAGGGAGGGAGGCACTAGGGGAGGGAAGTGAGCAGCCCCTCTATCTTCAGGCGCCTGTAGGCACGTGCCTACAGTGCCTTATGGTAAATCTTGCCCTGTTTGTTATACTTACTCTCGTAATTCCACACACAAACATAGAAACTCCAGATTTTCTTTACATTTGGATGGAGTTCTCTGTGAAGCCCTGGATCCACTTCTTGACTCCTTCACCTCCAATTTAAGTTATTTTACATAGCTGTCTTTGACTGAACACCATAATGTTTTTGCATCAAGCACTAAAATAGACAAAATATCATGCTGTATTTTAGTTTATACTGTCCATTGTCAGTAAAATCAGAATAAGGTTCATGAATGCAACACTGATGAAAAGATATATGCAAATTAGGAAATATGCCTGGAAATAATAAGACTTCCACTAATGAGTTTTGTAAACAGACCCCCACATGTAGTACTTAAAGGGAACCAGAGAGGAATGAGGGGTGAAAAAAGGAAAAGATTTTATACATGCCTGGGGCTTCTACCAGCCCCATAAGCCTGAATCGCTCCCACGCCGCCGTCCTCCGCTTCCTGGATCTGCCGGTACCGGGCCCGTCACTTCCGGCGGACGCGGCCAATTCCCCGCATCACAGGGGCTCCCTCCATACCCGTACGCATGCGGCTGCGCAGTAGGCAGCCGCAAGCGTATGTGTATTGAGGGAGCCCCTGTGATGCGGAGAATTGGCCGTGTCCGCCAGCCGACTGGCCGACTGGCGGTAATGACGGGACCCGGTACCGCCGGATGCAGGCAGCGGAGGACGGCGGCGTGGGAGCGATCCGTGCGTATGGGGCTGGAGGAAGCCCCAGGTATGTATAACAGCTGTACTTTTCTCCTCTCTGGTTCTCTGATTCCATGCAGTATTTGAATCATTATTGCAGTGCATGAGAAATGGCACCCAGCTGTGATATGAGTTACATTTGTTATTATACTGATGTGTAAAGTGCATTGCATTATTCTTGCAAAAAGGAAAATGTGCAATGATTCCGATTTCTCAAAAGATGGAGTATAAAAACCCTTTTTGGTCACTATTGAACCTCCTCATTGAAAATGTAGATCAATTTGTACTGAACAATGATGCTGATTTACATTACATTACATTATTATTTCTTATTTTACCTGAATGTTTCAATTACATTCTGCACCCCTCCCCCTAACTCCTCACTGTATATAGATATGCTGTAAATGTAAACCCACATGTCAAAATACTTGGTAATTGTTTTGTTTTGCTTTTACTTAGGGAATGTGGAGATACTATATTACCTATATACATTTTTTCAAAGTTTAAAACCACTGAACGACCAGCAAACGTCGATAGGCGTCGGCGGGTCGTTAGTGGTATAGCATGGAATTTCCTCCGTGAACAGTGTGTGAGCCGCCGATCGCGGCTCGCACGCATAATTTAAACACGTGGGGAAGAAATCTCCGCTGTTTACATCAATACAGCGCTGCTGCGCAGCAGCGCCGTGACGTAGATCGGCGATCCCCGGCCTCTGATTGGCCGGGGATCGCCGGCATCTGATAGGCAGAAGCCTATCCTATCAGGCACAGGACATATCCATCCTGCGCCGCTCAGAGGGGAAGGGAGAGGGAGGGAACGGGTGAGAGGGTGGAGAATGCTGCGGAGGGGGGCTTTGAAGAGCCCCCACCGCTAAGCAAATGCAGCCGGCGGCAATCAGACCCCCCCAGCAGGACATCCCCCTAGTGGGGAAAAAAGGGGGGTAGTCTGATCGCCCTGCTGCACTCCTGATCGGTGCTGCGGGCTGTAGAGCCCACGCAGCACCGATCACTGAAAAATCCCCTGGTCCTTAAGTTTTAAAAAAAAAAAGTCAAAATATTCCCAAATTGAATAAAAATGTTTTGAACTGAAAAATCAACAATTTATTCCTGTCATTGCCTGACAGGTCATTTTAGTCTGTCCCACCAAGGATGAGTAAGGCCCAATTTAGACTATAGCATTTTGCCGGCGAGTTCAGCAAAACGCTTAAGCGCTAGCGCTTTTTCAAGTGCTAGTGCTATAATACCCTATGGGCCTGTTCTTACTTGGGCAATTTGCGTTAATCGCCGGCGATTAACGCAAATCGTCAAACGCAAACATGTAGCCTGCACTATTTTCAGGCGATTTCCTGGCAATCACGTTTCAGAGCTATCGCAGAAAAATCGCTGCAGTGTCCAGTGATTTTTCCGTGTTAAATCGCAGAAAAATCACTCCCGCAAAACGCCGGCACTTTTAAGTGTGAATGGGCCCTTAGGGCCCTTTTCCACTAGCAATCGCTAGCGTTCACGCTGAACGCTAGCGATTGCTGAATCGCAATTACCGGCGATTCCCCGACGTTCGCGGCCGCGATTTTGCTATGCTATGCACTGCATAGCAAAATCGCGGCAATAATCGCTCCGCCGCGCGATCGCGATCCGGTCAAAAACGAATCGCGGTAGTGGAAATGACCTACCGCGATTCCTATGTTAAAAGCAATCTGTAGCGATTTGACAAATCACTAGCGGTTTGCGGTTTTGCGATTAAGCAATCGCAAACGCTGTAGTGGAAAAGGGCCCTTAGAGTGATTTTGTGAAAAGAGAGTGTGCGGAGGGTGTGGCCTGTGTATGGTTGGGGGGGTTAACTTGCCTAAGCTGCCACCTTCCTTCTGATGTGCTCCATGCCAAGGAATGGTTAAATCACCTACACCACCTCTCTCCACACGACGGAACATCTTCCAGTTCCAGTTTAGAAGACGGAAGTGTAAGAAGATGGAATGTGGCATGGAGCGGATCGAGGTAAGAGGCGGTGTACATGATTTAACTCCCACATACACAGCTCATGCCACTCACCCACTACGGGACAATCGTTCTCGCTCACACCTATTTCCCACTCCTCTGGGATAGAGTGTTATTATTCCAGGGAAGAAGAGGAGTGTCAGGAGATGGAAGCTGGTGGCAGGTGATTCAGAAAGATGTTATTGCTGCATGGAGATTATATCTAGAGTGTTATCAGGAGTGGAAAGACTGCTGGAGCCCACAGGAAACGCCGTGATGTTCAGCCAGTCGGAAGTGAGAAGCTTCTCAGAGAGGCAAAGAAGCCAGTAGCCTCGAGTTAAATAGATATTGCTATTTGCAACAGAAAATAATATCAGGAGGATATTCCACCGTGTTTAACATCAGAGATGATCAGTGAGATGCAAGCAGCTTGGAAATGGACCAATCAAAATTAGCAGGAAACTAATTTGGCCAAGTTTTAAGCTTGCAGCCCCAACCCACCTGATACTGCTCCCACCCCTCCTGTTGGTCTTGAGGCTCCAGGCAGCCTCATAGGGGACATACATGCTCAATAATAGAACTCAGGTAGGTAGCAAAATTACGACATTCTATGTCTCAGGGGCGCCTCTAGGCATAGGCAGTACAGGCCATTGCCTGGAGTACCATTGGTCCTGGGGGGCGCCATGTTGCTGGATTAAGCCCCACCCCCAAAGTAAGCCCCACCACCAGACTAAGCCCCACCCCTATGGGTGTTCTGTTACTTGCTTCTGCTGCATTTACTTAGCGCAAGTTGCAGGCAGCTGCCACCTCTGTGCCTTGAGCATCCTTTAACCCTTTGTGCCTCCTTCTGTCCCTTTTGTGCCTCCTGTCTCCTTGGGCCTCCTTCAGTCTCGTGCCATGTCTGACCCCCTGTGTGTCCTCCTGTCTCAATGTGCCTCCTTCAGTCCTCCTATGCCACCTCTGCCTCCTTCTGTGCCCCCTGTCCTCTTTTGTGTCTCATTCTGTCCCCCATTGTGCCTTCTTTTGTCCCCCATTGTGCCTCATTCTGTCCACCTGTGTGACTCCTTCTGTCCCCTTGTGCCTCCTTCTGAACTTCTTCTGACCTTCATGCCTTCTTCTGTCCCCCTGTACTTCCCAATGTCCCCATGTGGTTTCTTCAGTCCCCCTGTGCCTCCCTCTGTCCCCCATCGTGCCTCCTTCTGACTCTCTTCCAGAAGCGCCTGGTCCACCAGGCCGATCAGGCAACCACAAGTGCTGGGGGGGGGGGGGAGCAGATGGTGTGGCCCCAGGTGGTGAACTGGTGAAATGCTGCAGCATTACGATTATTTTCTAGTGAAACATTGCCGCATTACAATTATTTTCTGGTGAAACTCTGACGCATTACGATTATTTTCATGGGGGCGTCACAGATTTTCTCGCCTGGAGTGACAAAATGGCTAGAGGCACCCCTGCTATGTCTGCAGGAATAGAGTCTGAAGCAGGATTATTGGCCAGTAAATTGTATCATCCTGCCGTTGAGGAAATGCTGTTAAAAAAAAGAAAACCCAGAGAATCCCACATGAGGAGATAGACTAGTCCAAAACATGTTGGTTCTGTCAGATTTTTACTACTATTTTTTTCGCTGGATTGGTTCTGTAAATTTGCAAGAAATCGGTCAGAAAAATCAGTATTTCTTTGGCCAGCCAAAAAAGCAATTGTGAGTTGCATGTTTTAGTTGAACATTATTCAATGCTCAGAGAATGTAATTTGTTATACAGCACAATCCATCGGCCATTAGCGTTATATATCTGTTGTGTCTTTCCTTCAAAATGTATTTTATTGTATTCCTGCACAACAGCAATAAGGGCATACTGGTCTACAATAAGATGGAAGATTTCTGTTTTTGAACACTAGATGGCATTGCTATCCCAAAGATACATTACTCGAACTTGGTCGATGAAAAAAAAAAAAAAAAGAAACCGTTTCAAAACGTAGTAAGAGTTGAGTATTGTACCAAGTTAACCATAAGTTAAAGTAGTCAGGTGCCCTGCAGATACCAGAATACAGTAACCATGTGCCCCCAGATAAAAGACGTAGCCAGGTGCTGGCCAGATGCAAGAATTAAGTAGCCATGTTCCCCAATGAAAACATGAAGTAGTAAGGTGCCCCCCAGACACACAAATTACAGTGCGTTGCAAAAGTATTCACCCCCATCATACCTATTTATTTACATTCTGACCTGAATTTTTTACAATTTCTTAATCTTATTTTTTTATGTAATGGATCTACACAAAATGGTATAAAATCCAGATTTTTTTTTAGCAGAACAGCTTTTGAAGGGTTAAAACAGAGGAGTTACTTTTTCAATAGAAAGCTTTCTGCAGGGAGATCCGCATCCGAACTGGTGATGACATTATCTTAATTTTAGCAGAGAGAAATGTAAATATTCCCTGACTGTGCAGAAACTTCTTCTAATGTGTCTGGAACTGATATACTGCTCAGAAATCATTACTGGGTACATTATAATATAAATACACCAGTTATGAATAAAATGCAATGGTAGCTTTCAGAGCAAATACTACTGTACTTTGGGAACTTGTAGTTTCTAAATGAATACTAATACTTATGCACAAAAGCAAATACAATAACTGCACGGGATATAAAAAAGTAGGAAGGCACATTTTTATTGAATAGTATGTAGAGTTTAATACCGTTTTAAGTTTGTGAAGTGAAATTAGAAATATATATATATATATATATATATATATATATATATATATAAACAAAACTGAAAATTGGCATGTGCATGTGTATTCACTCACCCCCTTTGCATTGAAGGCCCTAAAAAGTCCCGGTGCAATCAATTACTTTCAAAAGTCACATAATTAGTGAAATAAAACCCACCTGTGTGCAATCTAAGTGCCACATGATCTGTCAGTTTAGAAACACCCCAGAGACTTCATCACCACTAAGCAAGAGGTATCACCCCATGAAGACCAAGGAGCTCTTCAAACAAGTCTGGGACAAACTTGTGAAGTCAGGGCTGAGTTATACAAAAAATATAAAAAAGCTTTGCATATCCCCTGGAGCACCATAAAATCCATTATTTCCAAATGGAAAGAACATGGTATCATCACAACAAACATGCCAAGAGAGGGCTGCCCACCAAAACTCACAGACCCGGGTGGAAGGGCATTTGCTTAGAGGTAAAAATAAGAAGGCACATTTTAAGTTTGCCAAAGGCATAATGGCAATGTATGAAGGAAGGTGCTCCGGTCAGATGAGAGTAAAATTGAACTTTTGGCCCCCGAGGAAAATGGTATTCCTGGCGAAATCCAACACATCCCTTGACCCCAAGAACACATTTGCTACAGTGAAACTCTGTGGTGGAAGCATCATGCTGGGGGGGGGAGGGGGGGGGGGTGTTTTACAGAAGCAGGGACTAGAAAACTGATCTAAGTCAAGGGAAAGGTGGGGGTTGCTAAATACAGGGATATTCTTGAGCAAAACCTGTGTCAGTCTGACAGTGACTTGAGACTGGGACGGAGGTTCGCCTTTCAGCAGGACAATGACCTGAAGCATACTGCTAAATCAACACTTGAGTGATTTAAAGAATAACTCCAATGAAAATAATGTACTAAAAAAAGTGCAAAATTCTTACAATAATTATGTATAAATGATTTAGTCAGTGTTTGCTCATTGTAAAATCCTTTCCCTCCCCAATTTACATTCTGACATTTATCACATGGTGACATTTCTACTGCTGGCAGGTGATGTCACTGGAAGGAGATGTTGCTTGCATTTTTGGCAGTTGGAAACAGCTGTTATTTCCCACAATGCAACAAGGCTCACCTCAGTGCTGGGAGGCGCTGACATCACACTGTGGGAGGGGTTTCACCACAAAATCAGCCATACAGAGCCCCCTGATGATCTCTTTGTAAAAAAGAATAGATTTGTCATGGGAAAGGAGGTATCATCTATTGATTGGGATCTCTTTAAGGGGGAACATTTAAATGTGTTGAAATGGCCTAGTCAAAGTCCAGACCTCAATCCAACAGAGAATCTGTGGTCAGACTTAAAGATTGCTGTTCACAAGCGAAAACTATTAAACATAAAGGAGGTGTAACGATTGGTGTCAGCAAGCACCGCTATTCTGATTATTGGTGATCTGCAGTATCACCAATAATACAGATGCTATACCTGATTATATGGTGATCTGCAGAATCACCAATAATGCAAGTATAGCGTGACACGATACACTCGTACGCAAGAAGGTGCTGGGTACAATAGAGTATCTCTATAGGGCACAGAGATACAACCTCCAGCAAGCTGGAACAGCAGACAACAATAATTATATACAGTGTAAATTCAAGTCTGTGGAAATATCCACCACATCGTAATTCCTCAGAGGTGTGGTTACCTCTGAATGGGAAACCTGTGTGTGAGATCCTCCAAAGGACAGAGTGGAGGAGACTCGGCCTCTAGCAGCAAGGGTTTGCTAGTGGTGGTCGTCTCAAAGAGGCAAGCCTCTGATAGAACCCTACATTAGGAGACGTTCCACTGAAGGGAGAAAGGTCCGACAAAATGAGGTTCGGCAACAGATCAGGCGGCAGCAGTACAGAAACGTGAGACAAGAGAATAGTCAGAAACCAAGCCAATAGTCGATAACGGTACGGGCTGGCGAAGTACAAAATCAGGAAGCAGAGGAGTAGTCAAGACAGGCACAGAATCATACACGATAAATCAAACAGTAATAATATGTGTATATATTGGCGATAAACCAATATATAACACAATATCAGAGACAAGGCTGACTAGGTCTGAGTGCTGACACAGGGTATCGCAAACACAGACAAAGTGTGACTGAAAAGCACTTCCTTATATACTGCCTGGGAGAGAAGTCTCCACCCCAGGCAGCAACCAATCAGAGCAGGCTAAAATGTCAGCTGATCTCCAGGTCAGCTGACACACTTCCTAAGAGTATAAAGGCGTGTCTGTCGGACACGCCCGCCCCCTAGAGGCAAGATGGCAGAGTCCTGGTGAGCAGCATGCTGGTGAGTTTGGAGCAGAGTGCTCGGACGGGTTTGCGCAGCGGATGCGGACGAATTTCCACATCCTGCGTTGGAAAGTCCGCTTGCCGGATTGGATGCGACCATATTTCCGCAATCCATCCGGCGTTGCAGATTTTTCGTTACAGGAGGTAGAGCAATTATGCCTTGAGAAATGGGCAAAATCCCAGTGGCAAGATGCGACAAGCTCATAGAGACCTTATCCAAAGCAATTTGCAGCTGTAGTTGCTGCAAAAGTTGGCGCCACTGAGTACTGGAGGGGGGTGAATAGCTGTGCACGCTGAAGTTTTCAGTTGTGTTGTCCTATGTGTTATGTGCTTCACAATAAACCAAATAATACCCTGTTCACAGGGTAAGGCCCTGTTCACACTTGTTAACGCAAATCGAAATCGCCTAGCCTCATACACATGCTAGACAATCTTCGGCCATGTTGGTAGTTTGGTGCTGTCCTCAGCCCAGAATCTAGCCTGCACAGTCGCACCCTGATATCATTTAATGATCCAGCACACTAGACAGCAGCAAACGAACACATTGTGCAATGCTTTTATTAATGAATTTATGAAAGATTTTTATTATAATTCCCAGGATGGTGTTTTATGTATCTCTTATAACTAAATAACATGTTGTAACTTTTTTTTGAGGAGCAAATGCTCACTCAAACCCTCCAATTTGTTTTGCTGTTTTGTGTAATTTTACTTACCCAGGCTACTAAAAGTCGCTTGCTTACACGCAATCTCATTGACCCTTCCCCCCCCAACCTTCATTGAACAGGACAGGTGCTCCTGGACATATTAAGTAACCTTACTGATACTGTATTGATCTTAGGGCGAACCGTGAAATGCATCATCTTAACATATCTTTCAATTAATGTTTTTCAGTACATCATTGAGGTAAGCCATATTCTTACCGTTTTTAGACAATTTATATTTTTAAGAGTAGCTCCTCCTTCCCTTTATTGAATGGAACAGACTGCTGTATAGTGCTTATGCCCCAAACCCTAATGATCAATGCGTGATCACTAAGGGCGACAGCTAGTGTGCTTGTGTATGCATCTTTATTGAGGGCTCGGGGGAGGGGGGGAGCATAAGGGCTGGTTGAGGGTGCTGTGAGGTGAGAGAGGCTTCTTGAAGGTCTAGGTGGAGTCAAAGCTGTTGAGGGTGCTGGAGGTGAGTGGGAGGAAAGAGAGACGTATTGAGGGTCTGGGGAGGGAACGTGAAGGCTACTGAGGGTGTGGGAGGAGAGAAAGGCATATTGAGGGAACGGAGGGAAAGATATTAAGAGTGCTTGAGGTGGCTGGGAAGAAAGAGAGCCTTACAGAGGGTCAGAGGGAGGGAAGGCTATTGAGGTTGCTGAGGGGTTAATGGGAAGAGAGAGGCTACGGTGTCAGTGCGATGTCCAGGAGTGCTTTTGCGATTGCTCCTTTTAAAGTGGTCTGAAACTCTGACATAACTTTCAATAAAAATGTGTTTTTCTACTTTTTATTATTCATACAGTTAGCATATTTACTCTTGTGCACAAGTCATATTGTCTGTCTACAAATTACGAGTTTTCAAAGTGTAGTTTTTTTTTGCCCTGTAAACTGCCATTGCATTCTAGTCCAACTGCTTTTTATTATATATTATATTCTTCTAATGACAAGGAGTTTATCAGGATGATGCCATGTATTGGCTAACTAAACTGCTATTCTTCTAATGAGCTTTTCTGAATTGTGTGTGTGCCCGAAACAGAGACAGCTTCTCAGAAAGTGTTTTTTACTTGTTATACACACATGTATCAACATTGGAATGTAAACAAAGATACTGTTATCTCCAGTTCGGATGCCGATTTGAACCTGAATAGCAGGAAAGTGATATTCTGCTAAAAAAAAAAAAATCCCCCAAAAAATCGGTGATAGTAGCTTTAAAGCTGTGAGGAATCTTTTAGAGCCAAAAAAAGAAATGCTGACTTTCAGACCTTAAAGAGGAACTCCAGTGAAAATAATGTAATAAAAAAAGTGCTTCATTTTTACAATAATTATGTATAAAGGATTTAGTCAGTGTTTGCCCATTGTAAAATATTTTAAATCCCTGATTTACAGTCTGACATTTATTACATGGTGACATTTTTACTGTTGGCAGGTGATGTAACTGCTGCATGCTTTTTGGCAGTTGGAAACAGCTGTAAACAGCTATTTCCCACAATGCAACAAGGTTTACAGACAGGAAACTGGCAGGAGTACCATGGTCCTCAGAGTTACTTGTGGGAGGGGTTTCACCACAATATCAGTCATACAGCGCCCTCTGGTGGTCTGTTTGTGAAAAGGAATAGATTTCTCATGTAAAGGGGGTATCAGCTACTGATTGGGATAAAGTTCAATTATTGGTCGGAGTTTCTCTTTACGTATACCGCATATGTCTGTTCTTTTGTGTTTTAAACTGCATGGTTGCTTCAGGATATGTCTGTATGGGAGCTGAATAAACATTTTCACTCATCCCGGGAAGTCAAAACTTACATTTTTAATTCTTAAAACCAAAATAGGACAACAAGATTCCAGGAAAGACCTACTTGGGAATAGGACGACAGACACAATTGTTTATCCCATCATTTTAGTGTTCACATCAGGTTTGCTTTAAATAGCCAGAGTGGGTAACAACATAATGTCCATACACAACTTTGTACAAGTGATATGCCCTGAATCTATCGATGAGTTGAGCAATTCGGAGCATATTAAAGTACACCAGAACTGAAAGGCTTATGGAGGCTGCTATTTTGACTTCCTTTAAAGCAATATCAGTTGCTAGGCTGTCCTGTTGCTCTATTTGGCTGCAGTAGTGTCTGAATCACACACCTAAAACAAGCATGTGGCCAATCCTGTCAGACTTCAATCAGAAATACTTGATTGGCATGCTTATTTGTGTTCTATAGCTAAGACTAGAGGCAGAGGATCAGCAGGAGAGACAGGCAATTTGTATTGTTTAACAAGGAAATCAAAATGTCAGCCTCCACATCCTTCTCAGTTCAGGTGGCTTTTGCTTCTTCTTTTTATAGTACATTGGTAGCTTGTTTTATTTTTGTTACATAGGGGTTAGGCTTACTAGTAATGTCAGCTTCTCTCTCTGATGTGTCAATCTTTCCTCTTTCATTTCAAGAGCATCTGTATTTGTAACTGTGGCTGACATGCAAAGGCCTGAAAACAACTGAGCCAGAGTGATGATGAAATATTAATCCCCTCCCCCAGTCTACTGCACATTGTAAACAATTCCAGCGTACAGGAGAGGAATACAGAGAGATCCGGCTATGTCACAGGTCACTGACTTTCTTCTGAAACTTGTAATCGTGTGTTTGCGCAACAAGTTCATACCTGGGAAAGATAAAAAAAAAACATAGGAATCACGTTAACTGGTAGCAACAGGTTGCATAGGCAGAAAGGAATGCCTCAATTTACAGTGACCTTGAAGTGAAAAAAAAAAACGTATGATATAATGAATTGTACGTGTAGTATGGATAACTGATAGACCATTAGTAGCAAAGAAAAGAGTATCATGTTTTTATTTTCAGATATATAGCTTTTTTTATAGCATTGCATCATTCTATCATATTTACAATTTACAAACCCCACTATATTTTAACCACTTTACCCCCGCGCGTACGGATTTCTCCGCCCCTTTTTCCATCCTTTCACCCCCAGGGACGGAGAAATCCGTACTCTGCGCACTCCCGCCGCTGTCCGCGCTCCCGCTCGTAAACACGCCGCCCGCCGCTAGTAAACACGCCGCCGCCCGCTCGCCCGGAGATCAATGAACGGGAAAATCCATTCCCGTTCGTTGATCTCAGCCCCGCAATGATCTGCTGCCGCTCGGCTGAGCAGCCCGATCATTGTGAAAAAATAACAAAGTCCCAGCCTCTTTCTACTTCCTGCAAGAGTCCAGAAGGACGCTTGCAGGTCGTATGAAACAAATTGGTAATGGTGCCATCTTGTGGCCAAATAGTAAAACTACATCCTAACCATTTTTTACACACAAATAAACTTGTTTTACACAAAAAATTAACTCCTTACCTCCCACACTCCCCAATTATTTTTTTTTGTAGTTAAAAAAAAAAAAAAAATTTACAATTAAAAAAAAATACATAAATAGTTACCTTAGGGACTGAACTTTTTAAATATTTATGTCAAGAGGGTATAACACTGTTACTTTATAAACTATGGGCTTGTAATTAGGGATGGACGCAAAACTGAAAAAAATGCACCTTTATTTCCAACTAAAATATTGGCGGCAAACATTGTGATAGGGACATAATTTAAACGGTTTTATAACCGGGATAAATAGGCATATACATTTAATGGGTTTTAATTACAGTAGCATGCATTATTTAAAAACTATAAAGGCCGAAAACTGAAAAATAATAATTTTTTTCCCACATTTTTTCCTATTTTCCCATTAAAACACATTTAGAATAAAATTATTCTTGGCATAATGTCCCACCTAAAGAAAGCCTAATTGGTGGCGAAAAAAACAAGATATAGTTCATTTCATTGCGATAAGTAATAATAAAATTATAGACGAATGAATGGAAGGAGCGCTGAAAGGTGAAAATTGCTCTGGTGGTCAGGGGGTAAACCCCCTCAGTTGGGAAGTGGTTAAACTATGTAACAGAGCAGGGCCTACTGATCCTTTACAATTCCATGCAACAAAAATCTTATCTGAAGCTGCCTGTCAGTGTTTCTTTGATGTATCAGAGCCTCAGGAAACATCGACCCAAGTAGGTTGGAGAGCTCAGAGAAGCTCTTTTGCATAGATAACAAGTGAAGTTTCTTAAAGAGACACTGAAGCGAGAATAAATCTCGCTTCAGTGCTTATATTCAGCTGCTAAAACGCCGCTATCTCGTGGCTAAACGGGGGTCCCTTACCTCCCCAATCCCCTCGTGGAGTCCCGGGCAGCGCTTCCGCATTGAGGCAGGGCTAACCGCTGCAGCCCTGCCTCACGCGCGTCTGTCAGCGTGTATCTCCGCCTCTCCCCCGCCCCTCTCAGTCTTCCTTCGCTGAGAGGGGCGGGGGAGAGGCGGTGATGCACCGCTGATAGACGGCGCTGAGAGGCAGGGCTGCAGCCGTTAGCCCTGCCTCAAGAGCAGCAAAATCTATGACCAAGTTGGTCGTAGATTTTGCAGGGGGGGATTTGGGGGGTAAGGGACCCCCGTTTAGCCACGGGATAGCGGCGTTTTAGCAGGGGCACACATGCCCCTGCTGAATATAAGCACTGAAGCGAGATTTATTCTTGCTTCAGTGTCTCTTTAAAGCGGAACTGAACTCAGAACGCCCTCTCTGCTCTAAAATATACACAATGGCATAATAACCTTTAAACAAAACAACATTTTTTTGTTACAGCTGATAGAAATTTTAATATAAATCTGAACTGTTTCTACTTCCTGATTCATGGAAGCAGACATATTTGTGCTTTCAAATGAGCTTATCTGCCATCTCTCCCACAGGGGAGAGATTCAATTACAACTTGTGATTAGACACAAATGAGGGGGAAATAGAGAGACTAAACTCTTTAAATACATACAAGGTGCATTTCTCTACGTTTTCCTTCTGTCACATGCAAGAGTTCAGGTCCACTTTAACTCTTCCTGTACTGGAAACAATATGAGGCCTCTTGCACACTGCAAATCGCAAATCTGATTTGCAATTTTCCCTGGATGCTATCAGCACAAGAAGAAAAACGCAGAAAAAACGCAGCATGCAGGGCCAAGAACTGGCCCCCCGGCAAGCCTGCAGAGACGGTTCCCGACTAGGGGTTTGACCAGATCGCGAAGGGAAGCTAACAAAAGCCTGTCGGCCGCCCCTCACAACACACACTCTGCTACCACTAGATGCTGCTAGACACATCAATAATTCCCACTCTGCTGTGGAGGGGCCTGCACTCAGTCTAGCGTTTTCGTATTTGGGTCAGCTTCGCGCTTAGGCTAAAATACGGGAACGCTGCACACACAATACAATCACACGGTAACAAGGCACAATCCCAGCAGTACAATCAGGCACTGAACTTGTAACGCAAATTACACTGCAGGCTATGAGTTCTATTAGTACATCAAAAGTCAGACTTATTAAATAAATATTTAATATTCCAAAAAGTGGAACAGTGCAGAAAGGAATATATATACAAAAGATTTACAAAAACAAAGTAAAAATTACAAAGAGACACAACAAGACAGTTTGCTCATAAACATACATATCAGAGCGTTGATTGCGAGGAGCCCGCGTTTCCAACCAGTAGCCGGGGCACTTCTAGCGTGTTGCTAGCTCCTGGGGAAGTATGAGTTGTTAATGTCCTCTGCTGGCTTTTATAGCAAGCAGCGTATCCCGAGGGTACACATCAACATATAATTTAACTCAGAAGGTTTGCACAGAACTCTTGTCATATCCTTGCTGGCTGTGATATGCAAACTTCAAAGGTTCCTGTTTTAGCTTCCAACTTTCCAGACTCAGTCAGTCCTGATTGTATATTGGGACAACAGGGCTGTTTGCATGCATACAAAGTTCAAAGCAATGCAACTCCTTTTCAGGAGATTCAGGACAAAGGGTGGGTCGTTATTTAATTACCTGTTTCCTTGCTGGAAACTGAATGCAAATGTAATTTACATTGACATACAGAAAATCATATTAGCAGCTTCCTTCAGCCTGGTGCCCAATTATACCCCAAAGCCAGCTGCCAGACTGGCTCCTGACACATGAGAGATAGTACATAGCCAGCATAAAATGACAAAGTATGGCTTCTGTATTATACACAATATCACAAACAGCTGCGATATTATCACATGCAGTACCGAATAAATATCGCAAATCGGAATCGCATATAGTGTGCAAAAGGCCTAAGACTGGTTTCTGTGCTAGTAATGTTCTTTTTCTTAGCTGTACTATGCCCACAATGCACTATTTCATAAGTTTATTTTTACTTCAGATTATCTTTAAAGCGGAATATAACCCTGCATTTCAACTTTGCTCTAAAACATTATTTACAGTATATTATATGCAACCAGCATTTTTTTTTTACTAGACCAGCATTGGAAGGGTTACACAGGGCTTTAAAGTCCCTGGAGATTTTTGCAGACGCATCCGAAGTTGAGTTAGATACTTTTTGTTTACATAAAATGTATCTAAGTGTTTATTGTGACTCATCTCTCTCACTGAGAAGGAGTTGGAGGACAGCCAAAGAGTGTGTAACATTTCTAAATATATACATATAACTAAATAGAATGTAACTATCTGAACGTCTGCACGAAACTTAAAACCTCTGTGTTTAACCCTTCCAATGCTGGTCTAGTAAAAAAAAAATGCTTTTTGCATATAATATGCTGTAAATAATTTTTTAGAGCAAAGTTGAAATGCAGGGTTATATTCCGCTTTAATTCATATTTGTTAGTTTGAATTTATCATTGTGTGACTACAGTAGAGCAAGCAGGTGAACTATTCGTTTATCATATTGTACAAAGAGTTCTACGGTACATAGAGGACAAATTCTACTGTGACACAAGGGGCGTGGCTTGAGATTTGTAAATAAGGCAAAATTGATCAATGTGCGTTTCTCTGCAAGTGTTTTTAAGCACTGCCAAACAGGATCATATACTGTAAATACATGACACCAATAATAATAATAATTGTTCAAAAATTCTCTGTTAATTATTGTGAAAAATGTGTCAGCACTAAATGAACACAGTTTATATAAATAAAATGTAAAAATAATACAATTCCATGGCTGGATCAACAAAGAGCTGTGTGAGATCCATCCTACCCGTTGTATAATAAGCAACATGATGAAATATCTCTTCACTTTCTGGCTCCTAAGGGGATATGGTTCAGAGTGTGTTATTTAAAGTCTTCCCTGGGGAGGTGATTCAACAATCAAGGGATTATCCTAAATGTACCACACCTCAAGGAAATCTCAGGAAACCGGGAAAGATGATGCTTTTGTTTCGAATGGGCATTCGTTATACATGCAGCAATATAGCAGTTCTACCTTTAAATTTATCAGCTGCATCAATAGTGCTTGACAGTTTATGAACTCAAATTTTTTGATATACAGAAAGAGACACGGAGAGCCCAATATAGTGTAGTATGTACTGGTAATATGGGTGTGAGTAAGTATATGTTATTAATACTCACATACCAGGGTTACCTTCCAGGCAACCACTGTAGAGGCAGGTGGGGAGATTAGACCTGTCCCCACTCAAGATTAAGAAGTCGCTGTCTGCAGATTGGAAAAAAGGGGGGACAACACCCCTCCACTAAGAGTGGACTTAGAATATGTACAGGCAAACAGAGGCTCCAAAAGGATAAAAGTCGATAAAAAGTTTAAAACTCGAGGGAGGCCGAGGTGGATTTCCCTCCTCCAAGTAGACACAACAAACGGTTGATAGAGTTCAAATATTTATTCACATACTGTACTTCTGAATATTTATTCACATACTCCACATACTTCTGGAGTATGTGAATAAATATTTGGTTGAACTCTATTAACAGTTTGTTGTGTCTACTTGGAGGAGGGAAATCCACCTCGGCCTCCCCCGATTTTAAAAATTTGTATAGACTTTTATCCTTTTGGCGCCTCTGTTTGCCTGGACATGATCACATTTTTGTATATTTCTCTATTAGTATCATCTGTAATGCAATGTTTTTCATGCAAGCTCTAAGGCTAGATAAAGAGAACCCAATTAAACAAATAAATCCAAAACATTGCCCTCACTCAATCTGTTATGGAGCAAACGTGCAGCAAACGTGTGAACCTCTGCTTTTAGTGACTGGTTTGCTTCTCTTGGGCAACAATAACTGCAACTACACATTTTTTAGTAATTATTGATCAGCTCTGGACATCAGCATTTCAGCTCATTTCTGCATATAGGATAGCTTTGGCTCCAGAAATTTGGTGGGCTTCTTCAATGCTTCACAATCAGGGCCGGTCCTGGACTTTCTGCTGCCTGAGGCAAAGATCGTGAAGGCGCCCCCCGGGCCCCAGGCACCCCCCCCCCCCGGGCCCCCCCTTACCCTCCTCACCACCCACGGGCACCTTTATCCTCCTCCCTACCCACGGTCATTCATCCTCACCCTCCTCCCCACCCACGGGCACCCTCATCCTCCTCCCCAGCCACGGGCACCCTCATCCTCCTCCCCAGCCACGGGCACCCTCATCCTCCTCCCCAGCCACGGCCATCCTCATCCTCCTCCCCAGCCACGGCCATCCTCATCCTCCTCCCCAGCCACGGCCATCCTCATCCTCCTCCCCAGCCACGGGCACCCTCATCCTCCTCCCCAGCCATGGCCATCCTCATCCTCCTCCCCAGCCACGGCCATCCCCATCCTCCTCCTCAGCCACGGCCATCCTCATCCTCCTCCCCAGCCACGGGCACCCTCATCCTCCTCACCACACACAGGCACCCTTACCCTCCTGCCCAGTCCCCACCCACGGGCACCATCACCCTCCCCCCCACCCACGGCCATCCTCACCCTCCTCCCCACCCACAGGCACCCTTACCCTCCTCCCCACCCATTCCAAATAAATATACCACTTCCTCCACCAGACAGTCAGTCTGACTACATTACCATTATAATACAAAAAAGGAATCCGACCTGACTCGACCCCACCGTGAAGAGCAGCTAGAGCCTGGGGCAGCCGCAGCAAAGTGACTCACCGGGGATGGTGGGGTCTGGCGACGACGATGGCGGAGGGCAGGCCAGGCGTCGGGCACGAGCCAGCATCCATCTTGCGCCGGCGGGCAGAGGGCAGCGAGCTTGCTCCTCCATCTCTCGCTGGCGGGCAAGGCCGGGAGGCAACGGCGGGCTCATTGTCATGGTCACGGGCGGCAGCACTCAGTGACCGTGACTATCATGGCGGGCGGGCAGTGGGCGGAGGCAGCGTAACTCCTCCAGTTACTTCCATCCCGGATTCTGCAGGCGGAGCGGAGGCAGCGCAGCCGTGCAGCCAGGACAGCCTCACAGAGGCCTAGTAGGCGGCTGAGCTCGCCTTGGACTCGGAAGTCCGGCATGGTGGGTGGGCGGCACGTCACGCAAGTGGCAGGGCTGGCGCCGCCGCCGCGTCACTGTGCACACAGGCAGCCAGGCCAGGGTCACTCACCAATCCAGTGTGCTGCCACTGCCAGGCAGGCAGGGAGACTTCACTGCAGCATTTGAGGCGGCCAGGTGGGTGGCGGCGGTAGCCGGTGGGTAGCACGCACAGTGACACTCCAGTGACCAGTCCAGTCTCTCCGGAGGGCGGCAAGAACCAGGCACAGGCACTTCCTCTTAATGCCTAGTGCCGCCCCTCCACTTCCTGCCGCCTGAGGAACCCGCCTCATGGGCGGGCCGGCCCTGTTCACAATGTCCTTTCACATATCTATTGGATTAAAGTCAGGACTTTGACTCCATCATTTCAAGACATCAACTTCTGTTTCTGCCATTCTTTAACATAGATTGTAAAGATGGTCAATGAGATACAAATAAATGAAGAGTTCAACTCACAATTATTACTGTAGTATCTCATTGACCATCTCTGATAGTTAAATTGTTTTACTGCATGACCTCATTTGGTACAACGCAGAATTGATAGTTCCATAGGGCCTGGCAAGCTGTTCTGGTCCAGCTTCAGCAAAGCAAGCCCTAATCATATTTCATATTTGGGATAAGGTTCTCAGGCTGTTTTACTCAAACCAAGCATCTATTTTTTCATTCAACACAAAGGTGCATATTTATAAAACAGTGGCTGATTGCAGGTTGAAGTTGAACTACTTAACTTGTTACATGTTCCACTCAGAAGTGTTTCTCAGCCATGCAGCGTTTTGTCGGCTCCAATTAGTTATTATTTACAGTCACCCTCCAATATGAGTGCAGTCTGAGAGCAGTGAAATTGTGATTAAGAGCCATGAAATCTTAACTCTTACAGCGAGAAAAGAGAACAGAGCCTAGTTCTAAGTAGGAGTGGAATTGTACATACATTTCACTTTGGGTACGTTTTAGGATCACCATATTTTTAAAGGGGTGGTCAGCTTTTTTATGGTGGCAATCAGTATTTTGATTGCTTATCACACACCAATTTTAATTGAGCGAGCGTGGTGTTTTTCTATTTACGCTGCCATTGGCCTCTAAAATCCAATTACTACCATGCAATTGGATGCAAGAAAGCTTGTATATTTGTTTCGTAGACGCACCATTCACTAAGAGGAAAAGCAGATCCATCGCCTTTTATTAGTCCCTATGCCCGCAATCTTCACCTTCCTGCTTGAACAGGAGACAAGTAGCATCTGCCTGACTTCAGTTACACCCAGGCCTTGATGCGCAAAGTATAGGGACTGAAAGCTGTAAGTCAATGGTACCACCAGTACCCACTAAGCAATGATACAGGCAAGTAACATAATCAAACAGTTCCAAGTCATACACAGATAGTAGATGACTGTCAATCACAATCATATACAATCTAGTAGTCAGCAAGCCAAAGGTCATACACATAAGATCAGATGAATACAAAGGGAATAGTCAGGCAGGCAGGAGTCAGTCCAGGCAGCAGACAATAGGATAGTCAGTATACAGGCAAAGGTTCACCACTTCAGCCAACCAATGGGACGCATAGCCTGCCTCTAGTAACTGACTTAGGAAAAGTCAATCACTTCCTTGTTCAGAGGTGGTGCCGGAGAGCGTAGGCTGAGCTTCCCTGTCGCCTGGCAACACCAGAGGAAATCCATCCGCGCGAGCACAGGCGACCTGCAGAGATACCTAACACACATGAAGAGCCGTGTATCGTGCAGGCCAACCCCCAGAAGCCACTGATCTGTCGCCAGAGCTGGGTTGAGGAGAGATTGTGACATCCAATATGTTAACTGCAGCATTACAGAGTAGTACGGAGATAAGGAAAGACCTAGCATGCTGGCCACTGTCCTTGGATTATGAAGGAAGCCATTTTCATTCTCTTTAAAAATAACAAAAAACAGTTTGTCTGCCTGTGGTTTTGGCCATCTACCTCTAATGCAGGCCACACACAAAACTGATTGATGGATCGATTTTTTCTTTTTTTATTCAAAACTAAGAATTCGTAGGAAATATACAAAAAGGGAGCCAAGCCACAGCCGCAATGACACCCCCTCACCCGGCAGTGTGCGCATGGTATATATATATATATTTATATATATATATATATATATATATATATATATATATATATATATATATATATATATATATATATATATATTTTTTTTTTTTTACTATGAGGATTAGTAAAGGGAAATGTTCCCAGGTAAATACCCCAAAAGTATATTAAAATGTAAAAGTTGTTTTAATTTGTCTCTAACCAATTCAGAGCAATTAAAGAAAAATAGATTGGTTAATATTGTAAAATAATAAAAAAAAAGATGTTTTTTGAAGCAAGATGCTTGGCCACACACGATACAATAAAATGATCCGATTTTACGGCAATTCGATAAAAGCGATCGTATCTCCCGAAAAAATTAAAAGCTTTTTTCTCATTCGATTGAAAAATCCGATCGGATTTCCCGTTTTCTTCTATTTTTATTGATCCGGAATGCCAGATATTTTTCCTCAATCTTTCTAAAGATTGTATGGTGTGTGTTAGATTGTCAATTTATTACTATACACACCCTAGCAATTTTGTCAGATTATCCAATCATTTTTATCATAAATGGGGAAAAATTGAACATAGGTGTGTGGTACATTGGTCAGATTTTTGAAATGTTACAATCCAGTCAGAAAAATTGATTGCAATTCTTAAATTGAACAGATATTTAAAAAATTGTATGGTGTGTGGCCACCTTTACAGTATTGCCTTACAGTATACTTCTTTGTGCGTCATAAAAAATCAGCTCTAATTTAAACAATTGCACTAACCAACAACTTCCTTTTCCTTTTATATACTAGCCTCTGTGTACTACTGCGTCATTATAGTACTAAAATAAATATTCAAGAACAACAAGACATTAAACGTTGCATCAAAACGCAACGTTCCACTGTGAAAGTGGACATAACCAATAAAAATGTGTTTTGCTACTTTTTATTACCCATAGT
The DNA here is from genome assembly GCF_040937935.1 of Hyperolius riggenbachi. Lineage (NCBI taxonomy): Eukaryota > Metazoa > Chordata > Amphibia > Anura > Hyperoliidae > Hyperolius > Hyperolius riggenbachi. The sequence goes on along the minus strand of NC_090650.1, from coordinate 68,010,191 downwards.
TATTATATTTGCATTTGTTCAGAAGTAATATTGTCTATCTACAAATTAAAAATTCCCAAAGTTTCTCTGCTCTGAGGGCTTTTCACACTAGGGGCGTTTTTGTAATTTATTAAGCGCGGGCGATTTTCAAAATCACCCTGAAAGCGCTTGTGCATTGATTTTCTATGAGACAGTTCACATCTGAGCGGTTCGTTTCCGATCTGCTCAGAAAAGCGGTGCATGGGCCATTTTTGAGGCGATTCCGCCTCAATGGAAGGTATAGGATAATGCAAAACACTCACAAAATCGCTTTGCGCAGCGATTGCAACAGCGTTTTTAAGAATAAATACATCGTATTTATTATTTTCCGGATCAAAGAGTTCACTTCCTGACTGACGTCAGGAAGTGAAAAAACGCAAACGCTCTGCAAAAGAGCTTAGAAAAACGCTTAAAGAGACCCTGTAACAAAATGTTCAGCCTTATTTCTTCTATCTTATAAGTTCCTATACCTGTTCTAATGTGGTCTGTCTTACTGTAACCTTTCCTAGTTGCACAGTGGCTGTATTATCTCTGTTATATAATCTGATCTTCTTTCCTCTGACGGCTTTGTCGGGCTCAGGCAATGTGCTGTTCTGCTTGTGATAGAATAGAAGCTATACACACCCTCTCCAGGCCCCCTGCAGGCTCTGTGTGAGTCACAGACTGAGCTTCTCTCAGCCTATCACAAGCTGGTTAGCAGCCATGTCTTTTGTCTGTAAACACTGCCTAAAACTGGCAATTACAAAACAGGATTGCAGAAGGGAGTGGAAGAAACAGCACAGAGGGGCCCAGGAGAACATAATGAATAGAATGGTATGCTTTTTATTGCAAGAATTTTAGAGTACAGATTCTCTTTAACAAAAACGTCCAACGCACAGATATCGGAAAAAAAATGTGTCAAAAACCGCCCAATGCGGATAGCCACGTGAACGGAACGCAATGGGAACAAGGCCTGAAACCTGCCATTGGATTTTTTTGCATAGCTGCTGTATTTATATATTAAAATCTATCTAGCTTCGCTTCTCAGCTCAGTTTGGGCAGTTTGCTAATGTTTACTAAATGTATCTGACAAAGTAATGTAAAAAAAAAGACAATGTTATCACCTCTGCAGATGCTGTCAGAAGCTGCCCGCTGAATCAAGGAGCTTGCCACTAAAGAACAAAGTGCTGTGTTTAACTGTATGAATGCTGTTCTGCTACATTTGTTTCTGTGGTAGTATATTTATGCTGTAATCTCTTAGAGCAAAAGGGTAAATGCTAAGTTTCATACCACTTTAAGTTTGTATGTTATTTATTATTTTCTACCTGAAAACTTTCCAATATTGATGTACTGTGCTGTGTGATATGTTAGCGCTATATTAGCGCTATATAAAATCAGTAAGAATAATAATACTGTGACAAGCTCAACTATCATCTACATCCAACACAAGGTCCCCCAGGGTATACATACCACTTGCAGAGAACATGGGACCTAAAAGTTCACATACATTCACCATGCACAGTATTTAACGTTGCATGCTTCTGCTTCCTCAATAAATAAATGATAAAGCATAAGGCCATAAAACCTGTGTGTCTGTACAAACACTTATGTCAGAAGGATAGTGATGAAAAGTTCAAAACTTTATAAATTTTGGCTGGTGTCAAAATGTGTCTGGCTGTGATAATGATGGGCACCGACAGCTGACTGCATGGCAGTTTTAACAACGCAGTAGTGGAGGGGAGACGTCATGCGTGACCCCCGTCACATGTACGCTGCTGGTGTACAGGGACAGCGTGCATAGAACTAGGAGTATGGAGGACCCAGCGGTTCTGTATAGCGGTAAGAGGCCAGTCTCCCTGCGTATCCTGCAACAGAAGAGAAATGCGCATCCAGGAGCCAGGGGGAGAGGATCGCGCAGAGTGAAGAAGAGGAATGCAAAAGAAGCAGGACCCAGAGCCAGGTGGACAGGATCACGGCAGCAGGAGCAGGTATAGTATTAATGTGGGACTGAACTCAGAACTCCTCCCTGCTCTAAAAGCATAATAACTTTTAAACAAAAAAACATTTCTTTGTTACAGCTGATACAAATCCTAAAATAAATCTGCACAGCTTCTACTTCCGGATTCATAGAAGCAGACATATTGTTTACAGCCTGTGCTTTCAAATGGGCTTATCTGCCATAGGCAGTCATGTGACACAGGGGAGGATCAAATTACAGCTAGTGATTAGACACAAATAAGGGGGAATTACACAGGCTAAACTCTTTACATGCAGTGTGCATTTATGTTTTCTTGTGTCCTGTGCAAGAGTTCAGGTCCACTTTAAAGTGAAAGTGTGCTGCAGTGTAGTGTAGTTTAAGTGCAGTGAGGTGTAGTTTAGTTAATTGTAGTGCAGTGTAGTTTAATGCAGTGTTAGTGTAGTGTATTGCTGTGCAGCTTAGTTGGTAGGGCAGCAGGGACACATGTAGCGTAACTGGAATCGGCAACAGGGATTAGTGTAGTGTAGCTGGGCAGTGTTCTGTAGATAGAGTAGTTTAGAGAGTGTTTTTGTGGGGTAAAAGGTGCACAAGATCGAACACTGTTAATCTAGTGCAGAAGACTTGCGCCACAATAGGAATTACGGCTATAGCAGCGCACAGGGAGTAACTTTGGTTCCGTCGGAAGACGAAGCTGAAGTTACTTTTAAAAACACAACAATTCGGCTGCCAGCAATTGCTGGAAGCCGAATTATTTCATTCCCCACCATTCATGGCGGCCTGGAGGGGGAATAGTAAGTAACACGGCCCGGACTTGCGCAGCAGCAGGATCAGCCATATACCGGCTGTATCCTGCGCTGATACCTCTCGTACGCGCATAAAATGCCCCTGCACTTAGTTTATTTTTTTTCCTGATATTTTGCCCTCTAAACGTAGGTGCGTCTTACATGCTGGAGCGTCTTATATTCCAAAAAGTACGGTACTTTAATGAATATAATGGAATACATGAATGATTTTCATTTTTTAGATGTCATCTTTTCTAAGTTTGCAGTCTGGTGCAGTGTACCTCCATATGCTGGCTGGCATGTGTCAATTGCCAGTCAGCTCCGTCCTCCATATGCTTATTAGCTGTGGCAGTGTACACCTACACAAGCGTTCTTCTCCCTGAAGCACTGTGGGACCCTGAGTAAAGATATCTTTTATAATTAACAAAAAAAGATCCAGGAGGGAGTTACGGGGGGTGGTTGGGGGTTCTGGGGCACCACTACCACTGTGAGCTGTCCCTGTCCAGGGCTCTGCTATGAGTCCTGTCTAGCTACCCCCTGGAACCCCCCTCCTGCCTTTTCTTTCAGGAGAGTCCTGCAGAGAGAGGGAGAGAGAGGTGAATCAGTTCCCAGCATGAGTAGCACTCCACTCTCTAGAAGGGTTGAACTGGCTCAGAGGGATTCGTATGCACATTCACATTACTGATTTGAAAATTTGGGCACAGGGAATGTATAAAAAGTTACTAGGAACCTAAGCCCCTTAAACTTTAGATCCAGAGTCAGAAAACGTAAAGGAGTTCTGTGGAAGGATTGAAAAAACAAAAACTGACACTTACTTGGGCTTCTATCGGCCCCCTGCAGCTGTCATGTCCCACGCCATCCTCCACCGATCCTCTGTCCCCCCACCCCCGCCGGCACTGGTCAATTATTCGTCTAACTAGAAGAATAACGCTCGCGTCTCCGGGAGCTTATTGCAAAGGCGCAGTACAAGGTTTTCTCATTCTGCGCTGTAAGCTCCCGGAGTCGCAGGCGGAAGCAAGCACGCGTGCAGCCATGCAGCTGCAGTCTAGATAGTCGTCTAGATAGTCGAATAAATAGACCGGGACAAGCAGCGGGTGACAGCTGCAGGGGGCCGATAGAAGACCCAGGTAAGTGTCTTTTTTTTAAAATCCCTTCCCAGAACCCCTTTAAAACAGCACACAAGGTCTATGCACAGATGTGCTCTGCTGGGTCCACTTCTTCCAAGTGAAGGAAACTTATGTCCTAGGCTAAAAAAAAGGATAATTCAATTCAATAACCATAATATTGAGCACTATGACAATATTTCCCAGCAAAGAAGACTAGTGAAACTCTTGGCAGATACATGAACTGAGGTAAGAGAAATATGGTCACAAATGGGGTACTCCATGTTGGCTGATCATATACAGTATGCGGAGGAAAGGCCGTTCACTCTTAAAGAACTGTAGTGAAAATAGCATATGGACTAAAATTGATTATTGTTTACAATATTAATTTATAGATTATTTAGTCAGTGTTTGCCCATTGTAAAGTCTTTCTTCCCCCTGATTTACATTCTGTAATTTATCACAGGCAGTGACATCTTTAGTTCTGCCAAGTGATCTGTACAGAACATTCATTACTGAGAGTTCTATGCACAGAGGGAGATATCGCTTGCTTGGCAGTTGAAAAAAAAGCTGTTATTTTCCACAATTCAACGAGGTTCACAGACGGCAAACTGTAAAGACCATGGTCATGACATCACACTGTGGGAGGAGTTTCACCACAATATCAGCCACACCCACCTCCCTGATGATCCATTTGATAAAAAGTAAAGATGTCTCGTGGGAAAGGGGGTATCAGCTACTGATTGGGATGAAGTTCAATCCTGGGTTAAAGTTCCTCTCCAAGGATGCAGAACCCTTAACACCTCTACTTCATCTGCTTAAGGACAACTATAGTGAGAGGTATATGGAGGCAGCCATACTTATTTCCTTTTAAGCAAAACCAGTTGCCTGGCAGCCCTGCTGATCCTCTGTCTCTAATACTTTTGAGCTATAGATCCTGAACAAGCATACAAGCAGATCAGACGTTTCTGGCATTATTGTCAGATCTGACAGGATTAGCTGCATGCTTGTTTCTGGTGTGATTCAGATACTACAGCAGCCAAATAGACCACAAGGGCTGCCAGGCAACTGGTATTGTTTACAAGGAAATAAATATGGCAGCCTCCATAAATTTCTCATTACAGTTGTCCTTTAAAACTTTGGAGTTTGAAGGATATGAGGCTTATACCTCACCCCAAAGATAAAAGCTCAAACAGCAGCAACTGGTGAAGAAAAATCAAAAGGTAATACAGACCAGGATACCATGAGGTCTTTTCACACAAGCTAGTTTAAGTGGTATGAAGACTGGCTGTTGTAGAGACATGGATCAGATCTATTTGAATAATCTAGGGGTTCATTTGTTAAAGGAATTGTCAGGAAAAATTAGTTTCACTTACCGGGGCTTCTACCAGCCCCATCCAGCCATCCTGTGCCCTCATAGTCACTCACTGCTGCTCCAGTCCCCCGCCACCAGTTAGCGCTAAAAAATGTATGTGTTTATGTTCCTGCACCACCGGAAATGCGTGAAAATGGACGCAATGCGGCCCGCCGACCCCGAGGTCGGCAAAAATGAAACTAGCTGGCGGCGGGGGAGTGGAGCAGCAGTGAGTGACTACGAGGGCCCAGGATGGCTGCATGGGGCTGGTAGAAGCCCCAGGTAAGCGAAACTTTTTTTATTTGCCTGACAATTCCTTTAAGTCAGATAGACTTTTGGTTTTCAGTAGGAATGTGTTGCGTGTGATGACTGGAGATATAGGACTGCAGTTTTCTTATCACAAATACCCGAGCAATACCAGGTCTTCAGCTAGTATTATTTATAATCAATAGTTCTTTATAAAGAAATAAATCATGATTGTTAAATCAGTGTTTCTCAACATTTTATTGGTATGTACCCCTTTTAAAACCCTGTACTCACCAAGTACCCCCTAGCATAGTAAACATTATCACAAGTACCCCTTGACAAATATTTATATATATATATATATATATATATATATATATTTTTTTTTTTTTTTTTTTTTTTTTTTTTAAACCAAAAATTAAGGTTTATTGAAAGAATTCTTCATATACAAGGTGATAGCATAATACAGGATTCAAGCATACAGGCATTATAGCAACGACAATGTATATCCATATAAATTATCAGCTGGGATCTTCATGGATAGACCTAGTACATAGTTAAACCAAGTGTTATACATACATTATTATCTTAACATGTTCAGAAATGGATTGTGGGCTCAAGGTATTTATACTAGTACAGGTGAAGAAGAGTATACATAACATTTTCTCCCACTTTATAGGTTACTGGTTTTTCCATCTGTCCCATATCAAATGAAATTTGTTTTGTGCTCCCCTATGTATATATACAAGTTTTTTATATGGTAGAGCAGTGCTAATACGTTTAATCCAGTTATGATAAGCGGGTGGCGTGGGCGCAAGCCATCTACACGCCACCTCTTGTCTACAAGAAAATAGCACTTCTGTCTATCGATTCATCTTGTATAACTCCGAGGAGACACAATAAAGGGTCATAGCTTACGGGACAGCCCATCTTATCATGCAGGAATTTAATAACTTGGGACCAGAAGGAGGATACAGCTGGACATCTCCAAATGAGGTGTAAAAGGAAGGAGATATTTCTTGGCACTTAGGGAAAGTATTTGAAGATTGTGGATTGTACTTACATACTTGTTTAGGGGTTAAAGGGACTCCGAGCTCTACTTAAAAAATAAAATAGTACTCACCGGGGGCTTTCTTTAGTCCAGCGCTGGTCGGGAGGTCCCACGACGGCATCCTGGCTCCTCTCCTAGGCCCCGCTCCGGAATGGCTGGACGGTGGCAGCCCGGGCGACACTCTGCTGAGTGTCAGGCTCCTTCTTCCGCGTATGACGCGGCTGACGTCACACGCCGGCCGCCTCGCGTCATCACGGCGGCCGGCGTGGCAGTACGGCGCATGCGCGCTTTAATCGCGCATGTGTCAGCCGCGTCATACGCGGAAGGAACAGCGGAAGGAACAGCCCGACACTCAGCAGAGTGTCGCCCGGGCTGCGGCCGGTCAGCCATTCCGGAGCGGGGCCTAGGAGAGGAGCCAGGACGCCGTCGTGGGACCTCCCGATCAGCGCTGGACTAAAGAAAGCCCCCGGTGAGTACTATTTTATTTTTTAAGTAGAGCTCAGAGTCCCTTTAAATAGGCCTGGTGCAAAATGTAAGTCTGCGTGATTCGCTCGCGAATGCATGGGGACACTTTCTTAGGGACAAATAAAGCATCATCCCAATCCTCATCCGAGATGTCCAATCCGCATGCAACCCACCTGTTCTGTGACTCAATGGTAAGTTCCTCAGCACCATATTCTATCAGTGTTTTATATAATTCTCCTATCATATGTCTGACTGGGCTGTTTTTAAGCATATCAATAATATGTGAGCCATAGATTTTAATGGGTGTCTTAGGGAATTGCTTGTAGAAGGCATGCTTTAATTGCCAGTACCGAAACTCTTGATTGAGGGGGACATTATATGTAGATAAAAGGGATGAAAAAGAGATTATCTGACCATTGGACGTAATATTTTCAAGGAATACTATCCCTCTTGATATCCAAAAGATGGGGTCAGGGACGGTATTAAATTCTGGGAGGTTGTGGTTTTTCCATAGGGGAGTATGTCCCTATACCTTTGTTGCTGTATATCTTGGTGACGGCTTTCCAAACTCGAGCAGCCTGAATCAGAATTGTGTTATGTTTCTTATCTCTAGGTATATAGCATCTCAAAGTGTCCATTGGGGGGGCTTGGGGTGGAACGGGCTGGGTTGATGTGGGTGGTGGGTTGCTTTGGAGGATTTTTTATCTTTCATGTTTTAAATATTTTGGATCAATTACATAAATAAAGTTTTGTATATGTTTTTAATAAAGTCCGTTTGTACTCAATCAGGTCACCCCCCCCCCCCCCCCCCCTATACTCTATCTCATAGTTTGTTCAAGCTTTCTAAAACAGGATCCAAAGGGTATCCAAGAGGCTCCACATTAGTGGTTGAGGGAACAGTAAACCAAGCCGATATGTGTTGTAACTGCGATGCATGGTAGTACTTTGGAAATACTGGGAGTGCAATGCCACCAAGATTCATTGGAATCTGCAAATTTGCACTTTTAAGTTTAGCCCTGCCCTTGCCCCAGATGAAACTCAAGAGTGCAGATTTCAATTTCTTAAAAAATGTATTGGGGACATATATAGGGGAGTGATGGAGTATATATAGTATTTTGGGGAGAAGGACCATTTTAATTAAGCTATTTATGCCCATCACAGCTAAGGGAAGCTTTGCCCAGGTATTACATCGACCCCAATATTTGACCCTCTTAAGTTGGACATTTTTTTAATTACTCAAATATAAGTCTATCCAGCAAAATTTATGGCTGCACTTGAGGACCAGAAGGAGTTAATGTCTGCAATTCATAAAATATTGTAGCTATTTACCTCTCCTAGTACCCAAGTGCAACCAATAACTCCTCCAGGCCCCCATATGCAGCCGTTAACCCTATACTCTTTAGAACCCCCTCCCACCCACCACTACCTAAAGGGGTGCTGCCCCCCCCCCCCCACAGTGCCAGTTACCAGCTTGCCTAATCCACCTAAAGTGGTTCTGCATCTCTTTGCCACCCCCCTCCCCCGTAAACCCCCCACCCCGCAACACTGAAGCTGTTAGCTTCCTTGGCTCCTTTCTCCCACCCACCACAACAATGGATGTCCTGTCACTCACCACTTTAGCTCTGCATCCTCTTAATCCCCTACGTAATACAATGTAATGCGGATGAACACGGAAGTCCCGTCCCTCACTATAGCGCTGCATCCTCTCACATAATACAATGTAATGCGGACGAACACGGAAGTCCCGTCCCTCACTATAGCGCTGCATCCTCTCACATAATACAATGTAATGCGGACGAACACGGAAGTCCCGTCCCTCACTATAGCGCTGCATCCTCTCACATAATACAATGTAATGCGGACGAACACGGAAGTCCCGTCCTTCACTATAACGCTGCATCCTCTCACATAATACAATGTAATGCGGACGAACACGGAAGTCCCGTCCCTCACTATAGCGCTGCATCCTCTCACATAATACAATGTAATGCGGACGAACACGGAAGTCCCGTCCCTCACTATAACGCTGCATCCTCTCACATAATACAATGTAATGCGGACGAACACGGAATTCCCGTCCCTCACTATAGCGCTGCATCCTCTCACATAATACAATGTAATGCGGACGAACACGGAAGTCCCGTCCCTCACTATAGCGCTGCATCCTCTCACATAATACAATGTAATGCAGACGAACACGGAAGTCCCGTCCCTCACTATAGCGCTGCATCCTCTCACATAATACAATGTAATGCGGACGAACACGGAAGTCCCGTCCCTCACTATAGCGCTGCATCCTCTCACATAATACAATGTAATGCGGACGAACGCGGAAGTCCCGTCCCTCACTATAGCGCTGCATCCTCTCACATAATACAATGTAATGCGGACGAACACGGAAGTCCCGTCCCTCACTATAGCGCTGCATCCTCTCACATAATACAATGTAATGCGGACGAACACGGAAGTCCCGTCCCTCACTATAGCGCTGCATCCTCTCACATAATACAATGTAATGCGGACGAACACGGAAGTCCCGTCCCTCACTATAACGCTGCATCCTCTCACATAATACAATGTAATGCGGACGAACACGGAAGTCCCGTCCCTCACTATAGCGCTGCATCCTCTCACATAATACAATGTAATGCGGACGAACACGGAAGTCCCGTCCCTCACTATAGCGCTGCATCCTCTCACATAATACAATGTAATGCGGACGAACGCGGAAGTCCCGTCCCTCACTATAGCGCTGCATCCTCTCACATAATACAATGTAATGCGGACGAACACGGAAGTCCCGTCCCTCACTATAGCGCTGCATCCTCTCACATAATACAATGTAATGCGGACGAACACGGAAGTCCCGTCCCTCACTATAGCGCTGCATCCTCTCACATAATGTAATGCGGACGAACACGGAAGTCCCGTCCCTCACTATAGCGCTGCATCCTCTCACATAATACAATGTAATGCGGACGAACACAGAAGTCCGGTCCCTCTCTACTCTAGCACTGCATCCTCTGCTCACGCTGGACTGCATGGCGTACCTTCCATTCCTGATATCATGTGGCATCGACGTACACCATGCAGACCATCGTGAGAAGAGGATTTCAGGGGCTGCAGAGCTAGCGTGGTGAAGGACGGGACTTCCATACTCGGGTGCACTACATTGTATTACGCAGGAGGAAGCAGCGCTAGAGTGGTGAGGGATGGGAATGGTGTTTGGGTGCTCTACATTGTATTACCGGGGGAGGGGGAAACGGAGACAGAGGCACACACTATTTAGGTTGTGGTGGGTGGGAGGAGGGAGACAAAGAAGCTAACAGCTTCAACACTGCTGGGAGGAGGAGAAAGGGAGGCAGCCCCCCAATACTGGCTGTAAGTGGAGAGATTTAGGACGGACTCGTGTATAAGGCGACCTTCCCACTTTTAACCTGTGAGTCAGTCCTAAATTTCTCGACTTATAGCCGAGTATATACGGGTAGTACGGATTTAGAGACATTGACCCATAATCCAGAGTAGTAACTCGACTCCTCTATAGTTTCAAGGGCACGAGACAGGGATGGGCCTCCATCAGCCAAGAAAAGAATAGTGTCGTCCGCATACATACTAATCTTGTCTTCAGTAGTTGCGGTCTTAAAGCCGATGATATCAGGTGAGGCCCGGATACGACACGCCAGGGGCTCCGCCACAAGGGCGTATAATAGAGAAGAAAGAGGGCATCCCTGTCTCGTGCCCCTCCCCAAAGGGAAAGACTGAGAGATCAAGCCACTAGTACTGACCCTAGCTGAGGGGTTTGAATATAAGATGCGAACCCATCTCTGAAAAGAGTCCCCAATACCAAACCTGGCAAGGACCGCTGACAGAAACGGCCATTCAACCGTATCAAAGGCCTTAGCCATGTCAAGTGAGGCAATAACTCGTGCCCCTTTGTACATGTGATTGGCTTGTATGTTAGTGAATACCCGCTGTATGTTTATTGCTGTGTTCTTTCCTGGCATGAAGCCAGTTTGGTCTTCATGCACAAGTGATAGAATTACTTCATTTAGCCTTGTAGCCAAGACTTTTGCTAGGATCTTAACATCTGTAGGCAGAAGCGAAATCGGTCTATATGAATCACATTGGAGCAGGTCCTTGCCAGGCTTAGGTAAAACAACTATTGGGGCTTCATTCATGGAGGTGGGAAGGCTTTGCTTCTCGTATGCTTCAGTGAAAACCTCCAATAAGGGTTAGGCAATTATGTCAGAGTATTTTTTGTACACATCTGTGGGGATGCCATACAGACCGGGGGCCTTTTTTTTAAGGAAAACTAGCAATGGCCATTTCGATTTCGTCTAGGGTAATAGGTAGGTCTAATTGGGTACATTGGACTTTGGATAGTCTAGGGAGATTAATTTCAGCCAGATATATTTCAGAGTCAGATTGAGATGCTTTAGTGCGACTTGTGTATAAGTGCTGGTAGTAATTTGCAAACGTAGAGTTTACTTCTTGAGGGGTACTGACCAAAGTGCCTTGACTAGAAGTAATTTGAGAGATAACTGGCGGGGAAGAATGGGTTTTGGCCATTTTAGCTAGGAGTGTGCCTGCCTTTTCTCCTTGCTCATATACCATTTGTTTATTAAAGAAGATTTTACTTAGAGCTAGTTCTTCAACTAACTCTTTATGGGCATTTTGGGCAGTTGTCCAAGCTTGTTTGTTGGAGGGGGAGTTGTTATTATGAGATAAGATTTCTGCTTGGGTTACCTGGGCAGCTAAGGTTCCCAATCTAGCTCGGGTATCTCCTTTGCATTTAGTCACCACCTGTATCAGAGCACCTCTCAAATACGCTTTGAAAGTGTCCCATACCAAGGCTCGGTTTTCATCAGCCCTGTGAATAAAGAAGAATTCTACAATTTGCTTTGTAAGTAGATTATCATTGGGAATTAAATCGAGCAAGAAGGGATTCAATTTCCAGAATTTAAATGGAGGGGTGACACCCCATTGTAGCTTGAGGCATATTGGTGAGTGATCCGACACTAATCGTGGCAAAATGGAGACACTGGTTGTTAAAGGGAGGAGATACCTAGTGAGCAAGAACATGTCAAGATGGGAAAAAGAGTTATACGTGCTGAACTTACAAGTGTAGTCAGGGTTTTGTGGATATTTGATCCTCCAGACGTCTTCTAGATCATATTATTTTACTAAGTAGGAGAATGGAGTCTGTTTATTAACCTGTGGGGGAAACCTATCAATGGCAGTGTTACAGACATTATTGAAGTCTCCCATCCAAATTGCAGAGACTCCTGAATGTTTGAGCATAAATTTAAGGCCTTCTTTCAGCACTTGGAAATTATACGGTGGAGGTATGTATATTGCCATAAGTAGAATAGGTTCACTTGCTATTATACAGTGCATAAATATATAGCGACCCATGGGGTCTGTCACCGCTTCCAGTGCCCTGAAAAGAACATGTCTTCCAATAAGAATGGACACCCCATGAGAATATTGCGAATATGGGGCATGATAGGACCAGCCAATCCACCCCCTACGTAGAGCCATTAATTTACTTCCTGTAAGGTGGGTTTCTGTAAGAGTTATAATATCAGGTTTGTATCCCTTTAAATATTGTAGTACCACATTTCTTTTAATGTTATCATTAAGCCCACGGACATTCCAATTGATCACGTTAAGTGATTGCATTATCTTTTAATAGAAGATTTAGTAGTGACAGATCCCATAGTGACCACTGTAGCAGATATACGTTGCTTTCCTGTAGATAGTCATGTTTCTTGCCTTGTATTATTGCTTTCTTGTAAAGTATAGCCCAGAATATCCCTACCCTGTTCAGACCTAAAACTTGACTGAGCTTAAACCCTGAACCCAAACCGAACAGAAATACTGTTATAAACAGGTGCAAAGGCACACCTACATACACCTGCTGGGGAACCGGTCGATGTGTGGCAGCCACATCTCTTTATTATTATTATTTAGTATTTATATAGCGCCGACATATTACACAGCGCTGTACAGTGTATATATATATATATATATATATATATATATATATATATATATATATATTTTCTTGTCACTAACTGTCCCTCAAAGGAGCTCACAATCTAATCCCTACCATTGCCATATGTCTATATTATGCAGTGTAAGTACTGTAGTCTAGGGCCAATTTTTAGGGGGAGCCAATTAACTTATCTGTATGTTTTTGGAATGTGGGAGGAAACTGGAGTGCCCGGAGGAAACCCACGTAGACACGGAGAGAACATACAAACTCTTGTGCCCTGGCTGGGATTCAAACCGAGGACCCAGCGCTGCAAGGCGAGAGAGCTAACCACTACGCCACCGTGCTGCCCAGCATGCTTTAGCATCAGCAAAGGATATAATTTGGAATTGGAGAGTGCAGAGGCACATATCTACCGGTGCAGGACACATTATGATGCATTAACTGCTAATAGTTTTAAGTACAACCTGTAACCTGGGGTACACTGGATTTGCCTATGAGCATATATGACACACTAGGAACGAGGGTTAAATAGTCTTGTTTATGCAGTACTCATGCATACATCACCTACTTGGAGAGCAAAACACCGTGCACATTATTCAAACATATAGGCGCTAACACATATTGAGATCACCCATTAACATCTGTGGTACTTGAAAAGCTGTTGAGATCATTGCCTCCCCCCTCTAGTAGTGTATACAAGCAATCGCCATTTGGGCCGATTTATATTGTATGTATGATACTGCCAGTTATTGAGGAGATGCAGCCTTATGGAAACTGCGTACCATTGCCATGTCCGTGCAGTAAAAGTGGTGACATGCGCATTAAAAAAACATGTTTGCAGATCCTGATAGTAGAATGTTCTGTCCTTGTATAGTTGAGTAATGGAATATGCGGATCCATAGGAACCTCGCATTGCATTATGATAACAAAAAGGCAGTGAACGATGCATCAAAAACACAGGTCGAGTTTCATACGACAAATGTAGCGAGAGTTTAATGTCCGGGCTACTAGAACCAGCGGGGATATGAAGCATAATATTTCCATAGGTGGGTAGAGAGGGGGGCCCCCATAGCTCTGACGGGGGTAAATAGTAATATCACGCAGTTATATTATAGGGTGTATAGGGCCTTTAAAGCTATTCGAGTTCAAGTGCACTTACGGTTAGCCTTCAATTAAAAGGAATATATCAGTCGTCGCTTCTGGATGGAGATCTTGAGGCTTTAGGTTGTGCTTCAAGCCATTTGGAGACGTCTTTAGGCTGTTCGAAGAAGTGTGTTTTCCCATCCGCTACTATACGCAGCTTGGCGGGAAACAGCATGGCGTATGGATTAGAGCCTAGGTTCTCAACATGCGGTACGCGTACCCCAGGGGGTACTTCTAAAGGGGCCAGGGGGTACTCGGGCTTGATATACTTAACCAAGAATAACAAATTTAGAGATTTAGAAAATTATAATTCTTATTTAAACAACACCAAATTAGTATTTTAGCTAATTAAAAGCAATAATAAATGCTTGCCCATTGTTTAGAACCAATTATCATGTACTACGATTAAATATATATTTGTCAAGGGGTACTTGTGATCATGTTTACTATGCTAGGGGGTACTCGATGAGTACAGGGTTTTAAAAGGGGTACGCACTAATAAAATGTTGAGAAACCCTGGATTAGAGGCCTCTCTCAGAGAACTCTTCACGGAGGCAAACTGCGCACGTCGCTTCTGCACCTCCGCCGAGTGATCCGGGTAAAAGGAGATCCTGGTATTTTGGTATGCAGTGTCTCGAACAATAGTTCAGTACTTTAAAAATAAATGTTCGAGGAGGTAGGCCAGGAGCCGGTACTCTCGGTGAAATGTGTTGGACGCCCTCCACAACGAATACCGCGGAAAAGCAGTCACGCCCAAAGGTGCCAATTAAAAGCTTTTCAGTAAAATCTTCGGGAGCCGTTCCCTCTGCCTTCTCTGGAAGCCCAACTATGTTCGAGCGACGGTTGCGGTTTTCAAAGTCCTCCTGACTATTGCCAACCGCCTTGACCTCTTGCTTCATAGTGCAGATAGTGAAGGGAATGGGCTTCACCTCATCCTCTAGCTTCCCGATACGGTCTTCCGCATCGGTAACCCGGGAGCGGAGAGTGCGCATATCTTGTGGTAGAAGTGACACATCTGTCCTTACCTCCTCTAGTTTGGTGTTTATTGTAGTGAGGGTAGCTTGGCAGTTGGTAATGGCCTCCATTATCTGCCGAAGAGAAGGCGTGGGCGGCTCCTCATCCGAGGAGTCGTCTTCTTCCTGGCCATGCTTAAACTTTTGGAGCTTGGAAGCGGCCTCGGTGTTGCGTATCCGGGACATCTTGGTTTCAAAATGTTCAGGTGGACGAGTGGAACACGAATCTGTACTGCTTTCCTAGGTTAAAGGGTATTTAGGTCGGTATTATCAGAATTTTGGGTGTCCTGCACGGGAGCTCTCCGGGAAAGCGTCCTCACATCCCGACTTCCGGTCACGCCCCACAAATATATATTTAATCACAGAACATGATAATTGGTTCTAAACAATTTCCAAGCATTTACTAATCCTTTTAATTAGCAAAAATACTAATTTGGTGTTGTTTAAATAAGTTTTATCATTTTCTAAAACTCTAAATTTGTTGTTCATAGTTAAGTATATCAAGCCTGAGTACCCCCTGGAACCTTAAGAAATACCCCCTGGGGTACGCGTACCACACGTTGAGAACCTAGGTGTTAAATCATATAAATAAATATATATTAATTTATAACTTTGAAATACTTTTAAATGGTGGATTTTGTAAATAAAAAGGATAAAACACTTTTTTTAAAGTCTGGTAGAACAGACATTGTTTATAATTTCAACTAAGACAATGCAAGGCCAAAGCTCAGATTGGAAACCAAAACAATAAGGGTTTTTCCTACTACCGTATTTAACCACTTAAAGAGACTCTGAAGCGACTTTTAAAACAGCAGAAGACCCCTCGTTCTGCCACGGGAGAGCTGCGTTTTAGCAGGGGCAAACATGCCCATGTAGAATATAAGGTAAAAAGCTGTTTTAAAAGTCGTTTCAGAGTCTTTTTAAGCCCAACTGGAAGAACATTCTCGTCCAGTTGGGCTGCACGCACTCCTGCTGGTCGCGCGCGCTCCCGCGGGGTCTCCCGTGCGTGCTCCTGCCGCCGGCCGTTAGCCCAGCGATCAATGAAAGGGATTATAGATCCCTTTCATTGATCGAAGCCCCCCGCAGAAAAGCCGTCAGCGTCTCATTAGGCGCTGCGGTTTTTCCGAGTTCAAAAAGTTCCCAGTCTTCATTCTTCTTCCTAGGAGCGAGATCGATCGCTCCCAGGACTTTTTGACTGTGGCCATCTTGTGGCCAAATAGTAAAACTACACCCACATCTACTTTTTATTAAATAAATTTTTAACATTTAAAATTAGCTGTTTACCTCCCACATCAAAAAATACCCAAACAAAATGTTTAATTTAAAAAAAAATTACAATAATAAAAATTACAATAATAAAAACAAAACCATAAATAGTTACCTAAGGGCCTGAACTTTTTTAAATCTGCATGTCAAATAAGTATATTAATATATTGTTTTACATTATGGGCTTGTAAATAGTGATGGACACAAATTGAAAAAATGCACCTTTATTTCCAAATAAAATATCGGCGCCATACATTGTGACAGGGACATAATTTAAATGGTGTAATAAGCGGAAACAAATGGGCAAATAAAATACATGGGTTTTAATTATGGTAGCATGTATTAATTTCAAACTATAATGGCCAAAAGCTGAGAAATATTTTTTTTCCATTTCTTTCTTAATATTCCTGTTAAAATGGATTTAGAATAAATTAATTCTCAGCAAAATGTATCACCCAAAGAAAGCCTAATTGGTGGTGGAAAAAAACAAGCTATAGACCAATTCATTGTGATGAGTAGTGATAAAGTTATTGGCAAATGATTGGGAGGTGAAAGTTGCTCAGATGCAAAAAATAAACAACCCTTCGGGCTTAAGTGGTTAAAAATGATAAAATATTGACGAAATGATGAAATTGCTAAAGAATGCATTTGTTCATTAAAAAAAAGATAATAATAAAAGAGAGATAAAGAAAATGGTTTTATATTGTTGCATTATTGGGGGAGAAGCAAGATGGCAACCTATGTGGAAGCAGTTTCACTAATCTCCCGGCCGTATCCAGTAAAACCCCCGATTCTGGGGTACTTCCTTCCTTCCTCAATAGAGCTTTCCCCGGTCTTCTCACCAAGCAAGTAGTCGGAAAGGCACTCCATTTCTAATCCAGGATTCCCTAATAATTTTAAATAAAGATAAATATTTTTTGCAAGAAGGATAATTCTGGAATAGTTGCTTAAAATTAAGCTGTCATAACTCTATTTTCAAAAATGTATTTAAGACCGGGAAGGTCTTGCAGGTCAGATAACAAATACTATGCCCATTGAATACTAAGGGATACTTCTCCCCAAAAATTCAGCAATGGTAGCAATAGTTTTACACAAAAGGTTGGCATTCAAAATAAAAAAGGAATTCACAGATGCAGATGACAGAATCACGATGGGACTGGGTATCGTTAAAGAGACACTGAAGCAAAAAAAAAAAATTATGATGAAATGAATTGGTTGTGTAGTATGGTTAACTACTAGCAAATAAAATATTCTCATATTTTTATTTTCAGTAAAAAATTTTTTATAACATTGCATCATTCTCTAATATTTGCAGTTTACACACTACTCAGCATTCTAAATGATTTTACAGAGCAGGCCAGTGAACTATTGGACCCTACACTGCAGAAAAAAAAGATACAGTACCAGACACTTGAGATAATAAGCTTCAGAAGACAGAGCTCTCTGTGACTTTGAAAGTCATGGAGCTCAATGTTTTTTTTTGAATAGATAACAACTGGAGTTCCTGTACTGAAAACAATATTAGTCTTCTGTCTCTGCTCCTAATGTTTTATTTCTTAGCTGTACTACACATAAATTATTATACCATAATTTAATTTTCGCTTCAGTGTCTCTAAGGGCCGGTTCACACTTGCGGTTTTGCAAAAACCGCACCGGATGTCCGGACCGCACCGGAGCCGGATCGGACCTGAACCGTACGGTTCCTGTCCGGATCCGGTCCGGTTGCATACGGTTTCCGTGCGGTATGAACACGGTTGCGGTCCGGATCCGGATTCTTAAAGAGTAACAACCTGTATAAAAACAAAAAAAAATGTTGGGGTCTGGGAGGTCAGCAGAAGGGGGACCTGTGGAATCAGGCCCTCTGCTGTTTAGCACTCACCTCCACCTCCGACATGCTGCCAACATCTCCGGATCCGGATCCAGCTGTGCTGCTCCACTCCAAAATGCTTGCCCATGTGTCCCCAGCCAATATCGCCGCAAAAATCCGCATAGGAAGTGGGGTAGAACATCCGGATTTTTTGCCAGTGTGTTGTGCGCTCTCCGGTTCTCATTGGTTTCCATTGGCCGGATGGTGCAGTCCAGCTCCGCCCCGGATACGGCTGCCGGAGGAGCCGGACCAAAAAATAGCGCATGTTGGAACGGACACCGGAGTCCGGATCCGGTCCGGCTCCGGTCCGGACACATGTGAACCCTGGCATAGACTTACATTGCTATGCCGTGCGTCCGTTTCGTCCGGCCAGCATGCGGTGCGGCTCCGGCACGGCTATTCCGGATAGCCACCGCTAATGTGAACCGGGCCTTAAATAGAATCCAGATGTCCCTAATAAATATTGGGTAAAGTATTTAACAGAGGGTTTTTTTCAGTTTTTTACTAAACTAAGGGCCATATCCTATTCAAGGTGTTAAGTAGCTTGCAGATGCGAGCTACTTATCACCTTGCCATCGCGCAAGGATTACTGGCAAATCCTATCGCCCATATCCTTTGCGCGATGGCCGACCGTTAGGGAGCATTACTCAGGTGAAAGCCTGAGCGATGCACCCTTTTACCTGGTGATAGGGTGCGAGGTTTACACTGTGGTGCTGTCCTTCAGCACCCCGGCCTCACTCCCCACACATGCACACTCTTACGCCGCACATTGCTGCCATCTTCCGCCGCAGCATCTGGTGGTCTCCTTAAATAAGGAGAGTCCCAGAGCTCCCCGTCGGGTCGCCGCACACCTTAGAAGCGCTGCCGGGCACCCGTTATTATACATACCGCCGCTGATCACACGACACCTCTCGCCGCAAATTCCGTTGCGTAATTACAGTGTATCTAACACTGTAATTACTGTCCGCATAGGAGCCTGGGCTCCCCATTGGTCCGCTGTCTGAACCAATAAAATGGCTCAGACAGCGGACCAATGGGGAGCCCCGGTTGCAGATTCAAAGATGCTTTGCCCGGGCTCCTATGCGGACAGTAATTACAGTATTAGAAACACTGTAATTACGCAACAGAATTTGCGGCGAGAGGAGTCGGGTGATCAGCAGCGGTATGTATAACAGGGGTACCGGGCAGAGCTACGTGGGGGCTTCTAAAGTGTGCGGCGACCCGACTGGGAGCTCTGGGGGTCTCCATATTAATGAAGACCCCCAGATGCTGCGGCGACGACGTGCGTTAGCTGGTTTAGACCTGCAGGTCTAAGCTAACGCTCATGTCTGCCAGGAAGCAACGCTTCCCCGAGGCATGCCAAGGGTAACTGGATACCGTGTAAAGAACTCGCTGGGCGATTATATCGCCCAAGCAAGTTCTTTTCCACCTGGGGTGGTCTAAAGTTTAATAAGATTAGGCGAAGCCTCCATCACCTAACTTAAGAACTCGCCAGTGCTGCTGTCCTAATATGATCTGTAAAAAAGGTGTGTGTGTGTGTGTGTGTGTGTGTACAGTAAATAATTCCTCTGTGAATAGTGACAAAGAAGTGTAACTTAGTTACATGGTACAGCTCTGCCTCCCCAATACAAATTGTTACAAACAGCTGGTAAACAAGGGATTTTTATTTATCTTTTTTCACACAGGCTGTGATAAGAGACCTCTGTAAAGCTTTCTATTGTTGCTGGTTAAAAGCTCTATAAGGCCTGGAACCCACTACAAAACGCTATCGCTAATCGCTAGGGTTTTGTATGACCAGTTTGTAAGCGATTTCATGAGCGTTTTAGGGAGCGATTTTAAAAAGTGTATTCAATATGTCAACGGTTGTGTAGCAATTAGCGTTTTAAAGTCTGATTGGTCCTTTCAATTAATTTTGTTACAGTGTACAATAGCTTTAAAACGCTAGCAAAATCGCTCGGTGCAGGTTTTGATGAGCGATTACGCCAGCGATTATACACTTTACACTGAAGCGCAAATGCTAACAAAATGCTGCAAGTCCTGCGTTTGTGATTTTGCTAATCGCCATCGCTTCTGTGGAATTTGCACCATCCATTTACATTGGCAGAGCGTTTAGGGAAATCGCTAGCGATTTATCACGCTCCCTAAACGCTCAAAAAATCGCTCTAGTTGGTTCCAGCCCTAAGAATGTGGGGTTTACAGAAGGACAGTTTCTTTGATAGTTCCTCTTTAAGGTAGTTTCACACTGGGCCCTTGCATTGCACACCCTGTAAAGACAATATGCAATGCAATAGAGGGTAAAGGTCACATTGCGCATTATGTGTTAGAGACGTGTGATGGGGAAATGGCTGGAGATGTGCTGGTAGCCCAACCGCGGTGGATTGCTACAGACTTCTCGCTAAGCCTTTATATTGAATAACACTTTTTATGCATTAACCCCCTTGCCGGTCCAATTCCCGCGGCAAGGGGGCGGCGCAGCACTTTTTTTTCTTTTTTTTAAATCATGTAGCGAGCCCAGGGCTCGCTACATGATAGCCGCCAAGCAGCAGCATCCCCTCACCCACTCCGATCGCCTCCGGCGATCAGAGTAAGCAGGAAATCCCGTTCAGAACGGGATTTCCTGCTGGGCTTCCCCGGTCGCCATGGCGACAGGGCGGGATGACGTCACCGACGTCATAGGGAATCTCGATCCACCCCTCAGCGCTGCCTGGCACTGATTGGCCAGGCTGCGCAGGGGTCTGGGGGTGGGCAGCTCGGCGCGGCGGGTAGCGGCGAATCGGCGGCGATCACTTACCACACGCAGCTAGCAAAGTACTAGCTGCGTGTAGGAAAACATTTTTTTGAAAATCGGCCCAGCGGGGCCTGAGAAATCCTCCTACGCAGGTTACCCCGAGCTGAGCTCGGAATAACCGGCAAGGAGGTTAAAGAAAGTATTAGGCAGGAGTCAGACTTGCTAAGATTTGCATGCATTTTTCGCAATGTATTCCCAATGGAGAATTGCAGTGCCATGGAAGTAAAGTGCATTTTCCAGCTGTGGTGAAAAAATGTGCTCACACACTGCATGCGATTCCTTACTCATTTGGAGTACAGTTACCATACTGGTGTTTTATTCCTTCAAATTTCCATGCAGCTTTCAAATTCCATCTACACCCCTCTTCTGGACTTCTATTTGCCTTCTATCCACTCTCTGAACATTCTCTCTCCTCTCCAAATCTCATGTAACCACCTGTTTGGATCCTATTTCCTCCCCTCTCATTCCGCATGTAAGGCCTGGCAGATCTCTCGTCTTCCTTTAGCCTCTATACCCCAATTTAGCACCGCAGTCTTCGCCCTATGTGGTGCGCCCCCGCTTGAATAGGAGACTAGTCACGTCTACATGACTTTGGTTGCACCCCAGTCTTATTGCGCAAGCTATAGAGACCCTAACCTACTCCCTGCACTGCAATCTCTGCTGGTATAAGCTACACCTTTCCCACTAAAAACTCCATTAATATTCACACTGCCTGATACTTATTTGTGCACTTGGCGCTACATTGCGGACTTTACGGTAACAATTTTACCAGATGGGTGTTGGGACCCAAATGACCTGCCTCGGTTTGGCTCAACTTCTGCATTATCCCAAAGTGGTAATCCTAAACTATATGTCTTTCAATTGAATCCCAGATTGTATTAGCTAAATGGACAACACCCCCCCCCCCCCTTAAAACCACCATTCACTTGTTCTTACTGAAGCCTGTAGCGTTCTCCCCTGCCCTTATAAACGTTGAGACCACTGCTTAGTGATCCGTAAGGTAGAGATTAGATTAAAAATCACTTTAAAAATAAACTAATCACCATGGAAGTTAATGGTGAAAGCAGAGAGCTTGCCACTTATAGAAATATAGCAAACCAGTCCAAAGATCACACAACAGTGGTCTTACAATGGTGGATGCTGGACCAAGTAGAAATAGTACATTCAATTATCCAAGAAAGGTCCATACAAAAAATGTTACGGAACTGCGTTTATTGTTCCATTACCAATACACAACTGACAGTATTCCCTGGATCGTTTTAGGCCATGCAGGGTCCATTTTAACAAGGCACAGTACAGATGGTGTCACCATAGTGACATCATTGTATCTCACTGTGGCAACATGATCTGTACTGTGCCTTGAAAAAGGGGAACCTGTGTGGCATGAAACAATTGTTGGCAATACGGACGGTTGTGTATTAGTGATGGAACAATAAACGCAGTTCTTTGTGGCGTGTGGTATGTGGACCTTTCCTAGATATTTTAGATGTACTCATAGAATAGAAATGTGGTGGTCAACGGGGATTGAATACATGGATGACAATTGTCACCTTTATAAATTGGCTCCATAACACCAGGCGCTGTACTAGCAGGTAAAGTTCTCCCTGAGGGCTGGAACCCACTAGAGCAATTTTTTGAGCGTTTAGGGAGCGTGAGAAATCGCTAGAGATTTCCCTAAACGCTCTGCCAATGTAAGTGGATGGTGCAAATTCCACAGAAGCGATTGCGTTTAGCAAAACCGCAAACTCAGGACATGCAGCATTTTGTTAGCGTTTGCGCTTCAATGTAAAGTATATAATCACTGGCGTAATCGCTCATCAAAACTTGCACGGAGCGATTTTGCTAGCGTTTTAAGTTATTGTACACTGTAATGAAATTAAAAATAATTGAAAGAACCAATCAGACTTTAAAACGCTAATCGCTACACAACCGCTGGAAAATTGATTACACTTTCTAAAATCGCTCCCTAAAACGCTCATGAAATCACTTATAAACTGCTCATACAAAACACAAGTGATTGCGATTAGCTATAGCGTTTTTGTAGTGGGTTCCAGGCCTCAGGGCTTGTTCATACTGAAGGCATTGTCAGGTTTTTTTTTTTACATGCGGCCGATTATTAAAATCGCCCACCAAACGCTTGTGCAATGAATGTCTATGAGAAGGTTCATATCAGCATAGGTCGTGCGCTGTCCGTTCAGTAAAGCGGTGCGTGTACCATTTTTGAGGCGCTTCCGCCTCAATGGAAACTATAGGAGAACCACAAAAAAAAAAAATCGCTTTGTGTAGCGATTGCGTTTTTAAGAATAAATATATTGTATTTCGGGTCAAAAAGTTCACTTCCTGACTTGCATCAGGGAGTGAATTACAAAAAACGCTAGGAAAAACGCTTAGAAAACCGCTAAGCACAAAAACGAATCTCCCACCCAAGCACCGGGAAAAAAAAGACATATCAAAAACCGCCCAATATGGACGGACACGTGAGCTGAACGCAATGTGAACAAGGCCTAAGGGCCCTTTTCCACTACCCTGCGATTTGATTCTGATCGCAAATCGCAAGGTACATTAAACTAATGGAAACTGCAGCAGTAATTTCCATGAATGCGATCCGATTGCGATGCGATTTTGGTCAAAACGCAATTGTCATCCTGCCGCATTTTGGATGCGATTGAGCTTTACTATACTGAGTACAGTAGCGCAATTGTGGAAATAAACGCGATTGCATTTCATAGTGGAAATGAGCCCTTTATCTGAACCTTCTATCTACAGAATAAAGATGCGTTTATTTCAGGGCTGTGGAGTCGGTACAAAAATCTTCCGACTCCAACTCCTCAGTTTATGAAACCACGAGTCCGACTCCGGGTAACCAAAATGGCCCCCGACTCTTTACTCTAATATTTAACAGGGGTGTGGATTTTGTACAAAAAATACGACTCTGACTCCTCAGTTTATGAAACCACGACTCCGACTCCAACTCCGGGTGGCCAAAATTGCCCTGACTCCTCGACTCCAACTCCAACTACGCCCGAAACATGTCGTGTCTGTGCCTCTGCATACTCAATACAGTTGTTTGCTGAGCCATTGGTGTGCCGTCTCCATTTCTTTCATTGTACAAGTTTATGCAGGAGTGGTGGACCTGCAGGAGTTCAAGGCACCGGCAGCGGTCTAAGCATCTTGGACCTGACAGGTGAGCAAAAGTGTGGAACAAAAACCTTTATTTAAAGGGGCACTACAGCAAGAAACTAAAATTTTAAATATGTGCAAACGTATACAAATAAGAAGTATGTTTTTTCCAGAGTAAAATGAGCCATACATTACTTTTCTCCTATGTTGCTGGCACTTACGGTAAGTAGTATAAATAAATATTACCAACAGATTTTGGACTAGCCCATCTTCTAATAAGGGGGTTTTCAGGGATATATTTATTTTCAAAAGCACTTAATAAATGGCAGTTGCTCTGTCCAACTGCCAAAAAACTGTGTAGCGAGCATGGGGGCTAGCTAGCATCATTGTTTAAATCCTTTTTAGGGAATATCTTTGTAAAGAATAAAAGCCTTGCTGAGAATCCTCTATGAAGAGATGGACTGGTCCAAAACCTGTAACTTCTGTCAGATTTCTACTGCCTACTGTAGGTGACAGCATTATAGGAGAAAAGTAATTTATGGCTCATTTTACTCAGGAAAAATGTATTTCTGATTTGTTTATGTTTGCACATATTTTAAATATTTTTGGCCATAGTGCCCCTTTAAGTCATCTCTCTTCTTTCAGCCATACAAGAGTGCAGGACCCCTACAGCAGCCCTTCCCATTATCCAGCACCACAAGTCACACCATGCCCAATCTGTTCGCCCCACAGACGCTCGAATCCGCCGCACTAGACGCGGGAGTCCCGCCAAGCTCCTCCGGCTGCCCTGCACCGACATGGCGGAACCGCGCCTGCACAGCACACAAGCTACCCGGCCTCACCGCCGCGCTTGTCTGGGCATGCGCGTGACGTCACACCTTACGTCGGCGATCCAGCGGAGAAAATACAGCCAATGGGCTGAAGCCGAGAACTAAGGACGGAGCGCTGTCATTGGCGGGACGCAGCGGCCAGTCATCATCCGATCCAGCCCAGGTAAGTGAGCGGACCGGCGTTGCGTCGCTGAGGCCCCGTTTCCTCCCCACTCTCACCCCCCGCATCCGGGTATTTCCCTCACTTTCCCCTGCTATGGCGGGGTGGGCCTGTGTGCGGGCTGGGCTGGAAGGCAGCCTGTGACTACGCCCCGCACACAGACAGAGCTGGGCAATTATTTACCAATAGGCAGTGGGAATTGTGCAGTGCATTGTGGTTACAGGTGTTGCCGTCACCCCAGCATGGGGTCTGCCTGTCACCTGCGGGAAGGGGGTCTGCCTGTCACCTGGGGTGATCTGCCTGTCACCTGGGGGGGGGGGGGGAGGGATCTGCCTGTGTCACCTGGAGGGGAGAGGGATCTGCCTGTCACCTGGGGGGGGGAGGGATCTGCCTGTCACCTGGGGGGGGGAGGGATCTGCCTGTCACCTGGGGGGGGAGGGATCTGCCTGTCACCTGGGGGTGGGGGTATCTGCCTGTCACCTGGGGGAAGGGGGTCTGCCTGTCACCTGGGGGGAATCTGCCTGTCACCTGATTTGTTGTGATTCTTGTTCTATTGAACAAGAATTGCAGATTGTGGTAATAATGTGGAATTTTGTCCCTTAAAAATTGCACCTGCGATTGTGATTTGCGCTCCCAGTATGAAGTAGCCCTAATTGTGATTTTCATTGTGGCAAAATGCCCGTGAAACCAAAAAGAGTGCCCCCCACCCCAAAGATACAAAACTGAGAGTAAAAAAAATGTTGTGTGTTTTTTTTTTTTGTGTTTTTTTTTTTCTTTTTTTAAATCTTGATGGGACTGGTGCATTAATTGCAGTTAGTGGTTTTGTCTTTATTACACTTATTTTTTGATTTGGAGTATAACATCATTGTGTGGCCTAGAACAGTGTTTCTCAACATTACTTCATGTACCACTTTCCAAGAGATGTTTGCTGAGTACCTCATATTGTGAATAACATCCCCTTGATACAGATATATTTGTTAGGAATACTCATTACTTGCATGTAAATTTTTTTTTTAAACCTTCCTTTATGCTTTTAATTAACCAGGCTCATTTATTCATCAGTTAGTATATTTTAAGTCCAAATACTTGTAACAGGTTAAAGGGAACCGGAGGTGAGAGGGATTTGGAGGTTTTTGTATTTATTTCCTTATAAACAATGCCAGTTGCCTGGCAGTCCTGCTGCTCTTCTGGCATAAGAAGTGCCTGAGTCAAAACCCTTGAGAAAACATCTGGATAATCCAGTAAAACCTGAGTCAGAGTACTTTATCTGCTGCATGCTTGTTCAGGGTCTATGGCTAAAAGTATTAAAGACACAGGATCAGCAGGACAGCCAGGCAATGTGTGTTGTTTAAAAAAATAAATATAACAGCCTCCATATATCTCTCACCTCAGGTCCCCTTTAACTAAGAAACATTCATGGACCCCCAAAACCCAGTCCTGGTACCTCAAGATGTTTACTTAACACCTGTTGAGAACCTGGGGCATTGACCAGTGATAGGCAAACTTGGCTCTCCAGCTGTTAAGGAACTACAAGTCCCACAATGCATTGCAGGAGACTGACAGCCACAGTCATGATTCATAAAGGCAAATGCATTGTGGGACTTGTAGTTCCTTAACAGCTGGAGAGCCAAGTTTGCCTATCACTGGCCTAGGCTATTGTATCCATGAACCAGACTGAAATCGGGCAGCCTGTGGTCCTTGAAAATTAAGCTGTGTACACATCTTATAGAACTTCTTCCTGAAAACAACCATTAGATCTCGTTCACATCTGCTGCACTGAAAAACATGTTAAAACACGCGCGCTTTAGTGCGCGTTTCTGTGCGCTGCGCTTCTTTAAAGCATGTTTTGCTTACTGTAGCAGCAGCAGTTGTCAATAAAACTGTTTTTGTATGTAAATGTATTTTTTTCTCTAATTAGGGGTAAAAAACGCATGCGCTTCTATGCGCTAAAAAAGCGCACCCATTCACTTGCATTGATGTGCGCTTTACAGCTCCAGTGTTCTCCCCAGGACTAATTAAGTGGGCGGGCCGCCAGGCTGTTTTCAAGCCCCGCCCGGGTGCTATCCAAGGCGCACCCGAATTTTCAAACAGTCCTTCTGCATTGCTGTCCGTGTCCCGATGTGCGCTACTGTACGCTCTCACAGAGCGGATCTCCCTTTGCATAGCTGCCTCGAGTTCCCGCAGCGCTGCCTGCCCGTAGAGTCACTCAGACCTCCAGATCAGCGGCAGCCGCAAGGATATGAGAGAGGGGAGCGATTTGCGGTAACGCGCCATAGCCTTCTAATGCAGAAAGTGATGTCACTTACTGTATTTAAAAGTCTATGGCGCGTTACCGCAAATCGCTCCCCTCTCTCATATCCTTGCCGGCTGCCGCTGATCTGGAGGTCTGAGTGACTCTACGGGCGGGCAGCGCTGCGGGAACTCGGGGCAGCTATGCAAAGGGAGATCCGCTCGGTGAGAGCGTACAGTAGCGCACATCGGCACACAGATGGCTGCAGGAACCAAGGAGCACATCCTCCAGTCCTCTAGTACTTCTCCCCCCATCGGTAGAGCGGCCTGGCCAGTGCTCCCCTGTGCTGCAGCCGATTAAGTCTCCAGGACCAGTGGGCTGGGAAGTGGGTCACCTTGTTCCAACAGAGGCCCCACTAGATGGATAACTTCATCTACAACATCCTGCCGTGCACAGAGCTCGGTGACCGGCAGGAAGGAGTGCTGGTGGTCGGGGGACGGGTGATACGTGGCTGCCTATGGAGTGAGTAGGGGGCAGGGCTGTGGAGTCGCAGTCGGGAAGTCGGGCAATTTTGGGTGCCTGGAGTCGGAGTCGGGAAAAAATGCTCCGACTCCTAATGAATTTGTTACTGTAATTAAAATAGAAAATATGATAAGATGTTCTATTTCTCAGATAATGGTCATTAAAAATAATGTGTATATATACGGTGTATATATACAGTAATAGCTGTGCTTAGTCCACAAAAATGAAATAAACCAATCAAAATTAGTTACTTGTGCTGCTCCAATAAAGCAGTCCCTGTATTTTTAAGGTCAGATATACATATCTGATTGTGACTGTATATATGATGTGTACACAGGAATCTCTTATATATACTAAATAACATCTATGCTGTAAGAATAAAGCCTGATGTGTAGCTGTGTCACTAATAGAGATGGTCAATGAGATGGAAATAATTCTGCACTGATGCTGATTTATGCAAATGTATGCACTCCCTTTGCTAATGAAATCAAATAATTTGATATGTTGTTAAAATTTGGTTTGGTGACTACAAATTAAAGGGTACCTGAGACGGATGAAAAGTAAAGTTTTGTACATACCTGGGGCTTCCTCCAGCCACCTTCAGGCCAATCAGTCCCTTGCTGTCCTCCTCCACCACCTGGATCTTCTGCTATGAGTCCTGGTAATTCAGCCAGTCAGCACTGTCCGGCCGCATGCCGCTCCCACAGCCAGGAACATTCTGCACCTGCGCAATAGTGCTGCACAGGTGTAGTATGCTCCTGGCGGCGGAGTGTGTGCATGTGCACTACGCCTGACTGGCTCAAGTACCTGGACTCATAGCAGAAGATCCAGGTGGTGGAGGAGGACAACGAGGGACTGATTATCCTAAAGGCGGCTGGAGGAAGCCCCAGGTATGTATAAAACTTTAATTTCATCTGTCTCAGGTTTACTTTGTTACACAGTAGTACTATACTCTACATATGCACTCCCCACAGAGCTGCAGGGAATCCACTGAGAATGCTGTGCACATTGAACAGAGAGGTGTTGTCTGTCACCCATAAACCTGGTTCAGATTGTGCATGAAGAATGTGTAATAGAGGAAGAATCTCCTCATTCCCCTGCAGAGTACCTGCACATCCTTCTTACATGTCCCCCCATAACATTGCCTAGGGCCTGATAGATGTTCTTTGTTCCGGTTTGTACCTTTTACAAGTACTCTTACCAAGGACTAGTTTTAGTCTAAAGGGAATAAATATAGTAGTCTACATATCCTTCTCACTTCAGTTGTCTTGTAAAATTCCTAAGCGTTGGCAGTTAAGAGACGAATTTCATGTTACATACGTTTAATCAACAAAATTGTTATATGCAAATTAGAGGAGTCGGAGTCGGAGGAATCCTAAACTGAGAAGTCGGAGTCGGTGGATTTTTGGACCGACTCCACAGCCCTGGTAGGGGGGGTGACATTGGCTAACAGGAGGGGGAGGTGTTGTAAGAGTGCAAGCACACAGGATCAGGGTAGAGCGATGCCATATACTGTAGGGTGTATTCATAGTGGTATGGAATGGTTTTGTAATTTAAAAATTATAATGGTTGTAGTAATGCATGGGCTGCACTGTATTATGCTGTAATGTACTGCATGGGCTGCAATGTATTGTGCTGTAATGTATGTGCAGTAATGTATACTAACTAATGTACAGTATGTGCAGTAATGTATGGTGATGTGCTTTAATGTATGTGCAGTAATGTATGCTCTGTAATGTAAGGAGTTTGCTGGGATGTGATCACTAATAAGCTATGAAGTTTGAAGGTCGGTGCAGTAATATGTGGAGTGTGGTGAGTGCTGTATGGGGGCATACTGACGTGCAGTAATATGTGGAATGTGTTAGTGGTGCAGTAGTGTATAAAATGTTTGAGAGTGCAATAACCTGTTATAAGGAAATAGGAACGAGTATTGTTTGAGTTGTCAGGTGTGCATAGGACAAGATATGGGATACAGGGAGGCATGGGATGTAATAGGGATTGCAGCAATGCATGGAATGTGATAGGTGTACCAATGCATGGGAAGTGATAGGGGGTGCAGGGATGAATGGGACGTGATAGGGGGTGCACGGATGTCCTATGCTGTAAGCATCCCCCCCCCCCCCCGTCTACTTTTTCATGCCACCCGGCTAAAAAAAAATTCTGGGGAGAACCCTGAGCTCAGCGCACAGAAATGCATGCAACACTACATTTTTGTAACGCAGCTCAGCGCAGCGCATAGATGTGAACCAGGCACATTTAGTTACATGGAAAAATCAATTCCTTGCTGATCGCACAGGGCAATGCGCTGTGGAAAGCGCACAGAAACGTCCCTGATGTTAACGAGGCCTTAGTAATCGAGTTTGGTTGACTGTTGTAGAGAAATGCTGCATTCTTCACCAGAGACAGAGGCGGCAGCCACTAGTGTGCGCATGTGCGCAGCAGCGTAGGTTATTGTGTGTTTAGGTAGCCTCATTGGGATCCAGAGCAGGCATGGGCAAACTTGACCCTTCAGCTGTTAAGGAACTACAAATCCCACAATGCATTTGCCTTTGAGTCATGACTGTGGCTGTCAGACTCCTGCAATGCATTGTGGGACTTGTAGTTCCTCAACAGCTGGAGGGCCAAGTTTGCCCAAGCCTCATCTACAGGCTTCCAAAATGATCATGATAAATTGTTTCACCTGATTGGATAATATATCAGCAATCTAGATCGGGGGAAGGTTCATATTGGATACAGATCAAAAGCCAATCTTTAACTAGCCCGGAACTAGTAGACAGCTTTTATGAGCAAGCTATCTTGCTCCCCCTCCCATGGTAGGTATAGGATTTTGATTTAAATTAAAATAGACAATTGGGTAGTTGGTACCTTCCAACTACCTCAGGTCAGCTAAAGGACAACTGTAGTGAGAGGAATATGGAGGCTGCCATATTGATTTCCTTTTTAACAATACCAGTTGCCTGGCAGACCTGCTGGTCTATTTGACTGCAGCAGTGTTTGATAAACACCAGAAACATGCATGCAGTGATCTTGTCAGACCTGACAATAATGACAAACACCTGATCTGCTGCATGCTTGTTCAGGGCCTTTGGCTAAAGGTATTAGAGGCAGAGCATCAGCAGGACTGCCATGCAACTGGTATTGCTAAAAAGGAAACAAATAGGGCAGCCTCCATATCCCTCTCACTACAGTTGTCCTTTAATAACAGCCACATGTGGAGTCGGTACAAAAATACTCCTCAGGTTTCATACTCCTCAGTTTATGAAACCACCGACTCCAGGTACCTAAAATTGCTCCAACTACTTGAGTCCCGACTCATTAGTCTAATTTTTACAAAGGCTATGGATTTGGTTCAAAAATCATCCGACTCCTCAGTTTACTGAAACCACCGACTCCAGGTATCCAAAATTACTCCGACTCCACAGCCCTGCATGTGAATACCACCATTAGAAAACTATGCATTAGAAAAACTATCTCTGGGAATGAATCCTAATTGTTGACAAGCTTGCATATAAAAACGTTCTACTAGTTCCTTGCTTGGACAGACTGGCTTTTGATCTGTTTCCAATATGAACCTTCCCTCCCATCTAGATTGCTGAGATATTATCCAATCTACAGGTACGAAATTCTTTTCAGCTGAAACGATTATTTTGGCAGACGGTTTGCTGGAGCTACTGTGGTTGAGGTGAGCCAGTGAGAAAGTCAATAGGGGACATTTCTCCAATCGCAGAATCCTCTTCAATTTGAAGCATTCTAATTGATCAAAAAGTGTGGGCATATTATTACTACAACCTGTCTGAAACCTAGCAGTTTGACACCCAATCACGTTAGCAGAATTTCCCTATGGACTTTCTCGCTGGCTTACCTAAACCATGCTAGTGCCAGTTTGCTTACAGGCTACCTGCAATACCATTCTACTGAAAAATTCCTATGCAGCTAATTGCTTGTCACTCAGCATTCAATGTCTTATGCTTCATACACACTTGAGATAAAAGTCTTTGGAAAAGGCAAGATCAGACCAATTTTACCCCCTTCCATGTAGTATAAGAGCCATACTCTACACAGTCTATTCTATGGAGCTGCACTCCCCATCGAATAAAATCTTTGCAAGATGCTGCACACAAAGATGCTGTACACACTCAAAAGATCATTATCTGCAAAAGATCCATTCCTGCAAAATGCATTCATAGTCTATGATATCTGCAGATCCTCATACACACCTTGTTTAACAGACAATCATCTGCAGATCAGATCCACCAGGATGGATTTTCAGATCTGCAGATGATTGCCAGATATGCAGATGAAGTCTGTTAAACAAGGTGTGTATGAGGATCTGGAGATCAAGGGGAGGGGGGGGAGGTCGGGAATCACTTGTGTGCTGAGTTGTGTGGCCCTGCAGCAAGGCCTTAAAGCTGCAGTGGCCTGTTTAGTAAAAAATGGCCTGGTCACTGAGGGGGTTTAACACCGTGGTCCTTAAAGGGAACCTAAACTGAGAAGCATATGGATTTTTCCTTTTAAAAGGATACCAGTTGCCTGACTCTCCAGCTGATCTTGTGTCTGTAATACTTTAAGCCACAGCCCCTGAACAAGCATGCGGATCAGGTGCTCTGACTGGAGTCTGGATTAGCTGCATGCTTGTTTCAGGTGTGTGATTCAGCCACTACTACATACACAGAGATCAGCAGGACTGACAAGCAACTGGTATCGTTTAAAAGGAAACATCCATATCCCTCTCAGTTAAGGTTCCCTTTAAGTGGTTAAAGCAATCAACTGTATAATATAGAGAAGAGACTTAAGGGGCCCATACACTGGTCGATTTCAGCCATTCGATCGATCAGAAATCGATCCTTTCAAATTCCCAAATCGATCGTTTTGCGGCCGATTTTGATCGATCTCAATCGATCTGGCAGGGTGGAAAATCTAGGTCGATCTGTTGAGATGGCTTATCATTTTGCATTGGCCCTAATGGAAATCTGATGGCAAAAAAATGCCATCAGATCGATTTTTCAATAGATTTCAAACTGAAATCTATTGGAAATCTGTTCCTAGTAAAAAATGTTCCTAAACACATCAGATAGATCCGAAATCTATCTGATGCTAATCTAACGAGTGTATGGCCACCCTTAGAGGATCTGTAACTAAGGAAGGGGGAAGCCTAAGTATCCCCCAGGGGGTCGGTTGGTTTAGTTACACATCCTCTTTAAGGTGGCCATCGATTCTCCTATTTGATTTGTCAAATCGTTTTTTTTTTCTCTAAAAATCCATCAAATATTCGGACAGGATAGAAAATATAGATTGGACGGAATAAAAAATTGAAAACAGTTTGGAGCGGGGCAAGAGCATTGGCAGATCAAATGATTTTCTATAGATTTCCTGCTAGAATCTTTTGGAAATTGATGTGCAGTGTATGGAAGGAATCAATTCCTTCTGCATCAATTCTTTACAAAAAGGAATCCATGGTTTTGGAACTTTGAGTGGGAATCTATAAGTGTATGGCAAGCTTAACTGCTGAATCTGATTGGTCCAATTCTCAGCTGCCAACAATTTGCATGAAATTTGCTTGCAAGCTGTAATTATTGGCCTCTTATATTGCCTCAGTACTGTATATCCTTTGCATTATGTTGATATTAATTTCCTTCTCCATTCACGTCTTTGGGGAAAAGTAGAGGAGATTAATAGCTAATATTTTCTGCTTCCCGAGTTGTGATTGGCGGAGGTAATCGTGCAACTGAAAATCATGCTTCTACCACTTCCCATTATAACCGATGCAAAATAAATGACCTTGAGTGACCCCAAATAGGCCTAGACTGATGGCTGGATGTTTATAGAGGACATTAAACATGGTTATACACAGCTAATAGCCGCTGTCACATCTGCTTCCACTGCCTCAGTAAGAAAACCACCACAGCCCTTGCATATGCATTTGTGGTTTGTAAGACTGCCCCAGATGCTTCAGGTCTGTGTTACTAAACAGCTGCTAACTGTGCAGCCTTCCAGCCATGTGCGAATGGACAGGTCAGGCAATCTTCATTTCACTCTCACGGACAATGATTTGAGGGTGGTTAAACACTTGCTGTTGACTGACCTCAAACTGTCTGTGTAAACTCGGCCTAAGCTGCCTATTGATTTTGTAATACAGGTGATTTAAAAAGCAAACAATAGGAAGCAGTAGGAGAATCTGGAGCTCAGAGAACTGATGAATTCCCTGATTTGCTGGCCTCTGCTTGGGTCACAAACATATGCTAAATGTTCCTTATTAGAGGTGAATAACTGTAAGGCTTCTTGCACACCAAGACGTTGCGTTAGGTGCTACGTTAAGGTCGCATAACGTGCACCTAACACAACGTATGGTGCTGCAAGTGAGGACGGTAGAGTGAGCCGCGTTAGGCGGCTCGATTCCTATAAGGTCTCCCAGAGTGGCGCTGATTGGCCAGCGGGACTACGTGATGCGGAGCGAGACACTCCGCATCACGTGGTCCCGCCGGCTAATCAGCGGCCGCCAGTGCAGTGCATATTAAGTAGCCATGTGCGCGGCTACTGTAGCTGGCTCTCCCCGCCTTCTCTCCGCCCCCCGCTGCGCATGTGCAAACAGTCTAACGCGGCTATAGCCGATCTAACGCCGTAGCATGCTGCACTTTCCGGAGAACGTGCAGCGTTACATGTAACGCAACGTGGGCTGTGTGAACAGCCCACTTGTGTTACATTGCTGTGCGTTGGGGGAGCGTTACAGGCACACGTTACATTTTGGTGTGTAAGCAGCCTAAGGCCCCGTTCACACTGCACGCGTTTCCAGCCGCGTTTTGGAAACGCGTGCAGGTGGCCGACACGCACGACATCAGACATTGCATAGAGTGCAATGTCTGATGTTCACACTGCATGCGTTCCGGACCTGTGCGGTCCGGGAACGCATGCTGCATGCATTTTTTGTAAAAACGCATGGCTGTCCTATTCACTTTTCAGTGATGGGATCAGCCACGCAACGCACACAAACGCGGATGGCGTGCGTTCGTACGCGTTGCGGTCCGCACGCGTTCCGCACGCATGGCCATCCGCGTTTGTGATGTGAACTGGGCCTAATAGTAAACTGTCCAGACTTTAAAGGGAACCAGAGGTAAAACGCATTTGGTGGCTGATATATTTACTTCATGTTAAACAATGCACTTTGCCTGGCAGCCCCACTGATCCCCTGCCTCTGAAGCTGGCCACTGACGATACAATATTTTTCATCTAATCTTACCATTTCTATGTAATATAAGGTATTATGGTGAATACACACGGTTCGTTCCCGCATCGAATGCGCCACTCGATTCCCAACGATTCGATTATTTCCGAACATTTCCGTGCGCATTTCGATGATGTTTAGGTCAATTGCCATGTAAAGTATGGCAAATCGACCTAACGATCCATCGAAACGCGAATCGGACATGTCGGAAGTAAACGAATCGACGGAGATTGAGCGGCGCATCGATGGGAATCGAGTGCGGGAACGAACCGTGTGTATCCAGCATTAGACTGGCAGGAATAGTGTCTGCAGACTAGTGAGTGACTAATTTTTGCTCCTCTGGTTGGCTGTAGACTGGCAGGGATAGTGTCTGCAGACTAGTGGATGATTGATTTGTGCTCCTCTGGTTGGCTGCAGACTGGCAGGGATAGTGTCTGCAGACTGGTGGGTGATGTGTGCTCCTCTGGATGGCTGTAGGCTGGCAGGGATGGTGTCTGCAGACTGGTGGGTGATTTGTGCTCCTCTGGTTGGCTGCAGACTGGCAAGGATAGTGTCTGCAGACTGGTGGGTGATTTGTGCTCCTCTTAGTAGCTGTAGGCTGGCAGGGATAGTGTCTGCAGACTGGTGGGTGATGTGTGCTCCTCTAGTTGGCTGTACACTGGCAGGGATAGTGTCTGCAGACTGGTGGCTGATGGGTTTTGTACTTCTGTTAAAGAAACCCCAAGCCTTTTCAGTGCTGCTGAGTAGATTTTTATTCTAGAGGTTCAGGGGGAATGCTCAATAGCAGGGGTAGGGAACCCATGGCTCGGGAGCCAGATGTGGCTCTTTTGAAGGCTACATCTGGCTCACAGACAAATCAGCAGTAGGAGTTGATTCACTAAGCTACACTGCTCAAGCAGCGCAGCTTAGTGTGGCTGTGCAAGTAACATTTTCAAAGTAGTCACACTACTGCTGTAGCAAGCACTACTAACTTACTCGTGCTCCCCCCAATACTAATGGCCGCTCCAATTATCCCACTCTGGACCCTGACAGGTAACTTTGTAGATCTAGAACTTTGATTGGCCAAGTAGGCTGCCTGTCATTGGGCCAAAATGCGGGGATTTTGTCCTACAAAGTGAATCAACCCCCAAGTCAGCTAGCTAATTGTACAAGCTGTTAGTCGGTACTTCTCCTGTCTGGCTCTCTGGGAAATTGCTGATGTTGCAGAAACCCAAGAGAAGCTGAAAACGTGTCTGACACTTCCGCTACCCGGCGGATCAACTGTATACCCATCACCATGGCAACAGGGACGTGAGCCCTACTGTCCCAGTTTGAAACCTATGGCTCTCACGGAATTGCATTTTAAAATATGTGGCGTTTATGGCTCTCTCTGCCAAAAAGGTTCCTGACCCCTGCTCAATAGGATCCAGAGCCTTCCCTCTCCATATGAAAGTATCTGACCCCGGGCTATCAGCTACTGATTGGGATGAAGCTCCATCCTGTATTAAAGCTCTTCTTTAAAGACTGCACATCACTGGTTTGCAAACAATTTCGTTTAAGGGCAAACATACATTTTTATTTTTTTTAATTTTACATTTGCTGTGCCCCCAATGGAGAGGTTTTCCTAACTTCTATTCCAAGTGATACCTGCCACAGGAGGAAGCTCTTCAGTGAGAACACAGACTGAAGTAAATACCTGGTAGCACTTTCTATGCATGCTCCACTTTGTGTAAGCAAAATGTATGTTTGGCAGCACTGCCTTTTCAAAGCTTTTTCTTCAGGTTCAGATCTAAAAATACTATCAACAGTTAGGGCCTAAGCCCACTAACACAGTTAATGTCCTCTTCTGTCTGCTCTAGAGCATCTGTAATTAACGGTAGTCCAAGTGTTACTTTTTTTTTTGTGTGTGTGTGTGTAAGGAGGCATCTGCCAATGTATATTTTAGGGCTGTGGAGTTGGACCAATTTTTGGGCGAGCCGGTGCCCTTTGGGCGCAGCCAGCGCCACCATAGACTGTAATAGGAATTACGGCTATAGCGGCGCACAGTGATTAACTTCGGCGCCGTCAGAAGACACAGCTGAAGTTACTTTTAAAACTGTTATTCAGCCTCCAGCAATAGCTGGAAGCCAAATTACATCATTCCCACCATCCACGTGGACCTGGAGGTGGAATAGTAATAACGCCGCCGGGACTTGTGCAGCAGCAGGATAAGCCATATACCGGCTGTATCCTGCGGCCAAGTCTCCTGGCGGCGAGTTCTCTTGTATGGATTTTTGGGTACCTGGAGTCGGATGATTTTTGTACCGACTTCACAGCCCTGGAATATTCTGTGTTAAATACTTGATATACCATGTCCAGAACCAACAGAGTTCAAGCTGCCAGATTCAGATTTATTGTTGGGGCTTATGCTTTGATTGCTTCTGTCTGTTCATACAAGAAGGGGGAAGGTGCCGGCTGAACCTCTCTGAAAGATTTCAGCCAATAACAGCAGTCGTCTGTAGTGCAGAAAATGACCAGTGTCTGCTCTCCTGGCCAGGTGCTTTAAAAGTAATTTATTTGACATCAGCTAATCAAGGAGCATCTACATGGACCACTACAAGCTCTGCAGTTGAGTGCCTACATTGGTCTATGAAAACATTTGTGCCAGGAGTCAGATTTTTCTCCACTGGATTTAGGAAAATATTGTCTGGAAGGAGTCTTTGCGTAATGTCACAGCATATAAGGCCTGCGTGCTTAATGGACAGTTCAGTGTCCTGTCTGCCCTCCATGAGCGCCATTTGGTGCAATTAAAGTGTAGCCAAATGGCAACATTTGTAAAACGTCTTGCGCTTGACATGTGGGGGGGTGTTACCCGCCGACAGAGAACCATGACTTGTCCTGTCTGAGTAGGGCTGCTGCAGGCTCGGGTGTGACTCCATGGGGTGGCTTCCTGTCCATGGCCATGGTACCGAGGTGCCATGCAACAGTGTAGCTAACATGCGGTGATTTAATGGCCTTCAGCTGCATGTATGAAAGAGCCCTAAAAGGTGAACTATTGAAATGCCCACATGAGAACGAAAACATAAATTTATTGAAAATGCTCTGTAATGCCGGCTACACTTGATGCAATTTCTCACCCGATCAACGGGTGATCTGATAGGAAGTTGCATCGTGTGTACATGTCCAAAATGCACCCAATCGATAAAGCAATCGATTTTCCAATTGTGCACAATCAATCACTTTATCGATCGGGAGCCAATCGAACATGTTGGAAATAATCGCTATGCTGCCACAAAGTTGTTGGAAGGACTAATTCAGAAGTATATTTTCCTCCATTTTCCCATTCTGCCTTGCGTGTGAATAATGTAGTATTCCTGTATGTGTTTGTGCATGTCACTTTCTTCTGTAGGCTACAGATCCTCATCACACATAAATCATGGAGCTGTTAGTGTCTTCCCTCACACAAGGGCTTCCCTGCTTCTCACATTACATCAGCTGTCAACAGAGCTCCCTTGTTATCTGCCTCTCAGTTACTACTGCGCTTCAGCGTGTCAAATGTGGAGGCCAGTCACATTTATCTGTGAATAAACAAAGACTTGGAAATGTGGCCTCACATGGTACAAACCTAAAATGGTCAGGTGGCCTAAAGCTTCCTATGCCGGACTGCAGTTTAATGTCATAGAAATTTGTTAAAGTTGAATCCCAGGTTTAGTGCGAAAAAAAAAAAAATCCATTTAAACCCCAGACTCCAAACTCTTTTTACTTTTGAAAGGTTTCTACACGTTTTCATGGTGCTATGACACTGCAGTCACCGGTTTCCTTGGTTTATTCCCACCCTTCCATGGTAATGAAGAATCAGGCCTGGCATGCTTTATGGGAGAGGGCATGGCCCATACCTCCAAGGCTGTTTTCCTCATCCATAGAGAGGAGAGACAGCTGTCAAGAGAAACTGCACAACTAGTAATTACAATTATGGGAAATTTTTACTAGCATTAGGGGTTTGTATTATTGTGTTTTGTTTGTTTGTTTTGTTTTTCACCAATGGGATTGGTCAATGAGATGCAAATAATTCTGAGTTGCTGCATTATTCAAATTCAGTGCGCAAATGTATGCTGCTTGAAAGTGGATTAATCGAATTCCACACTTTCCGACTTGATTTTGCCCATTTTTCAAGCTACATGAATTATCAAATTAAATTGGCATGATCCCTGCAAAGTTATTTGCATGGCGGTTCTCAAGAGTCTCAATTCCAACAGCTGTTAGGTGCAATCATCCTTCTTTTTAGACACACTAGTCAAAAATCCTGCCCATTTAATAACTGGTGCTAGTTGAATACCCCCCCTCCCACCCGGAACACATACACGGCCACTGCCCGAAGCACAGCCAAATGCCGCACATGTGGCACGGACGCAAGAGGATGCAGGGGTGGGGATTATTATATTGGATATGTTACCACCCATCCACCACCTCTAAGGCCCCATTTACACCTAAAACCACAAAACGCAGGCGATTACCGCTAGCATTTTACGGGAGTGGTCTTTCCGAGAATAACACGGAAAAATCACTGGACACTGCAGCGTTTTGAGCGATTGCGATTAGCGGTGCTAAGCATGCCAATCGCGAACTGCCGGCAAAACGCTCCATGTTATGCTTTTGCGGTTAACGCTAACCGCAAACGTGGCAGTGAGAACACTGCCATAGGCTTACATAGGCTAGCGGTTTTTACAAACCATTAGTGTTTTGCGCTGAGCTGGAATTGCGCGATTCCCGCTCAAGTGTGAATTGGCCCTAACAGTGCATCACGTGGAAGAAAACAAAATGTCTTGTACCAGTGCTCAGCCCCCTTTACAGGTGGGAAATCACTGGGTATGCACCTAAAAGGTGTGTATGAGATCTGCAGATATCATAGACTATGAATGCATTTTGCAAGGACGGATCTTTTGCAGGAACAGATCTTTTGCATGTGTACAGCATCTTTGTGTACAGCGTCAGGCAAAGATATATTTTTTTTTTTCTGATGGGGAGTTCAGCTCAATAGAATACTGTGTAGAGTATGCTCTCATGAAACTGGTTAAAATTGGTCTGTGATCTTATATTTTCCAAAGACTTTTATCTGATGTGTGTACCCACCTTTAGGGTGTGGGGCCCCAAATTTCCTCTGTAGGCTGGGTGCACACTTGTCAGTGTGTGAAAGGTTGCGTCTTCTGTCATGTGCGTTTTTGCATTTTATCCGCACATGCATTTGTGTTGTGTTTTGCGTGCGGTTTAATGCATCTGCGTTTTGCATAATTTTTTTTTTTTAAAGGTGCGTTTTATGCAAATTACTAGTAAGTCAGCAGGAACCGGAAATACATTATAAAACCTGTTTAAGAGAAAAAAAAAAAACATGCAGAATGCACTAAAACGCAATAGCTCTGCGTCACCATTGACTTTTATTATGTGCGTTTTAGATGCGTTTTTGAAAAATATGCAACAAAATTTGCGTCTTTAAAAATGCATATTATACAGCGGGATGCAAAAGTTTGGGCAACCTTGTTAATTAATCGTCATGATTTTCTTGTATACATCGTTGGTTGTTATGATAAAAAAGTCAGTTAAATATATCATATAGGAGACACACACAGTGATATTTGAGAAGTGAAATGAAGTTTATTGGATTTACAGAAAGTGTGCAATAATTGTTCAAACAAAATTAGGCAGTTGCATAAATTTGGGCAACACAAAAAGAAATAAAATCAATATTTAGTAGATCCTCCTTTTTGCAGAAATGACAGCCTCTATACGCTTCCTTTAGGTTCCAATGAGTCTGGATTCTGGTTGAAGGTATTTTGGACCATTCCTCTTTACAAAACATCTTTAGTTCATTCAGGTTTGATGGCTTCCGAGCATGGACAGCTCTCTTTAACTCACACCACAGATTTTCTATTACATTCAGGTCTGGGGACTGAGATGGCTATTCCAGAACGTTGTACTTGTTCCTGTGCATGAATGTCT
Organism: Hyperolius riggenbachi; assembly: GCF_040937935.1. Lineage (NCBI taxonomy): Eukaryota > Metazoa > Chordata > Amphibia > Anura > Hyperoliidae > Hyperolius > Hyperolius riggenbachi. The sequence continues at coordinate 67,969,107 of NC_090650.1, read as the reverse complement.
TAGTGGTTTTCGAGCAGTATTTAGGGTCGTTGTCTTGTTGAAAGATCCAGCCATGGCCCAACTTCAGCTTTTCCAAAATGAAGCTGGCTTGTCCAAATGTGCTTTAGCATACCTTAAGTGGCTCTGTTTGTGTTTTGGGCGGAGAACAGGCTTCATCTGCATCACTCTCGCATACAGCATCTTCTTGTGTAAAGTGCGCAGAATGGTTGAACGATGCACGGTGACTCCATCTACAAGATGATGTTGTAGGTCTTTGGTGCTGGTCTGTGAGTTGACTCTGACTGTTCTCACCACTTATTAGTTCTGTCTATCTGAGATTTTTCTTGGTCTGCCACTTTTAGCCTTAACCATAACTGAGCCTGTGGTCTTCCATTTCCTCAATATGTTCCTAACTGTGGAAACAGACCGCTGAAATCTCTGAAACCGCTTTCTGTATCCGTCCCCTAAACCATGATGGTGAACAATCTTTGTCTTCAGGTCATTTGAAAGTTGTTTTGAGACCCCCATGTTGCTACTCTTCAGAAAAAATTGAGGGAAACTTACAATTGACCCCCTTAAAAGGAACCTAAACCGAGAGGGATATGGATGTTTCCTTTTAGGCTGGTTTCACACCAGGACGTTGCGTTTTAGGGGACGTTATGGTCGCATAACGTGCCCCTAACGTAACGCCTGGTGCTCTCTGCTGTGGACGTCTGAGTGAGCCGCGTTGTGCAGCTTACTCTGGCGTCCGTGATGCGTACTCTTGGACGCATGCAGCATCACGTGGTCCCGCCCGGCCAATCGCCGCACAGAGCGGCCGCTCCAGGATGCAAACACTGCACGTCACTGAGTGCAGTGAATATTAATTAGCCATGTGCCTGGCCGCTCTCCGCTTCTCCCCAACGTTACTGAGCATGTGCAAGCAGTCTAACGCGGCTCTGCCGCTTATGAAGTACTGCATGCAGTACGTTGTCTTATGGCGCAGCGTTACTAAGTAACGCAACGTGGGCACTGTGAACAGCCCATTGATTTTTCATTGCTGTGCGGTGGGGTGCGTTACAGGCTGCTCTTACGTGCGCCTGTAACGTCCCACTGTGAAACAAGCCTTAAGCAATACCAGTTGCCTGGCAGTCCTGCTGATCTCTTTGGATGCAGTAGTGTCTGAATCACACACTTGAAACAAGCATGCAGCTTATCCAGTCTGACTTCAGTCAGAGCACCTGATCCGCATGCTTGTTCAAGGGCTGTGGCTAAAAGTATTAGAGACACAGGATCAGCAGAAGAGTCAGGCAACTGGTATTCTTTTAAAAGGAAAATCCATATCCTTCTCAGTTTAGGTTCCCTTTAAATACTCTCTCTCATAATTGGATTCACCTGTGTATGTAGGTCAGGGGTCACTGAGCTTACCAAGCCAATTTGCGTTCCAATAATTAGTTCTAAAAGTTTTGGAATCAATAAAATGACAAATTTATGCACCTGCCTAATTTTATTTAAACAATTATTGTGCAAGTTCTGTAAAGCCAATAAACTTCATTTCACTTCTCAAATATTACTGTGCGTCTCCTATATGATATATTTAACTGACATTTATTATTGTAACAACCAACGATTTTATACAGGAAAATCATAATAATTAATAAGGTTGCCCAAACTTTCGCATCCCACAGTAAAAAGAATACAAAACGCCTATGCGTTTTTGTTGTTGTTTTTTTTTTATGCGGCCCATTGACTAACATTATACGCAAAAAATGCTGTGTTTTATGCAACGATAGCGTTTCTGCCTAGTGTTTTCCCAGCCGTAGTCTGGGTCTCGAGGTGGTTATAGGGTCAGTACTGCAAAGAAAAACTGCTTCCAATAGTGTACAATCTATTTGTATCCAATATTAAAAGCAACCACACTTGCAGGGTACTGGGACATATCAGTAATTTGTCACGGTACACTGGCTCCCAAATGGCTGATTTTCCCATCCACACTATGGGTATCATTCATAAAATTGTTGTCGGTAATGAGAATCCGTGCGGGAAAACACAGCTGTCGGTATTTTAGACTTCTGTGTGGTCATTCATGAAAAAGTGCACAGTTGCGATAGCAGTGCGGAGATTTCCCGAACTAGGCAGGCGGTAGGCAGGCTTGCAGAAACACAGGAAGCTGCCGAATTGATAAATTTCTCCGTGTTCCGCTCTACTGCAGCTGCCTGGGAGGTCGGTGTCTCCATTAACTCAGCATGGTTCTCGCCACATCCAAGGGAGTGGTATTTCCCGTCCTCATACCGCTTGCAGTAATATTTATGAATTGACATTTTGTTACTTTTTTTTTTTTTACACCGCACAAGGCGGGGATTTATCGCTCTGCTCGGTAATGTCAGCTTTTCGTGCAGAAAGAGCCTTTATGAATGGAGATTTTGCTATGTGCTCGGTGAAGTCGGCTGTTTTCAGTATTTCTGCATGCGGAAATGCTTTATGAATGATGGCCTATGTGAGGAACGGAAGTTTTAAATTTAAAGTGGATCTGAACTCTTGCACAGGACACAAGGAAAACATAACAGAAATGCACCCTGCATATATTTAAAGAGTTTAGCCTGTGTAATTCCCCCTCATTTGTGTCACTAGTTGTAATTTGATCTCTCCCCTGTGTCACATGACTGCCACTGCAGATAAGCCCATTTGAAAGTGCAGGCTGTAAACAATATATCTGCTTCCATGAATCAGGAAGTAGAAACTGTGCAGATTTATTTTAGGATTTGTATCAGCTGTAACATACTGTATATTGTGGCATATAAGACTACTTTTTTAACCCTTAGAAATCTTCTGAAAAGTGTGTCACTGATGCCAGGTGATACACCCTATCCTGTTACCGCCTCTCAGATCTTGCTGCTGTGGACTGTAGTGAATTGATGCAGGCGCACATGTGCGAGATCTGAGCGGCAGAGAAGGAGGTAAATAGGATACAAAGGCGGGCCAGACGGGTGAAAGAGGCGTGTTTTATGGGCACAGCGCAATCTATTCTTCCATACCGCTCTGAATAAATAGGTAGACAAGGAGAGCTGAGCAATCCACTTAGCAAGAGGGAGAGTTGACCAATCCAACCAGTCAATCGCCTATGTACTGTTATATACTGCGTACCACATACAGTACAGCACCAGTATCTATTCATCCATAGCACCAGTACACGATCTTTTTTTTTTTATTTATTTTTACTTGCTGTGCATTGGAAGAAGGGTAGTCTTTTACGGCGAGTATATCCCAAACTCTATATTTTAACTGGAAAAGTTGGGGGGTTGTCTTGTAGGCCTCTGTGTGTGTGTGTGTGTGTGTGTGTGTGCGCGCGTGCGTGCAAAGGTTATTATGCTGCTGTGTATATTTTAGGCTTTGTTCGCATCTAAAAACAAAATCGCTGACGGCGATTTTTCTAATTTTTTTTTTCTGTGCCCCGAAAAATTGCCCCGAAAATGGTACATGCAGCGCTTTTGTGAACGGACAGCAGTTGAAACGCGCTGATATAAACTATCCCATAAGGATTCATTGCACAAGGTGTTTTAGGGCATTTTTCAAAGTCACTGGTGCTCAAAAAAGCGCAAAACGCCCTAGGTGTGAGCAAGCCCTTAGGCCTTGAACCCACTGCAAAACGCAATCACTAGCGTTTCGTATGAGCAGTTTGTAAGCGATTCCTTGAGCGATTTTTTTTTTTTTTTTTTTTTTTTTTTTGTATCAATTTGCCAGCGGTTGATTAGCGTTTTAAAGTCTGATAGGCCGTTCTATTATTTTTTTATTTTTGTTATTGTACATTAACTGCAAAACGCTAGCAAAATCGCTCCGTGCAAGTTTTGATTGATTATGCCAGCGTTTATATACTTTACATTGAAGCGCAAACGCTAACAAAATGCTGCATGTCCTGCGTTTGTGATTTTGCTCCGTGCAATCGCTTCTGTGGAATTTGCACCATCCATTTATATTGGCAGAGCCTTTAGGGAAATCGCTAGCGATTTATCATGCTCCCTAAACGCTCAAAAAATCGCTCTAGTGGGTTCCAGCCCTGAGAGCAGAGAGGAGTTCTGAGTTCAGGTCCACTTTCATTGAGTGTTTGCATGACTTTTTATACCATGTGATCCGTTGTTTTATGACTGGACACAGTAGTTTAAAAGATCTGTTTGAAATCTATTCATGAGCTGCTACCTTAAAAAGCTTGCACTTGCTGTCTAACAGTATTTTACTCTGAACTGTCTTCAAAATCTTTATTTGTGCATGTAAGGATAGAGCACCCAGCTTGATTGTATACGTTTATGGTGCCATTAACTAGTATGATGTGGATGAACATGTTGCCCTTGATAAAGCTGTGACTTGTTTGAAGTATTGATTTACAGAGTGTATGCTTTTGCTTCTTCAGGTAAAACACTACTTTAAAAGGACCACTGTCGTGAAAATTGTAAATTGTAAAGTACATGGAAACACAAACAAATAAGTATGTTTCCTCCAGAGTAAAATGAGCCATAAATTACATTTCTCCTTTGTTGTTGTTACTTACAGTAGGTAGTAGAAATCTGACAGAACCGACATGTTTAGGACTAGCCCATTTCCTCATGGAGGATTTTTAAGGCTCTCTTCATTTTCAAAAACACTTAGTGAATGGCAGTTGCTCCAGCCTTTTTTCTATCCAGCGTTAGGGATGTTAGGCCTCCTTTCCATGGACGTTTTCTTAGTGTAGCTGTAAACTTTTCAAAGGCCTACCTGCCGCCATTATTGTGCCGCATTGGAACATTCATTGAGAGCTGAACTGCGGCCTGGAACCCACTAGCAGTAAATTACTAAGCAGTTGTGAATTGAAAACCTGTGCATGTTAGTGGTTTTCTGCAAAACATGTACTGTTGGTGGGCCTGTAGGAGAGGGTTGGGGAATTGTGCTGTAAAGCATGTAAAGCTACTTTATAGTAAACTGAACCCTTCTGTCCATCCAGAGTTATAGATGTTGGGCCTCTCTACAGACATTTCTTCTGTGTGGCTGTGAGCATTTCAAATGCTTACCTGCCATTAATATTGTGCTAAATTGGAGCATTCATTGGAATGTAAAGGAAACCTGAGACAAACAAAATAAATAAAAGCATTTATACTTACCTGGGGCTTTCATTCAGCCCCTTTTAGGTTGAGGACACTCTTGCCGTCCTCCCAGGATGTTCTAATCCTCCGCTGGCCTGCCCGGTCTCTTCCTCCAGTCATTGCGCCGGGATTGTACTGCACAGAATACTTCTGGCAATGGGCATGCAGCCATGGCACGCACATGCGCAATATGCACTTGCTGGGGCCACTGGAGAAGGAGACCGGTCCGGCTAGCAGAGCATCGTAGCATCCTGGGAGGTCAGCGAGGGAGCCTAACGGGGTTGAGGGAAGCCCAGTTAAGTATAAATGCTTTTATTTTGTTCGTCTCAGGTACACTTTAAAGAGCATGAAGATTGTACATTAATGGGGCGAAAGAGCTCTTAATGTAAAGCTCTTGTGTTTGAGTTGCAAGGATTGTTGGTTGTAGTCAGCAACAACTTGCCCATAAATCATTAGAGGTCTAAAACTCCGCCCCATCAGCAAAGACCCACGGCCACATTTATCTAAAAAATGCTCTGGAGCTCAGTGGCTACTCCCACCTGCATTGCAATGGCCTGCCCCCAGTTCAGCAGCAGCCTATTGGCCCACAGCTGCCAAGCTGAGAGGGGTGAGCTGAGCCAACACAGGCAGCTTCGGATCACTTTGGGGGGTTGCAGACCTCTTATGATTTGCGGGTGGGTTATTGCTATTGCCACCCACCGATCCTTGCAGCTCTAACACAGAGCTGTACATTAAAGGATACCACAACTGAAATGAGACATAATGAGATAGACATGTGTATGTACAGTGCCTAGCACACAGATAACTATGCTGTGTTCCTTTTTTCTTTCTCTGCCTGAAAGAGTTAAATATCAGGTATGTAAGTGGCTGACTCAGTCCTGACTCAGACAGGAAGTGACTACAGTGTGACCCTCACTGATAAGAAATTGAGAGCAAGAAAGAGGTAAAAAAGGGGAATTTCTTATCAGTGAGGGTCACACTGTAGTCACTTCCTGTCTGAGTCAGGACTGAGTCAGCAACTTACATACCTGATATTTAACTCTTTCAGGCAGAGAAAAAGGAACACAGCATAGTTATCTGTGTGCTAGGCACTGTACATACACATGTCTATCTCATTATGTCACATTTCAGTTGGGGTATCCTTTAAGGGCCCTTTCACACCGGGGTAGTGCAGTATTTTTACCGCACCACGCCACCAGGCAATGAAAGACTATGGAGACTTTTCATACTGCCACGTTATTGCGAGACGGGAAGGAAGTGACGTTATCGCTGCATCCCTGACGCAGGGCCAGAACTACATTACCACTGCAGTGCTGCGTTGACATGCAGAGATCTGTGTCGTCACAGCAGTCATGTTAGTCTATGGTGACGTGTTTCTTTAAAGGGCAACTGAAGTGAGAATAAGGAGGCTGCCATATTTATTTCCTTTTAAACAATACCATTTGCCTGGCATTCCTACTAATTCTCAGTCATCAGTAGGGGAATATGTTTGTTATATTCTCCTACATTGCTTAGCGTAGGGGGAGCTGTCTCTCGGCTTTTTCCTGCGCCCAGCTGACCACTGGCGGAACAATGTCACTTGAGGCTTCCCAAGCCTTCTTTCACCCCACTGTTGCAGCAAAGGATCCTCCTAAACATATTTAACCAGAGTCAGTCAAATAAGCTTCTTCCGGCCACACACAAGTGCATTCCTGACTGGGCATGCCTGACTTGGGTCCGCTCATGCTCAGTAGGACAAAGTGCATGTGTACTGTATTGTATTGAAAAACACTAATTTGCTTGGAAGACCATGGACAGCAATTACACACACCACCCCACACACCACACACACCTACCTTAAAATTGGCATTAGACTATGGTCTGGAGATTATACATTGACAGACACCCACATGGCTAACCTTAACCATTCCTTTCTCCTGCACCAATCCACCGTGAAAAGGAAAAATCGAAATAGAGCTGTATTTTTGGGAAATGAATTTGATTGGGTGCCTATGACGGTGGCCAAACGTTCTCTGATAGCATGTGCACAAATTTCTGATTGTTATGCTGTGGAAGACTATATAGATTTATATTAATGTACACTTGTCTGTCACTATGCAGCTGATAACACACTGCAAAGAGCAGACTGGACCAGCAACTGAATAGAGAATGTTTTACTGCTGGAAAATCATAAGGAAAAAAGCGCAACATATGTTTAGTAAACTGTGTGCAAATGTGGTCCTGGATGTTGAATGTTTCCTTCAATCTGGCTAGGGTGAATCCACTTTACAAATGGGCTTTACACAAAACATGTAGCCATGCTTTTATTTTAGTTTTGGTTTAGCAGTGTTTGCTTTAATCACGTTACTGCTGTTGCGGCATTAATCTAAATATAGAGATGTGAATTTTTTTTTCTTATAGCCTTTTTAGATGTATGATGCTCTGTATGCTTATAATGTATTGTACTGGTGGTTGGTGCTATGGCTAAACATTTCAGACACCCCTGCTAGTGATGATCGCAACCTGCTACATTTTTTGTTGTTGTCAATTTTCGTAATTACGATTTGAACATTCAGTTGATTTTGTGTAATACATTCATAATTTTGAATAATTTTTGCATAACTTCTTGCCGACTTTCACCCCACAAGGGTTTTACCCTAACGGACGAGCAATTTCCACGCAATTTTTTTTTTTTTTTTTTTTATTTTTTTTTTTATTTTGCCACCAATTAAGCTTTTTCTGGGTAGTACATTTTACTTAGAATTTTTTCATTCTAAAAGCATTTTAACGGGAAAAATAAAAAATGGAAAAAAAATCATTATTTTTCAGGTTTTTAGCCCTTATAGTTTTAAAATAAAAGTGGAAAGGAATTCATTGTATTAATATTTAAGTGTGTGTGTAATTTTAACTTTTTGCCCACTAGATCACTAGATGACACTGCGAACACTCCTGTTTTACAGGTGTTGGTTTTTGTTTTTTACAATTTACTAGCCTCTGGCAGCTTCCTGTTTTATGAATGGACATGGCCCCTGATTGGGGTCATGTCCATTCATTCCAGGCATTGCAATCACAGATCGTGGTGTCCCGACGGGTAGTGGGGGAGGAGCGCACATGTGCGCAGCGGTAGCGAGCGATGCATTAAAACGTCTTATTGGAGCCATTAACTTGCTTCAACAGGACGTTTTAATGCATCATTTTGGCTGTAAATGGTTAATAGCAAAGCCCCCATACATGCTATTGTCATCAAATTTGTTACATATTTTAAAGAGAATAGTGGGAATAAGTTAAAAAAAATGTTTTTGAAAAAAAATCTATTTTAACTACTTTGGCCTCCTGGACGTACTAGCTACGCGCCCGCTCCCGGCCGCGGTTCATTAGCCTGGCAATCAGCGAATTGGGCTTTGGTGTCCAATCACTGATTCATCTCCCCCGCTTTTTCTGGCTGTTGCGTCCCCCATGCGTCCCTCTAAGCGTATGTTACGCTTAGAGTGACGTCATGTAAACAAACTCATGGCCGCCATCTTGTGGCCAAAAAGTAAAACTACAACTAAAAGTAAAAAAAATAAAACTCAACACACATTTACACTCTAAGACTACTGTTTACATCCCACCCTCCCAAAAATACCCAAATAAAATGTTTAATATAAAAAATAGACATTACAATAATAAAAAAAAATGTAAATATTTACCTAAGGATCTAAACTTTTTAAATAGCAATGTGAAGATGAAATATTTCTATTTTTTTTTTATTTTAAACTTGTATATAGTGATAGATGCAAAACGGAAAAAATGCACCTTTATTTCCAAATAAAATATTGTCGCCATACATTGTGATAGGGACATAATTTTAACGGTGTAATAACTGGGACATATGGGCAAATACAATACGTGAGTTTTAATTATGGAGGCATGTATTATTTTAAAACTATAATGGCTGAAAACAGAGAAATTATTATTTTTTTCCCTTTTTTTTTTTTCTTATTCTTCCTGTTAAAATGCATTTACAGTAAAGTGGCTCTTAGCAAAATATACCCCCCAAAGAAAGCCTAATTGGTGGCGGAAAAAACAAGATATAGATCAGTTCATTGTGATAAGTAGTGATAAAGTTATAGGCTAATGAATGGGAGGTGAAAATTGCTTGGATGCATAAAGTGAAAACGACTGAAGGCTGAAGTGGTTAAAAGTCTGGGGTCCATGGCTAAAAGTATTTGAGGCAAAGGATCAGCAGGACTGTCAGACTCAGACAACTGGTGTTGCTTAAAGGAAACCTAAACTGACAGGGAAAAAATGAGTTTCACTTATCTGGGGCTTCTATCAGCCCCCTGCAGCCGTCCTAGTGTAGGCGCAGTGGCCCGCCGACAAAAACGAGTCGGCAAAAACTAAACTAACCCGCGGTGGGGGAACGGAGGATTAATGAGGACCAGCGAGGGCACAGGACGGCTGCAGGGGGCTGGTAAGTAAGGGCTCGTTTCCACTAGAGCGAATCTGCATGTGTTTCCTGCATGCAGATTCGCTCAAACAATACTAGTGGATGGCGCCATTTCCACTTGTCAGGAATTCTGTGCGGCTCGCTCTGCAGAAAAAATCTGCACAGCAGAGCCGTCAGAATTCGCACGCCGCACACTCGCACGCGAATCGTCGGTCATGTAACTAAATAGGAAAACCGCAAGCACTTGAGTCTTGCGGTTTTCCCGGCGTTTCCGCGCGCAATTTCGTTAAAAAACCCATGTCAATGCTTGCCGGCATTGACATGGTTAAAATCGCGTTGTTAAAATCGCAAACGATTCCGCGTGAAAATCCGCATCAAAACATCAACGAATCCGCAACCGTATGCGGATTCGTTGACGCGTTTTCCGCGAGCAAATCGCGCCGCACAAGTGGAAATGTACCCTGAAACTCATTTTTCCCCGTCAGTTTAGGTTTTCTTGTAATAGGAAACAAATATGGCAGCTTCCATTATAGCCCTCTTATTTCAGTTGTTTTTTCAAAACGCTTTTTTTTTTCCATACAATTTTCTTTTTAAATGTTTGTTTAAAGGATACATAAAAGAAAAAAAATGCTAATGTACTTACCTGGGGTTTCCTCCAGCCCCTTGAAGTCTCCGTGTCCCTCATCACAGCTCCGCTGACAGCCACTCTTCTGCGGTCCCCTCAGTAGTGGACGTCGACCTGGCTCTGGCCTGCGCTCATGTACTACTGCACCTGCGCAGAATGCTCCCGCCCACGTGAGCGCAGGTAGGAATCCTTTTTAAAGGGGACCTGAATTGAGTGATCTATGGGGGCTGCCATATTTATTTCCTTTTAAACCGTGCACATTCCCTGGCTGTCTTGTGCCTCTTATACTTTTAGCCATAGCCCCTGAACAAGCATGCAGATCAGATGTTTTTTACTGGGTGAGATTGAGACACTACTGATGCCAGAGATCAATGGCCTAGCAACTGGTATTGGTTGAAAGGAAATAAATATGGCAGCCTCCAAATCCCTCAGTTCAGGTGCCCTTTAAACTTAAAAGAATGTTTTTGGCCAAAGCTTTGTTTTATGGCATTTGGTACAGCATGATGTTGAAATCCACTTATGCTTGGGGTGCTGAGGAAACCACATTTGAGTCAGTCAGTGTAGCTGGTTTCCTAGAACAGCTGTAGAATGTATGTGTGGTTTGTGGTCTGTGTTTTCTACGGTGTCTTTAAACAAATCCCAAGGGTGACTTGGTTTTATTTTTTGTCATGTAGCTGTCAGGGGAACGGGTCTCGGTGGTTTTACACAGCTGTATTACTGGATATCATCGTGTATTTTCATTGTTGTCAGATTTCCATTTACAATGTCCTCCTCTTCGTTCACAGGATCCACGTCCCCCTCACAGAACAAACCCTGTGCCTCTGCCTCTGTATGCTCTAATTAAAGGTAATGCACATGACTTCTTTCCTTTTGTACCAGATATGACTTATGTTTGGAATTATTTATTTCACATACAGTGGGAGGAAATAATTATTTGACCCCCTCACTGATTTTGTAAGTTTGTCCAATGACAAAGAAATGAAGTCTCTGAACAGTATCATTTCAATGGTAGGTTTATTTTAACAGTGGCAGATAGCACATCAAAAGGAAAATCGAAAAAATAACCTTAAATAAAAGATAGCAACTGATTTGCATTTCATTGAGTGAAATAAGTTTTTGAACCCCTACCAACCATTAAGAGTTCTAGCTCCCACAGAGTGGTTAGACACTTCTACTCAATTAGTCACCCTCATTAAGGACACCTGTCTTAACTAGTCACCTGTATAAAAGACACCTGTCCACAGAATCAATCAATCAAGCAGACTCCAAACTCTCCAACATGGGAAAGACCAAAGAGCTGTCCAAGGATGTCAGAGACAAAATTGTAGACCTGCACAAGGCTAGAATGGGCTACAAAACCATTAGCAAGAAGCTGGGAGAGAAGGTGACAACTGTTGGTGCGATTGTTCGAAAATGGAAGGAGCACAAAATGACCATCAATCGACCTCGCTCTGGGGCTCCACGCAAGATCTCACCTCGTGGGGTGTCAATGGTTCTGAGAAAGGTGAAAAAGCATCCTAGAACTACACGGGAGGAGTTAGTGAATGACCTCAAATTAGCAGGGACCACAGTCACCAAGAAAACCATTGGAAACACATTACACCGCAATGGATTAAAATCCTGCAGGGCTCGCAAGGTCCCCCTGCTCAAGAAGGCACATGTGCAGGCCCGTCTGAAGTTTGCCAATGAACACCTGAATGATTCTGTGAGTGACTGGGAGAAGGTGCTGTGGTCTGATGAGACCAAAATAGAGCTCTTTGGCATTAACTCAACTCGCTGTGTTTGGAGGAAGAAAAATGCTGCCTATGACCCCCAAAACACCGTCCCCACCGTCAAGCATGGGGGTAGAAACATTTTGCTTTGGGGGTGTTTTTCTGCTAAGGGCACAGGACAACTTAATCGCATTAACGGGAAAATATACGGAGCCATGTATCGTGAAATCCTGAACGACAACCTCCTTCCCTCTGCCAGGAAACTGAAAATGGATCGTGGATGGGTGTTCCAGCACGACAATGACCAAAAACATACAGCAAAGGCAACAAAGGAGTGGCTCAAGAAGAAGCACATTAAGGTCATGGAGTGGCCTAGTCAGTCTCCGGACCTTAATCCAATAGAAAACCTATGGAGGGAGCTCAAGCTCAGAGTTGCACAGAGACAGCCTCGAAACCTTAGGGATTTAGAGATGATCTGCAAAGAGGAGTGGACCAACATTCCTCCTAAAATGTGTGCAAACTTGATCATCAATTACAAGAAACGTTTGACCTCTGTGCTTGCAAACAAGGGTTTTTCCACTAAGTATTAAGTCTTTTATTGTTAGAGGGTTCAAAAACTTATTTCACTCAATGAAATGCAAATCAGTGCTATCTTTTATTTAAGGTTATTTTTTCGATTTTCCTTTTGATGTGCTATCTGCCACTGTTAAAATAAACCTACCATTGAAATGATACTGTTCTGAGACTTTTCATTTCTTTGTCATTGGACAAACTTACAAAATCAGTGAGGGGTCAAATAATTATTTCCTCCACTGTACACTGGTCTGAGGTGACACTTTTTTGATCTCGCAACATATTGGGGATGTGGAAAAAGGAGGGAAAATAATTACATGTGTGAATTCCTTCACTAAGGCCTAGTGCACACCGAGCGGTTTTGGTAGCGTTTTTAGAAGGAAACGCTTGGGTAATTCAATGGGCTGGTGCACACCAGAGCGTTAGGCATTTTGCACAAACGCATACTCCCGGGCTGCAGCATTTTTTGTATTTCGGAGGCGTTTCTGCCTCCAATGTTAAGTATAGGAAAAACGCAAAACGCTTGATAAAACGCCAGATCAGAGCGGTTTTCCAGGCGTTTTTGTTGCAGTAGCTGTTCAGTAACAGTTTTACTGTAACAATATCTGTAATCTGCTACACAAAAAAACACTACGCAAAATGCTTCATAAGAAAAAACGGTTCAAAAACCGCTAGCGTTATGCGGATCTGCTAGCGGTTGGTGTGCACTAGGCCTCAGATGATGGCTGGAGTTCGGTAACTACAGCTCGCCCGATCTTTTCCCAGCTTTTATAAATGAGCTTGTGTTAATCTGTTACATGTGGGAATTAATTCATGCATGAGGTCAGAATTGTTGTTGTGCTCATGTACAGTAGAACAGATGTGAGTGCTGTTCCAATACAGAGAATCAAAGCATATATGGTGATACAGCTATGCGCAAACATTGCTTATGTAGCCTAGGATTGGATTTCCTGTGATGACGTAGCTTTGCTTGTGTAGTCTTTTGGTGTTCATTGTATTATAAAGAGGACCTCCTAATAAATCTTACTGCCCACTTTGAACTACATCTGGACTCCAAGTGTCAGCTTGTGTTTTTTTTGTGTTTTTTTTTTTTTTTTTTTTTTTTTTTTTTTTTTATCCTCCTTTATTTTCAACGGAAGCTGTAGTGAGAGGACTCCAGGGCCTGAAATCTTTTTGTTGCTCTCCTCCTTTCCCTTTCTTCAATTCTTGGTGAAATGCTGTGGTTCACCATGAGCTTGCTGAGCAATCTGTAACTCTGGGTGGTGCTTCATGTTTCTACCACATATAGCTTTTTCCAACTTGGATAATCACAAATACCTTCTGGTTTAAGAAGGCAAACCTCAGTTTTTTTTTTTAGCATTTTAGTAAGGAGGCTCTTTGGCTTCTTTCAGCCTCATACACACTCCTGGGAGTTCTGGTTCACCATGAGCTTGCTGGGTATTCAGTAACTTTAAAGGATACCTGAACTTACATGTGACATGATGAGATAGACAGACATGTATATGTACAGTGCCTAGCATACTAATAACTATGCTGTGTTTCTTTTTTTCTTTTTTTCTTTCTCTGCCTGAAAGAGAAAAATATCAGGTATGTAAGTGGCTGACTCAGTCCTGACTCAGACAGGAAGTGACTACAGTGTGACCCTCACTGATAAGAAATTCCAACTATAAGACACTTTCCTAGCAGAAAATGGCTTCTGAGAAAAGGAAAGAGATAAAAAGGGTCAATAGCACATAGATTTTAGCTCTTTCATACCTCAATGAATGTGTCATTGAGCCAAATCAATAAAACAGTTAAAACTTAAAAAGTAGATTTAAACATAAAATAAAACTGTGGAACATCTTAAAAAGTCATTTTTAGGAAAAGGAAGATAAATGCAATCGTTTATTTCATTAGTTTATTTTTGCTTCTGGTGTCCTTTAAGTGTTTCAAGTCCTACCCCAGAGAGCCACATTAATCCATGCCATGCACTGATGATCAACCGATCCGAAACATTATGTATGCACGTTGATTAGTTTGGTTCTGTAATATCACCAAGCTGACACATCATTGTATTCCAGCGGAGATGTGTTTAGCTATAAGGAACAACAATTGATGATTTGCCTATTTAGCAGTAATGCATCGTGGGAGACGTCATATGCTCACTCCAACCTGAATAATCACAAATATTTTGAAAGGGGTTGAAGAAGGCAAACTTCTGTTTTACTTTTGCAAAGAGGGTAATTGTGGTTTTTCTAGCAATGGCATCAGTGCTTGGCTATAAGAAAGCTGATGCTGGCAACAAGGGCATTTAGGCTGCATTTTTTTTTTCATATAATTGTTGCTTCCTCCACTGCCACATTCTGGTATTGAACACCAATTGTCCGCAAATTTTGTTCAATTTAATTTGACTTCCGCTAAGCCCTGACCGCTAAATGCCTCCGGCATCATAGTCACTGAATCTCTATTCCACCATTATTCTTAAAGGAAACCTGAACTGAGTAAATGTATTTAAAATAAACATATGATGTAGCTGCAAATGAATATTACATACTTACCTCACTGTCAGTTCCTCTCAGAAGCTCACCATATTCTTCTTACAGTGATCCCTTCCAGTTCTGACAATATTTTGCCAGAACTGAAATAAACCAGGTGCTGTCAGTTACAACTGAATGTGCAAGGTAATGTCCATGCTTCCCTATGGCTCAAGTGGGCGATATTACAGTGTGATGACCAGGAAGCTGTTATGGGGTAACGGCTATTTTCAAAATGGAGGATGGAGAATTCCATTGATCACAGTGGACAAACAGGACGCAGGAGAGGAGAAAGGGATTGAGGTGTAGACTACACAGGAGGTAAGTATGATGTGTTTATGTTTATTTTGACTTTTAATTTTCAGTTCAGGTTCTCTTTAAGGGTGTGTAAACACATTCAATTTTAATAGTAAAATTGGCAATCTGTTTTCCAAACTCAATGTAGTATGACAGCTTGCCTGTAGAATCTATTTGTGGTATTCAAAATTTGTTAGCCCTCATACTACATAGAAGTGGTAAATTGTCCAATCATTGGCCAACCAAAACTGGATGTGTGTATGCATGGGCAGATCGACCATGAGACAGATCTCTCTCTGATTGAATCTGATCAGAGAAATATTTATTGCCCATACACCGCAGACTAATTGCTGATAGATTTCCTGCTGAGATCTGTTGGGAATTGGCCTAGCGCCTCTGCCCCCCCCCCCCCCCCCCTTTTCGTCTGGTGCCCATGCTTTAAAAAGTCCGGTTGGCGCCACTCCCAGAGTCCTCCGCGGTCACCCATGTTACTGTGAGTACTGTACAGGGCTGTGAAATCTGAGCAATTTTGGGTACCTGGAGTCGGAGGTTTCAATAAACTGAGGAGTTGGATGATTTTTGAACCAAATCGATAGCCTTTGTAAAAATTACACTAAGGGGTCGGCGTCACGAAGTCAGAGCAATTTTGGGTACCTGGAGTTGGAGGGTGATTTTTGTACCGACTCCACAACCCTGGTGCTGTACCGTGTGGCGGCCAAGTTACATCACCGGCCTTGTGGTACAGCAAATTGTACATTTTAGGTCAGCACCACCATGAAATACAATACACATCTAGTATGTGTCCAAATCTGACGCATATTTATCCTGTGCAACAGGCCAGTAAGCCAACTTACTATCATAGAAAGAACATCCAAAAGTCGCACCAGGATGTGAGTACTGTATATAAATGTAAAGTCCTTTATTAATTACATTGGGGGAAAATTACAAACATTTAAAAGAAAGAAGGTGGGGTCACAATGTATCTGCATAACTTAATATAGTGTAGCCAGTGCATAAATTATATAACCTAAAATATTGAAGCCGTAGATCGTATGAGTTCATCAATCATCAATGTGCACCTTGTGGTACAGCAATCGTGGTGATGAGGGTAACAGTGCAGAACAATGGGAGTTGCCGCAGTGGAACAGGTAAGAAGTTTCAGAGCACAGGCCTCAGTGGGGAACGTTGTGCACTTGAGTGGGACAGCAGACAGGGGTCTGTCACGTACATCGGACGTCGCAATACCAAATGCCCTTACCGCTGCACACCACACACAACACTTTCAACAGAGCAAGTTCGATAGATTAATTCGACAATTTAAGCCCAAAATCAATCAAATTATCAATCAGGTGGATTTGTTGCAGCACTGATTGTGATCTGATTCAAGAAAATGATAACATCTGATCGTCAATCGGCCTGCAAAATCAGTAGCTATGGACCTTTTAAAGAGCATCTGTAACCTAAAAACCTCATATAAATAAACATACCAGCCTGTAGGTTTTCATCCCCCGTCCCCCTCTGTTACATTTTCGCTGCTCCCCACCAGGATCCTGGCCTAAAAAAAGCAGTTTTATAAACAGTTTTTGTAAACAAGAAATATGGCTGCCAAACAGGAAGTTCATCGTATTATTGCATGTTCCTGTAAACTGCATTATAGTTTCCATGAAAGGTTATATCATTGAACAATTCAGTTTTTAAAGTTTATTTCATCGTTTAGAAGAAGTTTTTTACCTTGCAAAGAATGCTGCAATCTTTAGTAATGATTACTGATAGCCGGTCCGTGTCTGCATTCTGCAATCGTCTATGAGCTATGCTTCTCACAATTATCAGCTTTTATCAGTAGATGATACTGAGTTACTGAGAGCAGGGATGTGTGAGGTCTGCTTTTCACAGTTTTCAGATAGCAGGGCTATCAGTGTAACCTCCTCCTGTCTGTAAACCATTAAAGCCACTTCCTCTTTGTGCCGACAAGCCTGACAAAGGAGAGTAAATTTGATATATTACAGCAATGGAGCAACTAAAAAAGGCTGCAGTAAGCCAGAGCACTTAAGAATAGATATAGGAACTTGTAGGATGGTAGAAAAAAGGCTGAAAATTTTGTTACAGAGTCTCTTTAAAGAGAACCTGAGGTGTGTTTAAAGAATGTTATCTGCATACAGAGGCTGGATCTGCCTATACAGCCCAGCCTCTGTTGCTATCCCAAACCCCACTAAGGCCCCCCTGCAATCCCTCATAAATCACAGCCATGCTGTGAGACTGTGTTTACATCTGTAGTGTCAGTCTCAGCTGCTCCCCCGCCTCCTGCATAGCTCCGGTCCCTGCCCCCGTCCCTTCCCTCCAATCAGCAGGGAGGGAAGGGATGCAGGCGGGGACTGGAGTTCTGCAGGAGGCGGGGAGAGCAGCAGACTGACACTATAGAGATAAACACAGCCAGCTCTGACAAGCTGTTTGTCAGTAGCGTGGCTGTGATTTATGAGGGAGTGCAGGGGGACCTTAGGGGGGTTTGGGATAGCAAGAGAGGCTGGGCTGTATAGGCAGATCCAGCCTCTGTATGCAGATAATATTCTTCAAACCCACCTCGGGTTCTCTTTAATTCAGCCCGCAGGGATTTTTCACTTTATGGACGAGAGGAATTTTCACCTGTCAACGCTTCTCCCTTTCATTCCCCAAAAGCTTTATCAGTACTTATCACGGCGAAATGATATCTTGTTTTTTCTGCCAGCAATTAGGCTTTCTTTGGGTGGTAAATTATGCTAAGAATTATTTTAATCTAAATATATAATGGGAATAGTAAGAGGAAAAATGGAAAAAAAAACATTATTTTTCAGTTTTCAGCCATTACAGTTTTAAAATAATTAATGCTACCATAGTTAAAATCCACACATTTTATTTGGCCATTTGTCCTGGTTATTGCAACGTTAGCGTTACGTATGGTGACAATATTTTATTTGGAAATAAAGGTGTATTTTTTCAGTTTTACATCCACCACAAATTTTAGCCCATTATTTATTAATTATATGTCCTCTTGACATAATCATTTATTTTTATTACCCAAAGTCAGTAGGTGTGTTTTACTATTTGACCACAAGATGTCCCTACTGAGCAAAAATCCCATTCGCGTACAATGTACGCTAATTGGGATACAATGTATCACTACATGTCCACCGGAAGCCTCCGATCGCGGCGGAGAGATCATGAATGGAAACCGTTTCCATTCATAAATTTAACGATCAGCGGCGGAAACCAGCGGAAATTATGGCGGGAGATAGCACGGCTGCTCCATTTACAGAGTAAACACTGTTTTTGAACAAAAATAGTGTTTACTCTCGGCGGACATGCTCGGATTGGCACAGGGGACTTCGGCCCCCTGCAGCCAATACCCCTTGCTAGCAGCAGCAGCACGATCGCCCACAGGATCGCCTGCAAACCCCCCCCCCCCCCCCCAAATTGCAGGGACGTGACTAGCGCGTCCCTGCGGCTCTAGCACCTGCCGCTGCGGGACGTGAAGCTCACGTCCGCGCGGCTAAAATGGTTAAGGTGGCACACATGATACAATATAAAATGCTCATATTTAATGGCAATTTGATAAAAATTGGTAATCTATATCTCTGTCGGGACCAGGGCTGTGGAGTCGGTACAGAAATCTTCCGACTCCAACTCCGACTCCTCAGTTTCTGAAACCACGACTCCGACTTCGGGTACCCAAAATTACTCCGACTCCTTAGTCTAATACTTAACAGGGCTGTGGATTTTGTACAAAAATCATACGACTCTGACTCCCGACTCCGACTCCTCAGTTTCTGAAACCCCGACTCCAACTCCGGATGCCCAAAATTGCTTCGGCTCCGACTCCGCAGCCCTGGTCTTAAACTTCTGGACAATTTTTCTGAAAATTGGTGTAGGATTGATAATTAGTTTCTTGATTTACAGACCCGAGCAATTTTTTTTTTTTTTTCATAATTGGGGAAGAAGTGTGTGTGTGTGTGTGTGTGTGTGTGTGTGTGTGTGTGTGTGATTGGTCAGATTTTTCAAATGATACAATCAGAAAAATAATTCTCAAAGTAAAATGTGTGGCCACCTTTAAAGTATACTTCAGGACATGCCTCTGTGCCCCCTCCCCGCACGCTGCTCTCTGATGCCCCGGCCCCGTGCTATACACTACCCCCCCCCCCCCCCACCACCACCCAGAAATTGGCAACATGTAATTGTAGCCAATTTTGAGGGGAAGGGAGGAGAGGTTTTGCCTGCTTAAAGGGAACCCGAGGTGAGAGGTATATGGTGGCTGCCATATTTATTTCCTTTTTTTTACAATACTATGTGCCTGGCAGTTCTCCTGATCCTCTGCCTCTAATACGTTTAGCAGTAGACCATGAACATGCATGCAGCAGACCAAGTACTCTGACTAAGGTATTACTGGATTAGTTGCATGCTTGTTCCAGGGTTTTTGACTCAGACACTACTTATGCCAGAAGATCAACTGGGCTGCCAGGCAACTGGCATTGTTTACAAGGAAATAAATATGGCAGCCTCCATACTCCTCTCACCTTGGGTTCCCTTTAAACGCCCACTGGGGGCATTCTTGCAGGCTTTCCTCTGCCGCCATTGGGCAGCTCTGCCTCTTCACACTACTCCCCCACCTCCCTGTATGCTGCTCTGTGTGTGCACAGGCCCACTAGCCACTCTTCAGTCTTTTTGCGCATGCGCAGTAGAGTTGATAGGCTCGGCTATTTCCGCCTAGCCTGAGCGAAGAGCCGCTATTATTATATCCCTTTTAAGTCTCTTCCAGTACAAGTTCAGTTTGAGCTGCTCCTGGTCTCAGAGCCCTACTTTCTGCTCATAAAACTTTGGATAGAGTTTGTGTTTATATCTATGGCCCTTTAGCAGCACTTTCCCGATTTTGGAAATCACTTGTGATTTCCAAAATTGAAAAGTTCCACAATTTTAAACACGTTTCCCAGAGCGATCTCATTCAAGTAATGCATGACCGAATTGCAATTGCTCAGGGAATTGTATGTAAAATCACAGTACTTTGCAAATTCCGTGTTCTATCAAAAAATGCTACAGGCAGCGCAATTGGCAAAGCTCAGCAACAGTGGAATCCTATGGGAGGGTTTCCACTGCAGCGTTGCGATCACAGAGCTGTCTGAATGATGCAGATTAAATATTCCCATACATTTCCATTGTTGCAGCGCTCTTCGGCGGCGATCTGCAAGCACTGCAGGAAGGGCTCCAGTGGTCCCCGGGCCTTATGGTGCGACTATCTGGTAAACTACCTCTGTTAAGCTTCTGGTTCAAATTTGGGATGTCCAGAATTCAAATATACCAGCACTCCAGTTTTCTCAAAGAATCACGCTCTTTTAATGAGCTAGCATATCCACAGAAATGACCGACAATTGTTTCGGGGCCTCGCAGGGTCCCCCTTTCTCAAGGCGTGTGTGGTTACGAATTCTGGACTTATACTTTGGTGGTTTGCCTATACCACAATACCAAGCACCCTATTTTAGATGGTGTGCCCAGTCACAACTTCTCTTGTTTCCAAATTTGGGATGTGTCAAATTTTACACCATTCAATTTGCATGTTTAGTTCAGTGGTTTGTAAGGGCTGGAACCCAATAAGGCGATTTCAGCAGCCTTTTGGGAACGCCGACAATCTTCGACGATTCCCAAAAATGCTTTGGCAATGAATGTGGGTGAGGGGGGGAACCCATTAGTGCGATTGCGATTAGAGGTAATCGCAGGACATGCAGCAATTTCAGCGCTATTGCGCTCCAATGCAAAGTATATAAGTGCTGTATAAATCTCTTATCAAGGAGATCATGCAGCGTTTTGGGTGGCTGAGCGATGGTGCTTTAAATAAAACTTTGAATACTCACCTGGTGTCCAGATTTCCTTCTTCTGTCTGTAGCCCCGCCCCCTAAAGGAAAAGGTCATAGGCGCTTCTCTGGTATGCAGCTTCGTCTGGTATGCAGGAGCAACCGCTGTGGAATACAAGCTCCATAGGGTGATAAACGCAGCAGAAAAGATCATTGGCGCCCACCTACCCTCGCTAGATCTCCTCTACTCCATGAGAATGAAGGCAAGGGCCTCCAAGATTTTACTCGACCCCTCCCACCCAGGCAGGCACTACTTCGAGCTCCTACCGGGACGCTGTTTCAGATCCATCCCCTCCAAAACCACCAGGTGCATAAACACCTTCCCCTAAGCTGTTCTCCTGATGAACTTGCTGAACTCAGGGACACCACCCCCTTTAACCATGTCTGCAACACTGAGACACTGTAGCCCTCAGGGTAACCCTTCCTCACAGCTGCACACTCTGACCCTCCCAAGACTCTAACTTGTGTTGCTTTTTTTAATAGTATGTTTGCCATGCGTTGTCATATGTTTCTGAACTGCCATTTGCCATGTGAACCACAAGCAATTCTGGGCACACCAGTCGGTGTACTTGGCGATAATAAAGATGATTCTGATTTTGATTGGTCCTAGAGAAGCACCTATGACCTCTTCCTTTAGGGGGCGGGTCTACGGAGGGAAGAAGGACACCTGGTAAGTATAATTATAATTAAGTTTAAAAAAGAATTGGAAGCGTTTTACAGTTTACTGTATAGCGCTTCTAAGCATCGGGAATTCACGATCGCAAACGCCCTAGGAATTTTGTAGCGCTGCATCTATTCCCAGTGGGTTCCAGCCCTTCCTTTGGGACATCTAACCATTTTGACTTCGGTTTTTTTCTAAAGGAAATTTCTAATCATCACTTTAGTTTATAATTGCCCAGCAAGCTCATGGTGAACCAGAACTCCTAGGAGTATGTAAAGGGCTAAAACATAAAAGATGCAATGCAAAGCAGAAGTTTGCCATCTTAAAACAGAAGGTATTTGCGGTTTATTCTGGTTGGAGTGAGCTCTGTGGTGTCCCACAATGCATCACTGCTGAATGTGCAGATTGTCCCGCTGGAATGCAATGTTGTGACAGTTTATTGTACAGAGCCACAATAATTTAACATGCATACAAATTGTTTCAGACTGGTTGGTCCTCATCAGTGCATGACATGCCTTAATATGGCTCTAGGGGGTAGGACACCCAGAGTTGCAGATTGCTCAGCAAGCTCATGGTGAACTTCTGCTTTGTTTAGTTTCTGTTGCCCAGGCCAGTGACATTTGTTTTCTTCAGTATGTACCAGAAGTAGACAGGTTTTGGAAGGGCGTGCATCGGATTATCTGATCACACTGTCTATACATTGTAAGAAGCTGATCCAGGCTGCACCAGTGAGTGGGAAGAAACCACACATCATATGTAGTGCTCTGCTGGCATAGATTGCCGCTCAGACATTTTTCATGGTTTCCTGTTGATCTATATCTTTTTATAAGTGTAAAACCGAAGTGAGACTAGTTAAATGTAAGGGAATTTCACACTCGACCACAGATATCTTTGCGGTCAATCATTTAAAGAACACAACTTAATTGTGTGTGCTTTTAATATTGATAGACACTTGTGTACATACAATGCCAAATACCCAGCTTCTATAACTGCTAATTCACATTGCAAGGAATTCCCAGCAGACTTCCAGTTTAACACTTGAAAAGTCCACTTTTTGGCTTGTATTGCTTAAAAGGAAATAAATATGGCAGCCTCCATATTCCTCTTGCTTGAGTTGTCCTATAAGGAAAATGGCAAGACCACTCAGTGAACTGAATTCCAAGACTCAGTGAGTTATGCAGCTAGCCAACAATCCAAAACAGTTCTTCTCTAGTTGCAGATTACCAGTCATCCAGGGTACACCTTCACAAGTTTGGCAAAGTCACCCAAATGATCATGACCGGTTTTAGGTGACCACATTTGAAAGTGCATGAGCCCTAAACCTGTTTCCAGTCTTTACACAATAGCTAGGAGACAAAAAATAATAATCATGATATTTAAGTTGTGCAACAATTTGTGCACTGGCAATGTACTGTACCGTGTAAAGGAGAGGAGACTGGAGCAGAAGTCCTGCTGCAGTACAATCAAAAGGCCTTTGGCTGAAAACCCTCCAAATGCTTCTATGCTGCGCTGGATTGGCTGCTGAGCACAGAGTGGTGCCTGTGCAGATGATCCATTTGGGTGACAAGTCTAAGATCAATAGAATACATTCTCTTGGTCTTGGGCATTCTTAAAGGCTCAAACCCACTAGAAGCCTTTTCTAAGCGCTAGTGATTTGAAAAAGCTCTTGCTAATACAATGCTATGGGGGATTTCTATAAAATCACATCGCTCTAGTGTAGGGGTGTCAAACCCAACTACAAAGTGGGCAGAAACTGAACACTGGGACCAAGTCATCGGCCAACCTTTATGTACTAGCCACCTCCCTCCCTTTTTAATGTTCCCTGGTGTCTAATGGCTCCCCTAAAGCTACTATACAGTTCCCCGGGGTCTAGTGGCCCTCTTCCCTCCCATATACATTTCCCTAGTGCTCTCCCCCTCCCCTATACGGTTCCCTAGTGTTTAATGCTTTCCCCCTACCTCAACCATATGGCTTCCCTGGTGTTCCAGGGCTTCACCTCCAATATAGCTCCCTTGGTGGTCTAGAGTGGGCCAAACATAATGCAAAGCCGGGAAACCACTCGCGGGCCAGAGTTAATGAATCAGAGGGCCAGATTTGGCCTGTGGGCCAAAGTTTGACATGTACGTTCTAGTGGAATCACACCCATAGCATTAAATTAGCAACAGCTTTTCAAATCGCAAAGCACTTAGAAAAGTGTGCCCAGTGGGTTACAGGCCTAATGCTGGTAAGCACAGAGAATCGCTAGTGAGTTAAAACCAACTCTGGAAAGTTAGATGGCTCCAATACTTGAACATTGTGGTTTGTTTTTTTGGTTTTTTTTTTGTAAATGCAAGAATCCTTGTAGGCAAAATGCATGAATTAAGTAAATGTTTGTATTGGAGGTCTCACATTTTTAGTTACATTGGTCTTAAAGGGAACCAGAGATGAACGATTCACACAAAATAAACATATCAGTCGATAGCTTGTAAAGAATAAATGCTCTACCTGATAATTTTGCCGCTCTGTTGTGCCTCTTTGAGTGTTTTTTTTTTTTTTATCCATTATTGCTCCAGGAAAAATCAAATATGGCCGCCAGCACATATCCCTTCTGCTTCCAAGTTGTGAGCTGTTCTGGATGTGCTGTCTAGGTTCTATGAAACTATAGTCAAGCAGGGCTGCTGCTGCAGGCTTTCATCTGTGTGCTTTCAACTTTATTAATCTGGTATGCTGTGTGGCTGCCTGTAGGAAGTGTCTCTCATAGAAATGAAACTGCATACAGTAGATAATGATGACTGGCTGCACAGTGCACACAGATCACACAGCCACACTTGTCTGTTTCAGAGCTTCTTTCTGCAGGAGCAGCCCCTCCCATGTCAGCTCTGAGTATGCAAAGCGGGAAAGCTGAGCCAGGAGAGGGCAGGCTTGGGCTTGAAAAGACTCCACAGAAGACTGACTCAGCTATGATTCCAGGTCAAACCTAGACTGAATGCTCAGTCAGGGATTCTTATCACAGCTGATAAGACAGATTACGCAGAGAAGAATGAAACTAAAAGCAGGGTAGGTGTTTACGGTCATGGTCCCACTGATAAATGTAATAAAATACATGAGGGTGCTTCGTCTCTGGTTCTCTTTAAATACCCCTGAATTGGACCAAAAGGAGATAACTTCCCTGGAGCTTCTTCCAGCCTCCGTAGTCTTTCAGGTCCCCCGGGGTCCTCCGGGTCTTCTCCATTGTGCCCCTGCTCCTCTAAAAGATCTGCGGCTAGAACTCCAGTCACAGGCTACTGCCCATGCGTGGTCCGTCTGTGCGCCTCCTCGATAATGATGGGAACATTCGCATGCGTATTACAATTCTTTTGAGTACCATATGCAGTGGCTGGCAACTAGAGCTCTAGTTACAGGTCTTTCAGAGGGGTGCAGCAGTACAATGGAGGGCACCTGGAGCACACCCAGGGATCTGAAAGATTATTGGGGCTGGATGAAGCCCCTAGGTCAGTAAAAATCTACTTTCTTTTTGCCTAATTCATGTGTACGTTAACTTGTAACCTTTTATGTCAGAATTCCGGTCCAGAACTATGCCATTAGTTATTGTCTATCTTTATCTGTTTCAAGCTAAGCAAGGTGGCCATCATTCCATATTCTTTCAGGTGACAAGTGCCACTACCCACCAGAATTATCATTAGAATACCGGCTAATCTGCCTTTTTGGTTGCACTTTTTTTTGCAGTCACAATGAAGCCTGACAAGACCATGATGCGCTTGACGAAGAGACGACAGGCGGACACGAAAGTAATTCAGTACTTATGGACCGCTATTGAAGTGATCCGGAACCAGAAGCAGATTGCCAATATTGATCGGATTACTAAGTAAGTAAAGGTTGTGTTCCTGTTGGTTTGAGTCTGGTAAAAAAAATCAGGTCAGCCATATGATCCCTTCTGCCTGTAGTTGAAGTAAAAGTATTCTTTATTCCTTGGTTGCATTCAGATTATTATTATTTAGTATTTATATAGTGCCGACATCTTGCGCAGCGCTGTACAGCATATATTGTCTTGTAACTAACGATCCCTCAGAGGGGCTCACAGTCTAATCCCTACCATAGTCATATGTCTATGTATGCGAGTATGTAGTGTGTGTGTGTGTTGTAGTCTAGGGCCAATTTAGTGGGGAACCAATTAATGTTATCTGTATGTTTTTGGGGTGTGGGAGGAAATCTGAGTGCCCGGAGGAAACCCACCCAGACACAGGGAGAACATACAAACTCCTTGCAGATGTTGACCTGGCTGGGATTCGAACCGGGGACCCAGCAATGCAAGGTGAGAGTGCTAACCACTACGCCACCGTAGTCAAAGTTTATCTAAGCTGACCTGGAGGAATATGAAAAGTTTAGCATCTGCAGAAGTAAATATAAACATCGCTTGTTCAAAATGTGGAAGCTGAGTATTACATTTTTTATTTATTGTTTTTTGTGTTTAAGGTGCAAGCTCCATGATCTTTGTGTATGGCTGGTAGGGTCACAGCTGAGGTCGAGGATAATACTGTTTTTTTTTTTTTTTTTTTTTTATATATATATGTAAACAAGCCCTAGAGCTGATAAGAACTCTAAAGATGGGTAGTGTGTCAGTACAATTTTACAGTATATCCAAGATTACTAATAAATATGTATAGAAAAGAAAAAACATACTAAATAGAAACGTTATCACAGATAGAACTATTTAAAGGGAAGCTTAAAGGAGAGGTCCAAGCTAAAAGAGAAAACAAAATCCACTTGGGGCTTTCTCCAGCCCCTGGCGGACTTCCTGTGCCCTCGCCGCAGCTCTGGTGGCTCCCGGTGTCCTCCGCTGCAGACACTGACCTCGCCAGGTCGGCTTCCTCTGCTCTCTATGGCGCGGGTCACGTGGTCTAGCCGACGTCATCAGGTCTGTACTGTGCAGGTGCACTACTACTACTACTACTACTACTGGAGTGCAGAGGAAGCCGACCTGGCGAGGTCGGCTTCTGCAGGGAAGGACACCGGGAGCTGTGGCGAGGGCACAGGACAGCTGCCAGGGGTTGGAGGAAGCCCCAGGTAAGTGGATTTTGTTTTCTCTTTAGCTTGGACCTCTCCTTTAAGCTTCCCTTTAAATAGTTTTTCTTTTTTAAGTGACATGATGAGATGGACATGTGTATGTTCTGTGCCCACAAATAACTACTCTGTGTTCCTTTTCTTCTTTCTCTGCCTTAGTTACCTATTCAGCTATGCGACTCACTGTTTTTCTACAGTCAGGACCAAATTGGATTGTAGCATCCCTTACTGATAAGGAATTACAGCCATAAATTACTTTTCATGCAGAAAGTTTCTGCCCAGGGACGTAGATATTCGTCTTCTACCACTTTTGCCTGCCACGCTCACTTGTGCGCAGGGCTGTGGAGTCAGAGTAGAGGAGTCTTAGCAATTTTGGGTACCTGGAGTCAGTGGTTTCATAAACTGAGGCGTTGGAGTAGAATGATTTTTGTACCGACTCCACAGCCCTGCTTGTGCACGCTCCTGCAAATGTTCTCGTCGCCGCCCGTTAGCACGTTAATCACTGAATGGGAACACAGTTCCCATTCTCCAATCTAAGTGCCTGTGTCAATGACACTGGCATCAATGAGATGCCGGGGTCATTAAAGAGAATCTGAAGTGAAATAGGCTTATGATATAAAGACTTTTATGTGTAGTACAGCTAAGGCCCCGTTCACACTGCACGCGTTTCCAGACGCGTTTTGGAAACGCGTGCAGGTGGCCGACACGCACGACATCAGACATTGCATAGAGTGCAATGTCTGATGTTCACACTGCATGCGTTCCGGACCTGTGCGGTCCGGGAACGCATGCTGCATGCATTTTTTGTAAAAACACATGGCTGTCCCATTCACTTTTCAGTGATGGGATCAGCCACGCAACGCACAAAAACGCGGATGGTGTGCGTTCGTACGCTTTGCGGTCCGCACACGCGTTCCGCACGCATGGCCATCCGCGTTTGTGATGTGAACGGGGCCTTTGAAATAGAACATTGGTAACATAAATATGAGTCTTTTATATTGTTTCCAGTACAGGAAGAATTAAGAAACTTCAGTTATCGTCTATGCAGAAGAGTTTCTCTGAGCTCTCTTCGACTAATTTAGTCAAAGAGCAGTGCTATTTTCTGAAGCACTTGTACATCAAAAAAAACAGTGCCAGGCAGCTTCAGATAAGATTTTCCTGCAGAGAAGTTCAGTGGGTCATTAAGTCTGCTCTGTTTCATAATATAAAATGTAGAGAGTAATTTCTAAACTGCAAATATTAGAGAATGATGCAGTGTTTAAAAAAGCTATATAACTGAAAATAAACTCTTTTCTTTGCTACTAATGTTCTATTAATTATCCATACTACACATACAATTCATCAATTCATTATTTCATACATTTTTTTTTTTTAGCTTTAGTGTCAACGGAGTTGGTTAAAAAAATAAAAATACTAATCCACTTACCTGGGGCTTCTCACGCGGTCGCGCTGACGTCATCGGACATCCTACGGACTGTACTGCGCAGGCACAG
The DNA here is from genome assembly GCF_040937935.1 of Hyperolius riggenbachi. NCBI lineage: Eukaryota > Metazoa > Chordata > Amphibia > Anura > Hyperoliidae > Hyperolius > Hyperolius riggenbachi. The sequence goes on along the minus strand of NC_090650.1, from coordinate 67,940,843 downwards.
AACTACTGCGCCTGCGCAGTACAGCCTGGAGGACGTCCAATGACGTCAGAGCGACCGCGTGAGACGCACGTTGGAGCGCATAAGAGCCCGACCTGGAAGCCGGCCTGGCCAGGTCGGGGTGAGCCACCGGAGAAGACCGAGAGCCTCCGGAGCGGCGTCGAGGGCACGTCCTGCCTACCACGGGCTGGAGGAAGCCCCAGGTAAATGGATTAGTATTTTTATTTTTTTTAACTAACTCCGTGAACCCTCCCTTTAACGAAAGAGAAAGCAATGCATGCACATATTACTTCCTCTGTGTACTGTTAAGTACACTAGAGCAAGAAATTGGGGGGGGGGGGGAGAGGAGAGATCTAGTGGCCAGATAGTAGAAATTAAATCTCCATTTATTTATTTAAAAAAAAAAACATAGTTACTATTAAAATTAAAGCGGAATGAAACCCAGCATTTCTTCTTTGCTCTAAAAGATTATTTACAGCATATTCTACACTACCACCTTGAACAGCATTCAACTAGTTAAACACGGGACTTACAAGCTCCCTGCCGGGAAAGCTGGAAGCATCCAGACTGGAGATAATGTTATCTTGTGTTTACATACCTCACTTGATACAATTTAAGTAAACACTTCTGTGACACTGCAGACTCTCCTGAACACAGTCAGACACTCAGAAAGCATTTCTGCGCACATTGCAAGATAAATAAACCAGTTATGAATAAAATGCAAAGTCAGCAAAAAAAGTGTACTTTGGTAACTTGTAATTTAAAAAATAATACTTATGCACAAATGCAAATATGATAACTGTATGGCATATAAAAAGTAGGAAAACCTGATTTAATTGAATATTCTGACGGGTTTTATACCGCTTTAACAACCCGCTTTAACAGTCTCATCTCGCCTCACCTGGCTACTTTTTTCATGCCACCCGGCTGGAAAAAAGTTCTGGGGAGAACACTGAGCATGGATTATTTTCCTCCCCTTTTTACTGCTTACAATCATGCAAGTCTGAAGCTTTTGAGGTCTACATAAAATGGTGTGGTGGCCAGATTCGGCCCGCTGGCCTTGTTTGACACCTGATCTAGAGCCTCACATCTCTAGTAAAGGTTTCCTCTTTTCCTCCACTATATAAAAGTTGAGCAAGCATTAAACAATTCACTATGGCTGGATCCACACTTGTCTGTCAGTTTTCTGACTGTGCTTTGTTGCTGTTGGTTGTTTTTCTGCATGTGAAAAATGCATTCAAATGTTAACTAGCCCATTGATTAACATTAGTTCTCACTTTTCCTGTTCAGAAAATGCACAGAAAACTTACAGGTGTGAACCCAGCCTTCCAGCTGGCACAGGCATCAGAAGGGGTGGGAGAGGAAGTATAAGTCATTGTTTTGCACAAACTCGGGCTTTCTCAAGACCTATAATTGTGTAGTCTAGCTGATTTGAGAAGAGGTATAAGGATAACAGTGGCGTGTGGTTGTATACCGGTCATGTTTTTACACAGCCAGTTATGTCTTATTACCATTGAATTATTTTGTTGCTTTTTAAATATTTGCAGTTAGTGTTCCTTTTTGTTTACTATCCGGTCTTACAGCTTTATAAACGGCTTGTCTCCTGCATTTACAAAATGCCTTGAGGAATATAGCAAAATGTAGAGGGTAATCCATTTTTTTTTCTTGTATCGGCATCCCTCCTATTTGAAGCCAACCCCATGTTAAAAGGGTATAGCATTCAACAACTATATTGTTTTTTGTTTTTTTTGTATTATCATTATTATTATTATTATTTGCTACTTGTATTACCCATAGCAGTGTTCTCTCCAGAATTTTTTTCCAGCCAGGTGGCATGAAAAAGTAGCCAGGTGAGGCGAGATGAGAGAATGCTGGACAGGTGCTTCAGTGTACAACTCTGCTTACAGCATAGGAGGAGGTGAGCCGATGACTGCCGGGTGCTCACCAAAACTAGCCGGGTGGAGCACCTGGCTAAAAGAGCCTGGGGAGAACACTGCATAGTAAAACTCCTCTATCTCCTCCAGAAGACTTAACTTGCATTTTTTTAAACAAACCAGGTGTATATGATCAGATTCTCCACTGCTACCCATTCTTTTTAGATCATCTCACCCCACACCTGCAGATTAGGGGAGGAGACAAAATGATCAGGTAGGGTTGTGGAATATTGGTATCTGAATCTTGGATTTGCAGGTTTATGGGCAGGTGCTGTTAGATTCTGTTTTACATGTCTGTCAACATCCTATGGTGTGCCCCAAGCTTTTGTTTTGCTGGTAGGTCTAAACAACTAGCAAGCTTGCCTGAAAAAGAATTTTATGAGCCCTGGACACATCCTTGTAACCTAGGTTACTGTTCAGAAAACCTTTCCTCACATAATTCCTGCAGTGCATATATTCCATCATTAGGTTCAAAAGTGTGTTACTTGGCAACTGTAAAGAGGCACTCAGTTGCTTAGTTACTGTTTGTTTATTTTTATATTGAAGGTCTACCAGAATTTAAGAAAAAAGCCTGAATATTTGCTAGGCGTTTTGAGAGCATCTGCAATTGTTCCTGCAATCACTTGTGGAAATTGCACCCCACTGTTGGTTCTGGAGACCTTGGCATAGATCCCTTTGACCTCTGAGAAGGGAAAAAAAACACTTCCTGTCACCTAGAGGTTCTTGGGATGGAAAGCAGTTGTAAGAAGAGGAGTAACATTTAGGCCTTGTTCACATTGCGTTCCATTCGTGTGTCCGTCCACGTTTGGCTATTTTTGAGGCGGCTTTTTTTTTTTTCCGATTCCTGGCGCTTGGGTGGGCGATTTGTTTTTGTGGTTAGCGGTTTTCAAATAGTTTTTTTTCTGAGCGGTTTTGTAATTCACTCTCTGATGCAAGTCAGGAAGTGAACTTTGACCCGGAAAATAATAAATACAATGTATTTTATTCTTAAACGCTCATGCAATCGCTACACAAAGCGAATTTTTGTGAGCGTTTTGCATTTCCCCTATACTTTCCATTGAGGCGGAATCGCCTCAAAAATGGGCCACGCACTGCTTTACTGAATGGACAGCGCACGACCCGTGCTGATATGAATCTTCTCATAGACATTTATTGCACAAGCAGTTGGTGGGCGATAGAATACAACCTCCTTCCACCACCAGTGCTGCCATAGATTATTGAAACCCTTACCTTAGCATCTAGTCCACAGTATATATATATTTTCTTGTCACTAACTGTCCCTCAAAGGAGCTCACAATCTAATCCCTACCATTGCCATATGTCTATATTATGTAGTGTAAGCACTGTAGTCTAGGGCCAATTTTTAGGGGGAGCCAATTAACTTATGTGTATGTTTTTGGAATGTGGGAGGAAACCGGAGTGCCCGGAGGAAACCCACGCAGACACGGAGAGAACATACAAACTCTTTGCAGATAGTGCCCTGGCTGGGATTCAAACCAGGGACCCAGCGCTACAAGGCGAGAGAGCTAACCACTACGCCACCGTGCTGCCCTATAAAGGTAATAGGGGGTGCGAGACGCCCAATGAAGTATGTGTTGGAGATTAATAAATCAGGTAAACCAGGATTTATTTAAATGAAACCTTAAAGGGGCACTACAGCGAAAAACTGTAACATTTTAAATATGTGCAAACCTACAAATAAGAAGTACGTTTCTTCCAGAGTAAAATGAGCCATACATTACTTTTCTCCTATAATGCTGTCACTTACAGTAGGTAGTAGAAGTCTGACAGAAGTGACGGGTTTTGGACTAGGCCATCTCTTCATAGGGCGATTCTCAGCAAGGCTTTTATTCTTTATAAAGATATTCCCTAAAAAGGATTTAAACAATGATGCTGGCCAGCTTCCCTGCTCCCTACACAGTTTTTTGGCAGTTGGACAGAGCAACTGCCATTCACTAAGTGCTTTTGAAAATTAATATATCCCTGAGAATCCCCTATAAAGAGATGAACTAGTCCAAAACCTGTCACTTCTGTCAGATTTCTACAACCTACTGTAAGTGACAGCAACATAGGAAAAAAGTAATTTTATGGCTCGTTTTACTCTGGGGAAAAAAAATGTACTAATTTTGTATATGTTTGCACATATTTTAAATTTTACAGTTTTTCACTTTAGTGCCCCTTTAACTGAGAGGGATATGGATGTTTCCTGTTGAACAGTACCAGTTGCTGCTGATCTCTGGCTGCAGTAGTGGCAGAATCACACACCTGAAACAAGCATGCAGCTAATCCAGTCTGACTTCAAGGACAACTGAAGAGAGAGGTATATGGAGGCTGCCATGTTTATTTCCTTTTAAGCAATACCAGTTTCCTGGCAGCCCTGCTGATCCTCTGCCTCTAATACTATTAGCCATAGCCCCTGAACAAGCATGCAGCAGATCAGGTGTTTCAGACTTTAAAGTCAGATCTGACAAGACTAGCTGCATGCTTGTTTCTGCTGTTAATTAGATACTACTGCAGACAAATAGACCAGCAGGGCTGCCGGGCAACTGGTATTGATTAAAAGGAAATAAATATGGCAGCCTCTGTATACATCTTACTTCAGTTCCCCTTTCAGTCAGAGCACCTGATCTGCATGCTTGTTGAGGGGCTGTGGCTAAAAGTATTAGAGACACTGGATCAGCAGGAGAGTCTGGCAACTGGTATTATTTAAAAAGGAAAAATCCATATTCCTCTGAATTTAGGTTCACTTTAAAGCACAATAAACACATGTTTCGTGGGCTACACTTCCTCAAGTCAATAACATGCCTGAACAGCAGTTCTTTGAAGCTCGGAGCGCCGCTAGATCCTTTGGAAGGTAGAGACAGCAGTCTCTATTTTATAGAGCGAGCAATCGAATCACCAAGAGACCAGACACAGTGCAGGATGGGTGTTCCCTGCACGCGCTGATGGTTGTTGCTGAGCGCTTTTTTTTTTTTTTTTTGCACAGTATTTAATCCAAATATCATGACTTTCTACACTATATTGGGCTCCTGTTCTTCGTTTGTGTGCATCCTTTTTCCATCAAGGTCATTTAAGTCATACTTTGCACTTATGTTTAGATTCATTTCCAGGAAGTGTTGTATTCACGTATGCACCGCCTACTTCTCCCAGAAGTGCCCATTATCTTTTCACTCCATAGGCCACACAAGTTAGGCTGACTCGACTAGTATTTTTAGTAACAGTCTTAATACTGACGTGTAGATTTGAAAATCTACATATGCCAATACCAGCTATGTTTGAATTCATTAAATGTCTTGCCCATATCTATATGTACCAAAGTTCACATTGGGGTGCAAATAAATTAGATTATTGAGAATTATGCTAGTTATTATGATACAGAATTATACTATTATGAAAATCTATTGTAAAATGGACTAATCAAATCTTGACGTAAAAAGCATTTCATTGGTCAGTTTTCAAGTAGCACACATTTGCATTAATATTTGAATAATTCAAGTAGAAAGTTGGCACTGAGACAAAACTTTTATACTTTTTATAATGCAGGTATGTGTTTTTACTACTTGTTTAAATTGTACTGTTTGAATATAAATTGAATGTGAACAGTAATATCTGTACTTAAACTTCACTCACACACAACTTAGAATATGTGGGGCAAGTACAGGTTTTCATTAAAATGAACATTTTTTGTAATAGATATGGGAGTCACCTTATACAGGGCTGTGGAGTACAAAATGAACCAGAGGTGAGAGACCTATGGAGGCTGCCATATCTCCTTTTAAACAATACCAGTTGCCAGGCAGTCATGCTGATTTTCCATGCATCGGTAGTATCTGAATCACACACTTGAAACAAGCTTGCAGCTAATATCGTCAGGTGATCTGATCTGCATGCTTGTTCAGGGTCTTCAGCAGGACTCCCAGGCAATGTGCATGGAAATAAATATATCAGCCTCCATATGTCTCTCACCTCCGGTTCCCTTTGGGGGGAAAAAGGAGCACTGTTAGTACTATTGTGACAGGTTCCCTTTACTTTGAATCTGTGCATCGGTAGTGTTTGTTTGAGGCACCAGTTGTTATGAAACTCCTCACAAAACCTTATTTACGTCACACTGTTGTAAGACAGATCTCCCTTCTACATTCTGTATTTTTGCCTCTGTTTATTACAGTGAGTGAATTAACCGATATGAAACATTAGACTGTTCTGAATGCGCACACATTCCCCAGGCACTGCTTTACTGTCAGTGTCTGGTTGCCTTCCTCTTACAGCTAATTACATTTTGGTGACATGGCCTCAATTCACTAAGCAGTTTAGACTAGTCTACTGATGGTTTTTAGTCTACTGATGGTTTGGTCAGTTGCATCAAAGGGGAATTCACTATTACCAAATGTTTTAGACCTGTTTTTTAGGTCTAAAACATTTGGTAATAGGTGGGTAAAGCAGGGGAAATGATCAAAAGATGCAATTCACAAACCAGTAGCTATGGCTGACATCCTTCTCCTCTGATGAGCTCTCCTCTGCATACAATTAAACTCCTGCATAATTCATTTAAAAGGTTCCATCCTCCCATCCTAAAATATCTCACAGAATTACTTTACCAACAGAAATCGGCTGGTCTAATCGGTCTGAAAAAGTGGGCGTGGTTACTCCTTGTTTGCCTTTGTGAATGGTGTAATTACTGAATGTTAGACCAGGCCTAAAAACAGGTTTAAAACATTTACACTAAACCATCAGTAGACTAAAAACCATTTGTAGACTAGTCTAAAATGACAGATGGATTCTGTGAACATAAAGACTGGTAGTGTTTCTGTTTGCTGTACTAAGTACCTAGCAGTGGCATAGCTAGAGATACTGGGGCCCCATAGCAAAACTTTTATGGGGCCCTCAGATGTAGCCACTCTTAAGCATTGCCACCTGCCCCTATGCTATGGATATGAGTTAATTGGGCAATTTACATTCTCATCCAATCAACACTGCACATAGTTCAGGAGCACTGAGATTAAGCTTGATGGTGGAGGAACACCAGAAAGTTAATGGTGAATACATAAAAATCCATCTGGGCTCCCTGTGGTCAAGGGCCCCATAGCAGCTGCTATGGTTATTGCTACGCCCCCGGTACCCAGCAAGCTCACGGTGATCCAGAACTCCTAGGAGTGTGTAAGGGGCTACAATGGACCTAAAACCCCCCTTACTAAAATGCGATGGAAAACACTTTAGCACTTTAGTAAGATGGCTTTTAGGTCCATTATAGCCCCCGATTTGTGGGGTGGGGAGCCAGTCAATGTTTGTGTATGTTTTTGGAATGTGGAAGGAAACGAGCGCTCAGAGGAAACCTATGCAAACACGGGGAGAACATAAAAACAAGGAACACAAAGAGCCCCAATAGTGTAATATGTACTGGTAAATGGTTACTAGATAGAGTAAATATTAATACTCACAAACCAGGGTTACCATTAGGCAACCACTGTAAAAGCAGGTGGGGAGATTTTCCTGACTCCACTCAGGAAGAAGAGCCAGGCACGTCTGTGTCTGTGTCACACAGAGGTGCCTGGCTCTTCTACTGACCACATATGCTATTGCTCCGTTGTTATTGCCTGATGAAGCGGGATCAAACCTGCGAAACGCTTAGCATATTTGGAGTTCATAAATACAATATATTGACTGTCTTTACTACAGTCATTGTGTGTCTACTTGGAGGAGGTAAGTGCACCACTACCTCCTCTATTTACCAAGAATTTGTTTTTTAAGCTCATTTAGCTTCCTTTTATCCTTTTGGCGCCTCTGTTCTCCTGCACAACGGGGAGAACATACACTGTGCTGCCCAGGCTTTCAGAGCCTTTTTTTTTTTTTTTTGCAGTGAAATGTTACTATTTTTTTTCCTGCTGCAGAATCACTTGATTTTTCCTAATAATGTACTAAAAACTAACCCCCCTACCCAGAGGCTTAACTATAAATTATGGGTTCCCCCAGCAAAACTTTGATGGGCCCTCCTAATGTTCACACACATCCCCATGTTCACACCCCTCCCCTTGCCTACCCCTTGTGACCTTCATAGCCTGGGAAACCATCTTGCAAGGTTAATAAAACATGTGCAGACCTCATAATCTTCACACCCATAAGTGTGGCCACAAAACGCCTGATCTGAAGGATGGACCCCTTTATTGGGGGCAGTGAGGTAGTAGTTGGCCCCACTTACAGCTGTGGTGCCTCCTGCTCCCCTGTAGTTATGCCCCTACCACACAAATGCCCAAAAGTAAAGCAAAGGTTGCTTTGCTTCTGTGGGCACAACTGGCAAGTATGCATTGGTGTGGTGGTTTTTTTTGTTTTTTGTTTTCTTTTTTTTTGGGGGGGGGGGGGGGGGTAGTACCTGTGAAACCAGTTTTCCTGTGCTGGAATATTAAATCATACCTTTACTGGAAACCTAGCACTGTAGTATTTTCTCTGAGCTGTAAAGGAGTTAAATGGTGAGGTGGCAATTGGCATAAAGAGGTAATTAATCAGCCCTCTGACACCAGGTATGCCCGAGTCTGGCTTTCGTACAGCAGCGTCTCTCCATAGTGTCTCTGAGCTGCATAGGGACAGAGCTCTTGGAACCGAGCCATCCCACTCAGCTGTAATTTATCGTTTATTGATCACTTATTGCACAGAGGGACTGTTTCAACCACATAATTAAATTATCTATCAGGAATACATGGCAGATCAGAGTTGCTGAATTCAGCCTGGCTATAAAATAATTCACCTTCTGTGGCACACAACTCTCACAGGTCATCCAGAGAAATTCTGCGGTAATGCCGGCGACACGTAAAGAACCGCCGTAATTATTGTATATAGAGAAGCCTCCAGAGGGTTCTTACTTCAGCCAGTGAATGACACATTACTAAACAAGTTCTGAGGTAAAATGAATTGCAGTGGTAATTGTGTAAAGTGAAAATTTTATTCTAAAAAGAAATGTTGCGTTATAGTTTTGGGCCTGAAGCAGGATAGGAAAGGGACAACAGATACTTCAGCGGGTCTGTATAGTTGGGTTGGGGCTCATACACATTCACAACTAATGTCACTCGTTAGGGATCAAGAACTGATCCCCTTGGGCGACATCGCCGAGTATACACACACACACACACACACACACACACACACACACACACACACACACACCAGACACACCACACACACACACCAGACACACCACACACACACACCACACACACACACCAGACACACCACACACACACACACACACACACCACACACACACACACCAGACACACCACACACACACCAACTCGCTTCAGCTCTCATATATAGCAGGGGCATGTGTGCCCCTGCTAAAACGCCGCTATCCCGCGGCTGCACGAGGGTCCCTGACCCCCCAACCCACCCCCCGCAAACCTTGGTCGCAAGTTGGTCGTAGATTTTTGCTTCCTGGAGGCAAGGGCTAACGGCTGCAGCCCTGCCTCCCAGCGCGTCGATCAGACGCGCATCGCCGCCTCTCCCCCGCCCTTCTCAGTGAAGGAAGACTAAGAGGGGCGGGGGGAGAGGCAGAGATACGCGCTGACAGACGCGCGTAGGGAAGGGCTGCGGCGGTTAGCCCTGCCCCAATGCGGAAGCGCTCCCCCGCATTACGGAGGGGATTTGGGGGGACAGGGACCCCCGTTCAGCCGCGGGATAGCGGCGTTTTAGCAGGGGCACACGTGCCCCTGCTATATATGAGGTCTGAAGCGAGATTTATTCTCGCTTCAGACTCTCTTTAACTAAACTGCATAAGGAGCTGCAAATGAAATTTACAATATGCAAACACTAGTGCACGACAGGCGGGGGCACTTGAGTATTGCCACTGCTCGGGACCCCCAAACCAGCATGTAACACAATAGGGAAGTGCAGGTGAGCCCTGGAGCTGCCACCACCAGGAACTCGCCCCCACCACTCCTTCAACTTTCCTGATCTGTGAAGGTGGACTGTGATCTGGGAAACGCGTTATCTGCCAAGTGTCTGTCCATTTAATAAACGTGTTTATTATATATCTCCTATTTTGGGGCACCTCCTTCCTCCAAATGTTTCACCCCCATATACTTGAAAAGACATCAGAGAAGACAGACTCAGCTATAATGATTCCTGAGCAAAGCTAGACTGAATGCTCAGTCGGGAATATTATCAGGGCTGATAACAAGCAGGCTGTGAAGGATGAAACGGAGAGCAGGGTAGGAGTTTTCTCTAATGTTCCCACTGATAATTATGGTAAAATACATGAGGGTGCTTCATCTCTGGTTCACTTTAAAGTGAACCCAAGATGAGTGATCTGAAGGCTGCCATATTTTTTCCTTTTAAACAACACCAGTTAACTGGCAGTCCTGCTGATCTTTTTGGCTGCAGAAGTGTCTGAAGTACACCATAACCAAGCATGCAGCTAGTCCAGTCACAACAATATCAGAAACACTTAATGTACTGCATGCTTGTTCAGGGTCTATTGCTAAAGATCTTAGAGACAAGAGGATCAGCGGGACAGCCAGGCAACTGGAAAAGGAAATATGGCAGCTTCCATATAATTTTCACCTCTGGTTCACTGTAATGAAGAAATGGATACTGGATATCATTGCAAAAAATCGATTAAAATCCGGTAATGACTTCCTCTGGATCAACAGGGATATGTGAGGGTGCAGGCTAGACAAGATAAATAACATTCAAATTGCGCATTTCTCCTGGCGGACTCAAAGCGCTTGAGCTGCAGCCACTAGGGTGCGCTCAAAAGGCAGTAGTTAGGGAGTCTTGCCCAAGAACTCCTTACTGAATAGGTACTGTCTTATACAGGAAGAGCTGAGCCACTGCTGGATTGTGTTGCATCTACTTTTCTGGTTGAACTCGATGGATGTACGTCTTTTGTTTTTAACCCAGATAACTATGAAACTATATGTAAGGCCTAGTGCACACCGAGCGGTTTTTGGAGTGATCCGCCGGCCGCATCCGCCTGGAAAAACGCTTGGTTAATGTATTGCAATGGGATGGTGCACACCGGCGCTTTGAGGTTTTTGCCAAGCCGCAAACGCGCCTCCTGCTGCGCGTTTGCGGTGTTCATAAGCGTTTCGTCCTCAATGTAAAGTATAGGAAAAACGCAAACCGCTCTGAAAAACGCTACTTCAGAGCGGTTTGCCAGGCATTTTTGTTATTGAAGCTGTTCAGTAACAGCTTTTACTGTAACAATATGTGTAATCTGCTGCACAAAAACGCACCCAAAACCGCTAGGTATGTTTAGAAAACCTCTCTAAACATACCTAGAATCGCTCTGAAATCAGCTCCCAAAACCGCTAGCGTATTGCGGATCTGCTAGCGGTTTTGGTGTGCACTGGGCCTTACATACACATGCAATCTGACCGTACTGGCTGATGATTATTTCGGGGCCACCATGTTTGCCCCTTTGTCAAGGCACAGGACAGACTCTATACTATGTATGTATAGAGTTTGTCCTGTGCCTTGACAAAAGGGACCCTTGGTGGCCCCGAAATGATCAGCTAGTACAGTCAGATGGCATGGGTGTGAGTAGTGGAACAATAAATCCTTTGTTCCTGTAAACAGTCTGAGTACGGACCCTTCAATGGATCATTTTGTTGGATTTCTTGCAGCAGTGTACGTCAGTCATTGCATTTCAGTGTGTGGCTTTGAATGTGAATTCTCTGCTGAACACTAATTGCTGCTTTTTCCTTCTCCTTTTCTCTCCTGTGTTGCTCAGGTACATGACCCGTGTCCATGGCATGCACCCCAAGGAGATAACAAGGCAGCTTAGTCTAGCTGTAAAGGATGGACTGATAGTGGAGACCCTAACAGTGGGGTGCAAGGGGTCTAAAGCAGGCATTGAGCAGGAGGGATACTGGCTACCTGGAGATGAAATCGTAAGTATCAATCCTGTATTATGTCTGTTGCCTAGATTTCTGTTTTCCTAGGATGAAAGCTGAGAATACATGATGATTTATGATCCGGTGGAGTTATATGCTGATAAGCGAAGAACCGAGGGACAGCATGCACAAGCGCGGCCTATATCAACCCGAACAGAAAAAAAGTAGATAAAGATCTGCTATAAAGCTTACTAAACTCTTTATTTATAAACCTGGTCTTGAAGGATTTTTTTAAATTTTATTTTTTTTTTGTTTCCTTTTTTTATGTTTGCTCACCTTTTATACCATTGTTTTAAATTACTTTTTCTTATAACCAAAATATTACATTTTAATCCTGTTCACCCACACAGGTACCTGACTATTAAAGCAAAGCTATGCATGACATCTGCCTGTGGAGCCGATAAATAAATGTAGTAACTTTTAATTTAAGGGGCAGTATTGCGAAAATAGTCCTTTTTACTTCATTACATATAAGTTATGTACAAGTGGAGTAATACTTTAAACACGTTTAGTGGCTGAACAAATGTAATTAGTACACTGGCATTACCTATTTGAAGCAAGGGAGCCACGTCAGAAGAAACATTCACTGACGCCGATTTAGACAACACCATTATGCTGTAGGAGGCAGCTAAATCGGCTGTTTGGGGCGGCATTATATTTCCCCCTTGAGACGTTAGAAATAGGATCCTCCACCTTGTAACTGCACTCTTGTGCAGTTCTTCAGCTCATGTGAGCCGCGTGACGTCACCACACTTCACAGATCCTAATGCTGCCTGCCGATACCCCTTCACCGCTGCTGGCAAGGACACGGACACCTATTGCTGTCCGTTGCTGTGGTTACCAGCTTTCAGCTCTGCGCAGCATTGTGGCAGCAGCACGGAGCAGCCAGGAGTTGTAGCTGTGTCCTGCTAGCATCTAACATTACGATTAAAGTTGTTGTTTTATTCAGGAGGCAAGAATTCTTAGAAGGAAAGCAGTAAAAATGTAACTCTTTCCTTCTAAGAATGCTTGCCTCGTGAATAAAACAACAACTTTAATCGTAATGTTAGATGATAGCAGGACACAGCTACAACTCCTGGCTGCTCCGTGCTGCTGCCACAATGCTGCGCAGAGCTGAAAGCTGGTAACCACAGCAACGGACAGCAATAGGTGTCCGTGTCCTTGCCAGCAGCGGTGAAGGGGTATCGGCAGGCAGCATTAGGATCTGTGAAGTGTGGTGACGTCACGCGGCTCACATGAGCTGAAGAACTGCACAAGCGTGCAGTTACAAGGTGGAGGATCCTATTTCTAACGTCTCAAGGGGGAAATATAATGCCACCCCAAACAGCTGATTTAGCTGCCTCCTACAGCATAATGGTGTTGTCTAAATCGGCGTCAGTAAATGTTTCTTCTGACGTGGCTCCCTTGCTTCAAATAGGTAATGCCAGTGTACTAATTACATTTGTTCAGCCACTAAACGTGTTTAAAGTATTACTCCACTTGTACATAACTTATATGTAATGAAGTAAAAAGGACTATTTTCGCAATACTGCCTCTTTAAGGCCTCTTGCACACTGCATGCATTTCAGATTCCGATTCCGCTTTTTAATCTGTTTTTACATCCGATTCCGATTCAGATTTTTAATCTTAACTGCATGCTGCGTTTTTTGATCCGTTTTTCTGTTGAATGTATTCAAGGAAAATCGGAAACGGAATCGGAATCGGAAAACGGATTTGCAGTGTGCAGGGAGCCTAATTTGTAAATTTTTTTTTTGCTAAGTCCTGCTGCAGTAGTGGTCTTTGGGGTAGGAAGTTCCCCTCTCACCACTAGCTGGCCCTGTTGTTTGGGCGAGACGTTACCTTCTCACTGCTATAGGTCAGTGGTGTTAGTGTGACGTGGAGCCCTCTTACCACTAGAGGTCAGTGTTGGACAGATGTACAGTAATATGAAATTCAGGAACAAACAGGACATTTTTATGATTCAGTTCAATTACCAAATATTAAAGTTGACCTATAACAGAAAAAAGTGCCCCTGGGGGGATACTTACCTCAGGAAGGGAAGCCTTTGGATCCTATCAAGGTTACCAGTCGTCCTCCATCCTACGGTGGTCTCGCTCGGCCCCTCTGAACGGCAGGCATGTAAATATGTACCTTCCCTTCTCCAGCACAGGCGCTTTAGCTGCTCTCGGCGCAAGATCAGGCAGAAATAGCCGATCCCAGTTGGGTCAACTCTACTGTGCAGATGCAAGTCGCCTACGCAGTAGAGCAGACTCTATTGGAATCGGCTATTTCCGCCTTAGCCCATCGGTGAGCCAATACTGCCCTGGAGACGAGAACGTAAATAATGCAGGCACTACAGCTTGACAAATTGTCTGCTGTGGCTTCTGAGGGGTCCATCGAGACCACCGTGGGATGAAAGATGACGGGGGAAGCCTCGATAGGATCCAGAGGTTTTTTTTTTTGTTAATCTCTTTAACGAACCCTTCAAGACACCAGTGACCAGCTGCAATTAAGGAGCCTTGTCTACATATCTCCTGGGATTTATCCAGTCTGGGTACATGAAACCGATGTAATAATTAGTCACTACGGTAGGCCATTACTCTACCTGAACCTACAAAGAAACCCATGAAAAGCAGTGAGAAATTTAGATAAATGAGTGAAGACTGAGAATAGGAAATCTGCATAGAAATGTACTGTGCTATGCATTATCAGAGTTACATAGCCTTTTTAATGTGCTGGAGTAGCTCCTGAGTGGCATAAATGGAGAGATATATTAATAGGCAGAGCACTGAAATATATGTAATTGGGTTATCTGCCACCACCTATCTAATATGTGGGTTTGGTGTTAAGCGAGGTAGGCTTCTATTGCAGGAACATGTTAACTTCCTTTCAAGCAGAGAAACACATCTACTGCAGGACAAAGGTAATTTTATTTTTATGTTCTACTATAAAGTGAGCATTGATGCCATGGGCAATACTGCCCCCTTTAGTTTATTTTAATCCTAGCAATGGTTTTGCTTTGTGGTTGTGCTAATTGCAGCATTTTTGGGATTGTTTATTATTATTGTAGCAAATTGTGAGACACAAGACAAATAACATTTATATTGCGCTTTTCTCCTGGCGGACTCAAAGCGCTTGAGCTGCAGTCATTAGGGCGCACTCTATATAGGCATTAGCAATGTTACGGGGTCCATCCCAGGTCTCCTACTCAATAGGTGCTGGCTTACTGAACAGGAAGAGCCGACATTGGAACCCAGGTCTCCTGTGTCAGAGGCAGAGCCCACACTGCACTATTAGGCAAAAAGGAAGAATCCAGGTAGTATATCCTAAAATAAGTGTCGTGTTAAGGCTTTTTTCGATCCTCTGAGGAGGAGTTAGAATAGATCGGCAAACTGCATCAAATATCAATGTCACCAGAGCCCTGCATCAGCGGATCTGGCTTCCACACCTGCCTTTCTGTATCTCCAGCACTAGAGATATAGGAATTCCGGCAGCCATGTTGTTTAAGGGGGTGTGGCTATGTGCTGGAGCCTAGCTGATTCGCTGCTTCCGTGGCACAGATATCTGATGCAGTTTTCCAACCTGTTATAACTCCACATTAGAGGAACAAGTCGTTTATGCTAGTGACCAGGGGCACTTTAACGTCGGACATTTGAATTACTTAAAAAAAATGCAGCAGACTTGATCATTTTCAAGTTTTTACATACAATTTACATCAACTTTATTAGTATGACATTGGCTATACTGCTGACGATTGTTTAATACTTTGTTACAAAAAACTACAGCCGTCTTTAGGGTGAGATTGTTTAGCAGTACAGAAAACATCCTCTTATTAACGGAAAAAGATTTCTTTGTCTAGAGCTACGCCCTCCTCATGACAGCTCCATCCTGTTATGGAAGTGTTGTGCCTTAGTATTACTAGCTGTCTGATGGTAAAAACATTAGATACTAACTTTGGGAAGTTGTGTACAGGAGATGGAAATCGTGCCCTCTCTAAATTCAAGCTACATCCCCACTGAACCTTGCTCCCTGGGTGACTGGAAGATTCTTCGACACCAGAGTGAACTGGTAAGGAGTTCAAAAGAGCCCTTCTACCAGTTCACAAGATCAGTGGAGAGCTCACCCAGCATTCTGGGCTGAGTACTGTTTCAACTGACCTTGTGTCTAGTTGTACAGAAAGTATGGATTGTCCTGTGCCTGAAGAAAGCTTTTTTAACTTGCCTCTACTTTTTCTTTTGCTTGTAGCGCATGATATTGTTCCTTACATTGCTTTATTGCCCTTTCCTAGACTGTGCTCCTGTATTCCACCTGCCTGCCATGACAGTGCTTGTTTTAGTTACTTGACTTGCAGTGAGAGTCAAGTAACTGAAACCAAAACTGCTATAGCAGGTTAGACAGTACAAATCTCTAGAATATTCTCCCCTCATTTATTTACCTGTAAGTTGCTGCTGCTCCTTCTCACTCATTACTGTGTGCACTCAGGGTGGGCTGAGTCGTATGCTGTGTACACACCATGCGTTTTCCCATTCGATCCGCGGGTCGATCGGAATCGATTCGACTATTTCCAACATGCTCTATTCGGGCTTCGATCGTTCCTGCCGTCGATTTGCATGTTAAGTATGCAAAATCGATGGCAGGAACAATCAAAGCCCGAATCAAGCATGTCGGAAATAGTCGACTCGATCCCGATCGACCCGCGGATCGAGCGGGAAAACGCATGGTGTGTACCCAGCATGATGTACTATAATGGTGATGGTTAAAGAGCGACTGAAAATACATCTAAGTTATTATTGTAATGCTGGCTTTGTAAAATATTCCTTCCAAGAATTAGAATATTTGAGATTTTTGCATTTTTTTTTTTCCTGATAAATCTTTATTTGGCTGATATTGGCCTTTGTGACACACAACTTATGCAGGTATACACAATGTAATTTCCTATCAGACCGAGAGATAATCCGACTGGAACTAGCATTGCGTGTACGTGTCCAAACTGCTCCCAATCGGTAAATGGATCAATTTTCAGATCATTAATTCACAAAATCGAACCCATTGGACATGTCGGAAATAATGGGTGTGACCCATCATTCTGACAGGAAGTTGCACCATGTGTACCTAGCATAAGTTATAAAAGTGACCTAAACTAGATTTATAAAAATAAAAAAAGCCACTCTGAAATGGATGCTACTATAAAATGTTGGCTGTAATGATGACTTAAATAAAACCGTGCCACAGAACTCGGGCAGGCAGAATTTAAAGGGAACTAAGCACCCTTTCTCTCACTGGAATTTCTCCTGGCATAGAAGCTGCCATGTTCCCCTCTCCCCTTCTCACAGTCCTTATTTATACAAGTCAGAGATGCTATCTGGACACACACAATCTCTTTGAAGAAACTGTCCAAATTACCCACCCCCTTTGTTGATGAAAAGGTATGGTTTACTTCTTGGTAATGGCTATAATAAAACAATTAGCATCCTGAAATCTCTGTGGCCTGGACGATTGGGCAGGCCTGCTGAAGTAGGCTAATAAAACTACTTTGAATGTAAAATAAAAGGTAAAATGAAAATTTATTTTAATAATGAGATACTTTGTTGGCATGCATTTTTCATGTGCTTTTGAGATGCACTGAGTGCAAAAAATGGTGCTTTGTTCACTTTAAAGGGAACCTTCATTGAGGGGTTATGGATGTTTCCATTTAAACAATACCAGTTGCTTGGCAGTCCTGCTGATTTCTTTGGCTGGAGTAGTGGCTAAATCACACACCTGAAACAAGCATACAGCTAATCCAGTCTGACTTCAGAGCACCTGATCTGCAAGCTTGTTGAGGGGCTGTGGCTAAACGTATTAGAGACACAGGATCAGCAGGAGAGTCGGGCAACTGGTATTATTTTAAAAGGAAAAATCTATATCCTTCTCAGCTTAGGTTCCCTTTAGGAAGAGAACATTAACTTTATGCAACGTCCGTTACATAAAATCTTATTGACCATTCCTACTAATTGGGAAATGTAAAATTTTAGAAATTACATTTTAAACTTGCATGTGAGACACTCCATTCATGAGTTTTGTTTTGCCCCTGAGGAATCTCCTTTCATGTGTTCTCATACGTTGTGTCTCCCATTTTTCTCTGTTCCTCTCCCACTTCAAATGTATCCCCTGCTTAGGCTCCTTTCACATCTGACAGTGCGTGCAGTAGCCGTTCTCCTGCACGCGTTATAGCCTGCGGCGTGTCGTCGGGATGTTGTGGTGCAACACAATCAGCGACGGTAGTTATTAATTCACCCGATGGGAAAACCCTGGCTCACGATTAAAAGCTCCCGGGTGCATCGAACCGCAACGCACAGAAACGCAGCTTCAGATGTGAAAGGTACCTTGGCTAACGCAAAGTATTGACTTTGGGTTAAACCGCAGAAAACCGGCTCAGATGTGAAAGAGCCCTTATCCCACTTTACCAACAACCCCCCACCACACCTGCATATTGTTCATGCAACATCCTCTAATTATAATTGACTGTGCTGGTAAGTGACAGTGTGCGCAATCAGCACAAGCCATCGTACATTGGTTATGAGTATTCCTATGGTAATGCACGTCACACGTGTTACCCTAACAGTGCTCACATTATCCATGTACCGCTGATTGCACAACATAAGGTACTGTGCTGGTACCAGCTGTGTGCTGCATGTGCACAGTAATATTACTGAATCAGGCCAATAGTGTGATAGTTTTAAAGAGAACCCGAGGTGGGTTTGAAGAATATTATCTGCATACAGAGACTGGATCTGCCTATACAGCCCAGCCTCTGTTGCTATCCCAAACCCCCCTAAGGTCCCCCTGCACTCTGCAACCCCTCCTAAATCACAGCCACGCTGCTGACAAACAGCTTGTCAGAGCTGGCTGTGTTTATCTCTATAGTGTCAGTCTGCTGCTCTCCCCGCCTCCTGCAGAACTCCAGTCCCCGCCTGCATCCCTTCCCTCCCTGCTGATTGGAGGGAAGGGACGGGGGCAGGGACCGGAGCTATGCAGGAGGCGGGGGAGCAGCTGAGACTGACACTACAGATGTAAACACAGCCTCACAGCATGGCTGTGATTTATGAGGGATTGTGGGGTTTGGGATAGCAACAGAGGCTGGGCTGTATAGGCAGATCCAGCCTCTGTATGCAGATAACATTCTTTAAACACTCCTCGGGTTCTCTTTAAAAATATGTATATATGTTTCCTATAGCATACAGAAGGTAATTTCCTTATGTTATACAAGTTCGTAAAACTGTACTTTAATGTTATGTTAAAATATTCTTTACTACATCACATGTATTTAAATTTTGAACTGTGCACTTACAACTGTATGTATATGTTTCTCCCTTACAAAATAACATTTATCTGGTAACTATAAAAAAAAAAGCGTATTAACTTTTAGTAAGATACATAAACTATATATCAGATTGGAGAGAGGTTTAGGTGAAAGATGGATAGAAACAGAAAAAACCCAGGTACAGAAAAGGACTATGTCCGTTCTTTTATGTCTGTAATCAGCTTCAGAATCCATATACTAAAAAGACCTCCATCTACTGTAGTTTCTCTCCAGTGCCCGGGTATTTGAATTCTGTGTTGTGAAACTTTGATCAAGTGCAGGGGCGTAGCAATAGGGGTTGCATAGGTTGCGACCGCATCGGGGCCCCGAAGGGCCCTCCCTCAACTGCAGTATTAACTCTCTATTGGTCCTGTGCTCATAATAATCACTTCTATAGATACTTTGAATAGTGATAATCATTAACAAACTGTTCCCATCCCCTTCTTTGCAGCAGGTGACACATGAATCCCTATTACCTGCAGACAGTATGCAGGTTTATATAGCAGTCCATTCTGTTGCTATGTGTTATCTATATACTGTATTACATGTATCTGCTTGAACCATAGATAGCACAGTCCTATTGCTGTGCAGTGTCCAGTAAAGACCTTTAAAGAACTTACGAGGTGAAAGTAAGAAAAAAAAGTTAATCACCTGCCTCACCTTTTAAGGCACGGAGGACGCCGTCCGCGCCCTCCGTGCCGATCCGCCAGGTCCCCCCGCTCATTAGCCCCCTGGGCCGGCTGCCGACCCCCACGGCCCGGGTCGGGCTCTCTTGCCTCTCGTAAAATGGCCGCTTGTTGTGGCCGCGGCTGCGCAGTCCGCATAGCCGCTAGTGCGGCTGCGCAGCTCTAGGGTCAACCCCTCCCCCGAACCACGCTACGTAGCGTGGATCGGGGGGGTTGGCCCTAGAGCTGCGCAGCCGCACTAGCGGCTATGCGGACTGCGCAGCCGCGGCCACGACAAGCGGCCATTTTACGAGAGGCAAGAGAGCCCGACCCGGGCCGTGGGGTTGGCACCCGGCCCGGGGGGCTAATGAGCGGGGGGACCCGGCGGATCGGCACGGACGGCGTCCTCTGTGCCTTAAAAGGTGAGGCAGGTGATTACCTTTTTTTTTTTTTTACTTTCGCCTCGTAAGTCCTTTGAGTGATGTCCTACAATTCTGTCTGTTAAAAACCAGCAGACCTCATCAGCTGTGAAGGGCTCCGTAACAGTGAGGAAGCCCTCTGATCTTGACAGGCTTTTCTTTTATCTATTGTTATATATTTTTTTTTTGCCTCTAATTATTTTGCAATCCCTCAAGCATCTGGCAGTTCTGTTTAGCACTACACTTTTTGTAAATTATTGCAGATGAAACATCACCAAATTAACGGAAGAGAGGGAAAATCAGTGAATTCACCTGAGGTTTGTTAAAGTGCTTTGATTTCAAGCTTTGCAAGTATGTAAACCAATATTTTCTTTGTCATTTTCCTTAGTTGAAGTATTGGGCCTGCACTATCCATACATAACTAGCTTAGTGTTATGGGGGTTAATCAATAGAAAGATTAAACAAGGCTCTTGGTTAATTCCCCCCTCTAATTTAACAGTAGGGTGATCTGAACATTAGACTTTAGACTGCAGCAATCTATAACCCTTCAGAAGTGGAAAAGTCTGTAATGTGTTGCTTGTTGCCTTGTGTTTCTCCCTGCTTTTCTTTTTATTATGCCTGTTTCTATGATCTTTGCCTTTCATTGACTTCAGAGGTTCTTTACTAAAGGTGACGATGGTTTGTTGTATGTGTGTTTTTTGTTTTTCTTTGTAACAAGTCTTTTTACCACCAGTGATGGGCTCACGAGTAGATAAGTAGCCAAAATTTGTGATTCTAATGAGACTTAATTGCCTCAGGTGTGTGCATGGGAGACGGGGTTAATTACCCAGATGTCCGGTACTTCTGTGCATATCACACGCTCGCACGCGTCCAATGGGACGAGTTCTACGACTCAATACCGCGCACTTCCTCCTTCCGGCTGAAGGAGGAAGTGCGCGGTAGTGAGCCTATCACTGCTTACCACTTCTAACCTGATCTAGCCGCTTGAAATTTTTTTAATACAACTTGTGTCTGGTGTCTTATTATTAAAGTAATGCCTTCCTCTCTTTAAATTATGGCTAAGATGCCCTAAATACCCTTCTTTTTCAAGACAACTCACAATAGTCACGTGACTACAGCGAGAACAGGACATTTTTGGGCACCAGCTAGCGGCGGAAATTAGGGCACTGCCATAGGCTTCCATTGATTTATAGTTAAGGAGACAATTATTATTGGGAATCAAGGTCCTCCATAACAATAATTCAATGAGGGCCTATGGTGGTGATGTTTCAGTGTTTATTTTTTTATTTTTTTAAATTCCTGTTTAGGTTAGCCATGGGGGGGGGGGGGGGGGGGAGGATAAAGGTTATCCATTGGTGGGGTTGAGGTTAGCTGGGGGTGTGGTTGAGGTTAGCTAGGGGTGTGGTTGAGGTTAGGCATTAGTAGTGGGGGAAGGCTGTAGTAAAATATTGGTATTTAATACCGATATTCTACTATCATTTTTTTCCCACTTTAATAGTAGAATATCAGTAAATTTACTGATATTCTACTATTGGCTTTTCTGGGCAACATTTTTGATGTACACACCTGCCTAAGGGGCTGTTTCTGGCTGCATTGTGCCATATGGGAGGGGATCCTGCTGTGCACACCTTTACCAGAATGCTGGGTGGGTGTGGCCAGCTTGCCATTTAAAGGAGGACTGTAGTGAGAGGTATATGGAGGCTACCATATTGATTTCCTTTTAAGCAATTGCCTGGCAGCCCTGCTCAGCTTTCTGCCTGCAGTAGTATGAATCACGCCAGAAATAAGCATGCAGCTAATCTTGTCAGATCTAACAAAAATGTCAGGAACACCTGAAATGCTGCATGCTTGGTCCAGGGCTAAAAGTATTAGAGGCAGAGGATCAGCAGGATAGCCAGGCAACTGGTATTGCTTAAAAGGCAATCAGCATGCCAGCCTCCATATACCTCTCACTACAGTTCTCCTTTACCACTTTTCACTGAGCTTTTTATGGCAGGTTCCTGGGGTCTATAAACAAGAGCCTGTCTGTTATTTTCAAGATTGAATTAGCAGCAGTGGTCATGTGACTGTCATTTTTTTTTCTTCACAATAAAAGGTGTTTAGGGAAGATTTTAATCATTTAGACCTCACTTACATGACTATAAAGAGGAGGTAGCCATTAATTTAATAAGACTGGACTGGGGCATTGAAGGAGAAGTGTACTTTTTGTGAAGATGAAAAATCAACCCAAAATTGCTCCCAATCAATGAATTCAATCCATCAAATATTCTCTACCCTTCAGATGCTGAATATTTACAAACACTTTTGCTTTATCAGCGGGCTGTATAGCAATGCTGTGACTACTGCCAGCTTCCATTTCCTGTTCTCGGCCTTCATAGTGGTTGAATCTGGCAGAGATTGATGGTGCAACCTGGCCACTTGATTGTTTTCTGGCCTAAACGATCCATGCTGGAAAGATCTCGCTCGAGTTTCCAGTGACTGCGTTCTTTGACCAACAGACCTCCTGACGTGTTCCCCCCCCCCCCCCCCCATTCCATGGAACATATGGACCCCCGATGGCTCCTGCTGAGTGTTGCAAGCTCACCTGTCTCCTGGTGTGCCGCCTCCTGTGTCCGGTGTATTTCTCCATGGACGCAAGGGCCATCTCTACCATATGACACCGCCGCATGTTCTGATGTCAGTGCGTGTGGTGAGGTCATGTGGTATAGGTGCCCCCAGCGTCCATGGAGAAAGACCTGGAGCACAGGAGGAGAGGAACCGACAGACAGGTGGGCCTGTCTTTTATAGTGTACAGACTGCCATTAATGGGTAAGCATTTGAAAAAAATAGTCTTCAGCTCTGTTAAAGCCTGCTAGCACTAAATGCATTTAATTGGGCCTTAGAAGGTCTTGCTGAAATGTTGCCTTTTGCTAAATATAAAAGGAAAGTAGCTATTGCACAAGTTTGCACATCCTCAATGACTGACAGCTTCCTGCTCACACCCCGTCAGCCTGGAACAAGGCCTCTTTGGCTGTCACATGAGCGTGTAGTAATAGAGTGATTGCTGCAGCCACGCCCTTCTACTCACTCGCAGCCTGTCGTAAGGCATGACTTCATATTGGCTGAGAGGGGGGAGTGGAATCTGGTGTTCTCTGAGGGTGTGTGAACTAGTGCAGCGAATATTTCCTGTTTACCTGCAAAAAGCCTGATATTTGTTTACAAAAAACGTTGTGCACTTATAATTTTCATATGTTTTCTAAATCCATACAGATAAAGTGTGCCTGAACTTGGGTCATATGGTAATATGTGAGGCAAAATTATAGCTGCTATATTGATCAGAGGGCAGTTTAGGGCTGATTTGGCATATTTATATGTACTTCAATCTTTTAAAGAGAACCTCAAAGAGTACCCGAGCCTAACATCGGGTACACAATATCAGATACCTTGAGAGGGAAGTCTCAGGATCATCCTAGTGAGGCTTTCCTCCCTGCTGTGTTGTCTCCTGTCGCGGAGCGTGGCCCCCCAGAAGATTAGTGACTGTGCATTGTTGCTAATGCTAACGGGGCCAGGCAGCTCTTCCTCAGTGTGGCGCGCAATTGCCAACCCAGTCTGCATGCGCAGTAAGCCGGAGCCGCTGGCTCAGTGGTACTGCCATATATGGGCGGGCTTGCATGGCTATTGCGTGGCCCCGCATCAGGAAGAAGAGCTGCGTGGGTCGACGTTAGATCAGTGAGCGAAGCCTCAGTAGGATCCAGAGGTTTCCCTCTCTTAAGGTATGTATGTGATTTTGAAGTGAGAGGGAAGGCTGACAGATTTTATTTAATTTTAACCAATACCAGCTGTCTGGCAGTCCTGCTGACTTGCTGCCTCTAATACTCTTAGCCATAGACTCTGAACAAGCATGCAGCTCAGAGGTTTCTGACAAGATTAGCTGTATGCTTGTTTCAGGTGTGTGATTCAGACACTGACCACAAAGATCAGCTGGGCTGCCACGAAACTGGTGTTGTGTAAAAACATAAATTTGGCAACTTCCTTAAACCTCGTTTCAGGTTCCCTTTAAAGTAAATGGGAACCTGTGTAAAATAAAAAAATAAAATTAGCCATATACTTAAGGAGAGGGAAGGCACTGGGGACTATAGAGCCTTTCCGCTCCTCTCGCGGTCCACGCCTTCCAGCGCTGGATTCCCCCTATAGCAGCATTCAAAATACTGCTTTCTGCCGCCGAAAGAGGCTTCAGAAGTCTTCGGAAGCAGAGTACTCTCGAAGATGAGCAGCTTCGTACTTGCCTGCACGAGCACACTGTCTCTCACGCTCTCACTCAGGCGCAGTACAGAGCCACCCATTTTTGGGAGTAATCCGTTCCCGAAGACTTTTGGAACCTCCTCCGGTGTGGTATTCATACACGGGAGCCAGAACTGCAACAAGGGGACCAAGAGAGGGGACTGAGGGAAAGCTCTATAGGACCCAGAGCCTTCCCTCTCCTTAGGTAAGTATATGATTTTTTTTTTGTTTTCCAAGTTCCCATTAACTTTAAAAGGCGTACAT
Source organism: Hyperolius riggenbachi (assembly GCF_040937935.1). Classification (NCBI taxonomy): domain Eukaryota; kingdom Metazoa; phylum Chordata; class Amphibia; order Anura; family Hyperoliidae; genus Hyperolius; species Hyperolius riggenbachi. The sequence goes on along the minus strand of NC_090650.1, from coordinate 67,916,102 downwards.
GATTCCATTGCTTACTGCCATATTACAAATGCTAAAAATGCTTTCCATGAGAAAATGTATGCGTGCTCAAACACCAAGTTTAACATCTTACAAATCTTAGGCCTCTTTTTCACGAACTGTTGAACTGTGTGCTCAGCAAGCAGTTACCAAGCGGCAGTCAGCAGTTGTGAGAGTTTGAGAGGCATTTCACTGCCTGTCAACAGTTTATGGAAAAGAGGCCTTACAAATACAAATGCGAAGTGCCTGGTTATTGTACTAATCCTCTGCCTCAAATGCAAATTGACTAATAGGGAACGAGTATGCAGATCAGGTGCTCTGGCTTCCCTAGCTGCATGCTTTTTGTGAATGTGTGAAACTTCTCTTCCATATTTATGCAGCACTGGTGTATTTAAAGGGAACCCAAGGTGAGAGGGTATGGAGGCTGACATATTTATTTCCATGTAAACAGCCCTTTTGAACTTCTGACATAAGTAGTGCAAGTCAAAACCCTGAAACAAGCATATGTGTAATCCAGTAAAACCTTAGTCTGAGTTCCTGATCTGCTGCATGCTTGTTCAGGGTCTATGACTAAAAGTATTAGAGACATAGGATAAGGAGACCGCCAGGTAACTGGTATTGTTTAAAAGGAAATAAATATGGCAGCCTCCATATCCCTCTCACCTTGGGTTCCCTTTAAAGGGACCTGAAGTGAGAGACATATGGAGACTGCCATTTTTTTTCAATTTGCACAATGCCTGGCTGATCTTCTGCCTCCAATACTTTTAGCCATAGACACTAAACAAGCATGTAAATCTTTTGTTTCTCAGAAGATTAGCTGCATGCTTGTTTAAGGTGTGTGATTTAGACACTACTGACCTGAAAGATCAGCAAGGCAACTGGTATTGTTTAAGGCCTCTTTCCCACCAGGATGTTGCGTTTTAGGGGACGTTATAGATCGCATAATGTACCCCTAATGCAACGCCTGGTGGTGTTGGAGGAGGACGCTACCTAGAGCTGCGTTATGCAGCTCTTGGTGCACCTTTTTTGTTCTATGCGATGCGGAGACCGCGTGATTTGCGTTACTTGGTCCCGCCAGCCAATCGCTGCACAGAGCGGCCGCTCCAGGAAGTAAACACTGCACGTCACACAGTGCAGTGAATATTAGTTAGCCATGTGGCTGGCCGCGGAGGAGGAGGGAAGACCTCCTCCTCCAACATCACTGAGCATGTGCAAACAGTCTAACGTGGCTTAGCCGCGTATAACGTACTGCATGCGGTACTTTAACTTGACGTGCAGTGTTGCAATGTAACGCAACATGGGCACTGTGAACAGCCCATTTAGTTTTCATTGATGTGAGTTAGGCTGCGTTACAGGCTGCACTAACGTGCGCCTGTAACGTCTATCTGTGAAAGCAGCCTAAAAGGAAATAAATATGACAGCCTCCATATGTCTTACCTCAGGCTCCTTTTAAGGTGTCTGTTGCTAATTTCAGCTAACTTAACTAGTGAAATGGCTCAATACAGTAAGGCCTCTTTTCCATGAGCAGTTGAAGGCGGTGAATTCACCGCCTGTCAGCTCCTCCATCCGTCCAAAGGCTTGTTTGCCCTCAGCACAGGCATTGGACAGGTGGGGGACAGCCCCCCGCCCATGGAGTTGCTGCTGACACGTGCAGTGTTTACATTCAGCTGCATGTAATTGCAGCCTAATGACACTTATGGCCAGCAGCCAGGCAGCTAAACTGCTCTGCAAACATATGCAGTTCAGCCATACATGGCAAAAAGGCCTAAATGCAGTGACTTCCATAGCCTCCACTTTCACTCCAGTCAGGGCACGGTTTGAGGTAAAGTATATTGCTTTGACAGTCTCTGCAGACTTGGCACATCCTGCTCCATTGAAGTCGTTGAAGGGTATTTTACTGACTTATTAGAGACATGACACTAAAGCGCTGTCAGGCCTGATTCATACTACAAGAGCTTGTGATTTAAAAAGCTCTTACTAATGCAATGCTTGGCGTGTTTTCTATAAAATCGCATCGCTGCAGTGAGAACAAACTCCTAGCATTACATTAGCAAGAGCTTTTCAAATAAGGGCTTATAAAAGCCATAGAAAAGCGCTTCGAAAAATCTCTTGTGCTGTGAACCAGGTCTCAGTGCGGCGTACAGTACTTCAGTGTGTGCATGCTTCACAATAAAGAGGGGGCTGACAGAGCCACGCCTTAATGCCCCTAGTAAAGGGAAACAAGTGTCAGGTAATCACCTGCATGGTTGAATATTTTGAGGTGAGCAGTTTTTCTGTACGTCACCTTTAGTAAACCACCCCCCAGCATCTTCAGCAGTGAAATCTTTGATGCTGAGCACTTGTCTCCATCTAGCAGTCTGACACAGTCACCTCCGACTTGTTGCTCTCTCCTTATTTCTGTTTTATAGACTGACTGCATACCTGGCAATGCTAAACTATGATGCAGAGATTTCACTACAGGAGTCACGTGTTCATCCTGAACTTATTCTCAGCATCTAACGTTGTTGATGTCCAAAAGCTTTGGACCATATGCAAAAAAAAACTTTAAAAAAACTGGAAGGATGAAAGAAAAAGCTTGGGAGAGATCTTTCTATTAGTGTGTGTGTGATTGATCTGCCCACTGCATCCCTCCAGTATATAAGGTCCTATAGATATCTATTCCAGAGCAGAAGATCTGCAATGTGACTTACTAACTGTGTGTTTGTGTGGTGAAATGTCCTCTAATCATAGTATGGAAGTGATGTAGATGTAATAGATTGATTCAGTCCCTTCTTCCAACTTTTCCAGAGTTAATAGAAAAAAAGGCAACACAGTGCAGGCTCTTGCACCTACTGAAAGGGTTCACCTCTGATTGATTTTGCTTATGTCTAATTGATTGCTTAGATTTGCTCCTTAACCCCCCGCATAGACATTGTGAATCAGCCATGTCTCCAAATAACATTGTGTTTCTCCTAGGACTGGGAGACGGAAACTCACGACTGGTACTGTTTTGAATGTCATTTACCTGGAGAGGTGGTGATATGTGACCAGTGTTTTCGTGTCTACCATCCTAAATGTTTACCTGATGACTTGAGGCTCAGGGATAACTGTAATCACTGGCAGTGCCCTGTGTGTAAGGTGAGAGGTCTTTCATATTTTTACAATGTATGCAATTGTCTGTTTTACTGTGTATTAAATGATGCAAAGCCTGAGGAAAGTGTGTGTTTGTGGATGCGTAATAAAGCTTAACTGGGGCTATCTGATGTGTTTTATAAGAAGCTGCTGAAATCATGTAAAAAAATATCTGCTGGCTGCCTAGACAGGGCTAGAAAAACCTTTTTTACCTGTGGTCAGTTCTTCCAATACCAAATGAAACACAGTACAGTACAATACTGAGGGTTTTTTTCACTTGAGGTACTCTTAGGCTCCACACTTGCAAAACGTTAGTGCTTTTGCTAGCGTTTTGCTCCGGTGATTTTTGGCGTTTAACTGGAAAAAAAAATCCCCATTCACACTTGGCGATTTTTTTTTTCTTTTCGCGATCACTATAAGCGCTTTTATAGCACTAAATCGCCGGGAAATCGCCTGAAAATGGTGCAGGATACAAATTTGCATTTGGCGATTCGCGTTAATCGCCGACGATTAACGCAAATCGCCCAAGAGAGAACGGGCCCATAAGGTATTATGGCACTAGCTCTTTAAAAAGCGCTAGCGCTTGAACGTTTTGCCGAAATCGCCGGCAAAACGCTCAGATGACTCTGTTGTAATATGTGCATGTAGAGTTTGGCACTGTCTTGCTACCCTTTGTTATGTACACTAATTCACTACTGTACCATCATGGATTCTGGCTTTTTAAGCAGTCTATACTGTACAGTTTTGTTGTCATGGTTACCAATAAGGGAGGGTTTCCTCAATTTCAAACCATCCTTAGGGCCTGAGCCCACTAACGCAGCTGTATCCGCTTCTGTCTGCTTTTTAGCATCTGTAACAGTGATGTGTAACTGAAAAGCGGACACAACTGCATCAGTGGGCTCAGGCCCTTAGTGTGCCCTTTGCTATGCATTTTTATTTTTTTTACCGCTTCCGAGTTCAATTCCGTTACATTTGCATGTTGACAAAGATCAAAACACTTTAGTGGAAAGTCGTTCTGCGATTTAAAATTTTATCACCGGTGCCGTCCTTGCAATTTGAAAATTGTCTCGAAGCACACCTAATAAAAACCATCTCTAAAAAGTAATTTGAGTAGTAAAAGGAAAAGCACGTAGGGTGGCACTAGATGCCCTGGTAGGCAGCCCCAAGGGGGTAGCAGGGGTTAAAGGCTGTGCCTCCGGATCAACCAGATTCAATTGTAGCAAAGGAAGAGCAAACAGAAATCCAGGCACCAGCCAGCAGAAAATGCTGCATACAACTCCTTTATTTTATCCCCAAGATCCCTGGGGATCTTGGGGATGAAATAAATGAGTTGTATGCAGCATTTTCTGCTGGCTGGTGCCTGGATTTCTGTTTGCTCTTCCTTTCCTAAAAAGTAATTTGAGCTTGCAGTCTTTTTTTTTTTTTTTTTTAAATTAGATGGTTATATGCTGCATCTGAAAAAAAAAAAAAATGTAATAACAGTAAAAGACAAAAATAGTGTAACTGGCCTCCTTAAAACAGGAGTTATTTGCGGTAATGTTTTTAGAAGGCAAGTTACACTGAGCATTGCTTTTTAGTAGGAGGGCTTTTCGGTCCCTTTTAGTTCCCTATACTTTCCTTGTGGTTCTGGGTCACCCAGAGTTGCTTGGGTATTCTGTTAAAAATAGTGTGCAATACTGATTATTGCCAGTTTTTTTTTTTTTTTTATGAAAGTGGATTTATTACAAGCAGCCTGAGCTGTGATGATGGCAATGGCGGTCCCATCCATCACCTGTGACAGGACTGCACTGCATGCTCTGTTCCTTTCACTATTGGGGGGGAGGTGCTGCTGCTGTCATCAGATCAGCTTTCAAAGCAAAATACATTTGGAAGGGCACGCCTGTCAGTATAAGAAATGTGATATTGGACACTTCTTGAAAAATGTCCTGTTGATAGTGCTGAATCACTGGTGCATTTAACTCTGAAGTCAAATTGAATGGATTCAGTGTATGGAAGGAAAGTGGTGGTCAGAACACCTTTTTCAGGAGTCCGATGTGCTCGGAGCTGCACTGCAGCTTTTGCTCCCTGCCTTCTTTAGATTTAGCTGGTGGTGGGTCAGTAGGTGTGACCTTCTCACTCCGACAACAGGAGAAACAGGAGACCTGGCTAAATTTCCAATCCTTTTCTTAGAAAAAATGGCTAAAGGCAGTGACAAAGGTCTGTGGCAGAAGCAGTGACACATTGTCTTCAGGTTTGTTTCTTTACCTGCACATTCCACCAGCCCTCTTATCCATATCCAGTTTTATGCACACAAGATGGGCGGGAGCTTGTGCCGGTCACCATGCTGGCACAGCCTGCTATAGGTTTGTAATAGTGATCCTAAAGGGGACCATACACTTAATGATCCGAGAAGTTTTGTATCAGTTTGATACCATTTGTTGGCTAACTTAAAAGAATAAGAGTAAGCAAGCTTTCGGCTGTAAAGCCTTCCTCTGGCTTCAATCCTGTTTGCTTGCAAGCTAATGCAATAGACAGCAGTGTTCTCCCCAGGCTCTTTTAGCCAGGTGCTCCACCCGGCTAGTTTTGGTGAGCACTCGGCTGTCATTGACATGCCTCCTCATCCTCCTCCTATGCTGTAAGCAGAGTTACACCGACCCTGCATTCCACTCCTTGCACTCCACCCGGCTACTTTTTCATGCCACCCGGCTGGAAAAAAATTCTGGGGAGAACACTGAACAGCTATATACATGCAACATCAAAAGGGGAAACACAGATATTTTTTTTCAAGCATAACAACATGTTATTAATATGCCTTAAAGGGACTCTGAGCAGTGCAGAAACTATGGAAAGATGCATATCATTGTAAAGCTCTCTTTCTCCTCTTCCCAATGATATACGCAAGGTGGCGTAGTGGGCAGCACGGTGGCGTAGTGGTTAGCTCTCTCGCCTTGCAGCGCTCGAATCCCAGCCAGGGCACTATCTGCAAAGAGTTTGTATGTTCTCTCCGTGTCTGCGTCGGTTTCCTCCAGGCACTCCGGTTTCCTCCCACATTTCAAAAAACATACAGATAAGTTAATTGGCTCCCCCTAAAAAATTGGCCCTAGACTACAGTACTTACACTACATAATATAGACATATGGCAATGGTCGGGATTAGATTGTGAGCTCCTTTTGAGGGACAGTTAGTGACAAGATAGATAGATAGAGATATATATATATATATATATATATATATATATATATATATATATACTGTATAGCGCTGCGTAATATGTCGGCGCTATATAAATACTTAATAATAATAATATATAAACCGCCGCCCTACGCCTTTTAGTTTTCGCTATTTTCGCAATTGAAATGGCCGCGACTTCGATCGTGAAAATAGAGAAGACTAAAAGGCGTAGGGCAACGATTTACGTGTCGCCAGAAAGAGAGCTTTAACATGATATCCATCTTTCCATAGTTACATTGTATTACACAGGCCGACTTTTTCTGCTGAATGGAGCTGCTGACTTTGAGAAAAAGTCGCCCTGTGTAATACAATGTAACTATGGAAAGATGGATATCATTTTAAAGCTCTCTTTCTCCTCTTTCTGGCAACACCTAAATCGTCACCCTACGCCTTTTAGTTTTCTCTATTTTCGTGATCAAAGTCGCGGCCGCGGCAATTTCAATCGCGAATATAGCGAAAACTAAAAGGCGTAGGGCGGCGGTTTATATATCATTGGAAAGAGGAGAAAGAGAGCTTTAAAAGGATATGCATCTTTCCATAGTTTCTGCATTGCTCGGAGTCCCTTTAGTGAAACAGAACATCTAAATAGGGTAGGAGGTTTATACAATACTAACAGACTTGGGACTCAGACTGTCAGAGAGGCATCGCACATTCTGAGTTCACAAGTTTAGCTAAATTGGTTCAAAGTGGTGGACAAAGGCTTTTATAAGGACAAAAACTTTTTATACTGGTATGAGGCTGATGATCTTTAATGCCAAAACTCTTTCTCAGCCTATATAGCTAAACTTGTGAACTCAGAATTTACGTTGCCTCTGTGACAGTGAGACTAAAGTCTGTTAGTATTGTGTAAATAAGGAGTCTTATCTCAGCTAACAATCTCCCACCCCCTTTAGATGTTCTGTTTCACTTAAAGAGAAACTCCAACCAAGAATTGAACTTTATCCCAATCAGTAGCTGATACCCCATGAGAAATCTATTCCTTTTCACAAACAGACCATCAGGGGACGCTTTATGACTAATATTGTGGTGAAATCCCTCCCACAAGAAACTCTGAGGACCGTGGTACTCCTAGCAGTTTCCTGTCTGTGAACCTTGTTGCATTGTGGGAAATGGCTATTTACAGCTGTTTCCAAAAAATCATGCAGCAGCTACATCACTTGCCAACAGTAAAAATGTCACCATGTGATAAATGTCAGAATGTAAAATCAGGGATTTAAAAGATTTTACAATGGGCAAACACTGACTAAATCATTTATACATAATTGTAAAAATGAAGCACTTTTCTTATTACATTATTTTCACTGGAGTTCCTCTTTAAGGCATCTTAATGACATGTATTTATGCATGAAAAAAATCTATGTATCCCTTTTTGAGGTTAAAAGTATATAGCTGTCTGTTCCATCAGCTTGCAAGCAAACAGGATTGAAGCCAGACGATGGCTTTACAGCCGAATGCTTACTTAAGGCTGCTTTCACAGTGGGACGTTACAGGTGCACGTTAGTGCAGCCTGTAACGCTCCCCCAACGCACAACAATGTAACACAAGTGGGCTGTTCACACTGCCCACGTTGCGTTACATGTAACGCTGCACGTTGTAGTGAAAGTGCAGCATGCTGTGCGTTCTACGCGGCCTAGCCGCATTAGACTGTTTGCACATGCTCAGTAGGGGGCGGAGAGGAGGCGGGGAGATGCCACTACAGTAGCCGCGCACATGGCTACTTAATATGCACTGCACTGGCGGCCGCTGCTTGGCCAGCGGGACCACATGATGCGGAGTGTCTCGCTCCACATCACGTGGTCCCGCCGGCCAATCAGCGCCACTCTGGGAGACCTTATGCGGATAGAGCCGCCTAACGCGGCTCACTCTAACGTCCTCTCCCGCACCACCATGCGTTGCGTTAGGGGCACGTTATGCGACCATAACGTCCCCTAAATGCAACGTCTTAGTGTGTAAGTAGCTTAAGGTACATACACACGTCTGATTTTTTTCGAAACGACCGGTCATTTGGACGTCATATCAGGTGTGAATACAAACAATGGTTCAGCTGATAAGACTGCGTTTGCCGATCCGCCAAGCGGATCCGTCAAAACCAGCATTATCAGCTGAACGACCGTTTGTACACACGCCCAATTTGTCGTCCGAACGACGTGTGTACACACCTTTATGGCCCATTCACACTAGAGTGTTTTGCAAATGGCAAAACACTCAAGTGCTAGCGCTTTTTAAAGCGCTAGTGCAATAATACCCTATGGGCCCGTTCTTACTTGGGTGATTTGCGTTAATCGCTGGCGATTAACGCAAATTGCCAAACACAAATGTGTAGCCTGCACCATTTTCAGGCGATTTCCCGGCGATCGCGTTTCAGTGCTTTAGAAGCGCTAAACGCGATCGCTAAAAAATCGGCAAGTGTGAATGGCGATAATTTTTTTTTTTTTTCAAATGCAAAAAATCGCCTGAGCAAAAGCGCTAGCGGTTTGCGTTTAGCGAGTGTGAATGGGCCCTTACTTTTATTCTTTTAAGTTGGCCAATAAATGGTATCCTGATACAAAACGTCTTTCTTTTACTGATGGCTAATGCTACATACACACTTGAAAGATAGGTATCAGACCAATTTTACCCCCTTCCATGTAGTATGATAGCATACTCTACACAGTCTATTCTATTGAGCTGAACTTCCCATCAGATAGAAATCTTTGCAAGATGCTGCACACAAAGATGCTTTACACATTCAACAGATCAGTATCTGCAAACGATCTGTTCCTGCAAAAGATCCATTCCTGCAAAATGCATTCATAGTCTGATATCTGCAGATCTTCATACACACCTTGTTTAACAGAGAATCATCTGCAGATCAGATCCACCAGGATGGATTTTCAGATCTGCAGATGACTGTCAGATATGCAGATGAATGTCTGTTAAACAAGGTGTGTATGAGTATCTGCAGATCTCATAGACTATGAATGCATTTTGCAGGAACAGATCTTTTGCAGATGCTGAACTTTTAAATGTGTACAGCATCTTTGTGTGCAGCATCTTGCAAAGGTTTTAATCTGATGGGGAGTTCAGCTCAATAGAATAGACTGTGTAGAGTATGGCTCTCATACTGCATGGAAGGGGGTAAAACTAGTTTGATATCTTTCATTTATCTTTCAAGTGTGTACAAACCATAACACGGTACAATACCCTACTGCTACTACTTAATGATCTGAGTATTCTTATATAAGCTGGCCATACATATAGCGATATTGCGGCCCGATTGGACATCCATTTCAAAAATGTTATCAAATCAGATGAAAATCAGTATTGCAACAAGCATGCCCGATCGAACATTCGTCCGAATATGATTGAATGTATCAATTGAGCATGGTGGGAGATCTCGGTCCGACTTCGTCAATGGGGTGCGCGCCATTAATAGCATGCGATAATGCGATGGACCTGCTGCCCCAGCCCCCTCCCTTTCACCCACCAGAGACCCCCAGACATGTCCCGTGTTAAGGTGGTGCTCAAGGGAAACAGCTGACGAGAGTGGGACTCAGTGCAGCTGGAGTAGGTGAGACTACAATGCAAGCGGGGGTTTGGGGAGGCATATTTGCATTTTCATGCTGAAATTGATTGAGAATCAGCCTGTGGTGTATCCTCCTTAGATCAGAGAGAGATCGTTCTCTTGCTTAATATGCCCATGCATTATTGCTTGATATGCCTATGCATCATCGCTAGATGTATGGTGTATGGGCACCTTTTAAAGGATACCCGAACTGACATGATGAGATAGACATTGGTATGTACAGTGCCTAGCACACAAATAACAATGCTGTGCTCCTTTTTTCCTTTCTCTGCCTGAAATAGTTAAATATCAGGTATGTAAGTGGCTGACTCAGTCCCAACTCAAACAGGAAGTGACTTCAGTGTGACCCTCACTGATAAGAAATTCCAACTATAAAACACTTTCCTAGCAGAAAATGGCTTCTGAGAGCAAGAAAGAGGTAAACAGGGGGAATTTCTTATCAGTGAGTGTCACACTGTAGTCACTTCCTGTCTGAGTCAGGACTGAGTCAGCCACTTACGTACCTGATATTTAACTCTTTCATGCAGAGAAAGAAAAAAAGGAACACAGCATAGTTATTTGTGTGCTAGGCACTGTACATACACATTGTCTATTTCATCATGTCACATGTCACTTCGGGTATCCTTTAAGGGAGCCCAAGGTGAGAGAATTATGGAGGCTGCCATATTTATTTAATTTTAAAGAGAATCTGTATTGTTAAAATCGCACAAAAGTAAACATACCATGCGTTAGGGGACATCTCCTATTACCCTCTGTCACAATTTCGCCGCTCCTCGCGGCATTAAAAGTGGTTAAAAACAGTTTTAAAAAGTTTGTTTATAAACAAACAAAATGGCCACTAAAACAGGAAGTAGGTTGATGTACAGTATGTCCACACATAGAAAATACATCCATACACAAGCAGGCTGTATACACCCTTCCTTTTGAATCTCAAGAGATCATTTGTGTGTTTCTTTCCCCCTGCAGCTATTTTCCACTGAAGTGTCAGGCTGTTTCTTCCTGCAGAATGCAGACAGCTCTGCCTGTATGTAATTCCTCAGTATGTGAAAGCCCAGCCAGCTCAGAGGAGGATTTCCAGCTTGTAAAAGATAATAGAACAGAGAGAAGCTGTCCTAATCTAAATAATACACAGGCAGTGTGCAGAAAGGGGCCTGAAGGGGGGAGATGCATCACAGAACCACAACACTGAAGAACTTGGCAGCCTTCCAGACACAGGCTGACAAGTCTGACAAGAGAGAGATAAGTTGATTTATTACAGAGACGGTGATAGTATAAAGCGCTGCAGTAAGCCAGAACACATTAGAATAGCTTTTGGAACTTGTAGGATGATAAAAAACAGGATGCAATTTTTGTTACGGAGTCTCTTTAAGCAATACCAGTTGCCTGGCTATCCTGCTGATCATCTGCCTCTAATAGTTTTAGCCATAGACCCCGAACAATCATGCAGCAGATCAGGTGTTCCTGACATTATTTTCTGATCTGACTAGATTAGCTGCATGTTTCTGGTGAGATTCAGACACTACTGCAGCCAAATAGCTTACCAAACACACAGGAGAAACTCACTTCCCAAACAGTTCTCTGCTGCTTATATAGAGCCTGCAGGCTGCTTGTAAGCCAATCAAGAAGTGCACATACACATGACACCTAGTCTGCAGTGATTGATTCAAACAGAAGCTGAGCTACTACTACTGCAGCCAAATAGATCAGCAGGCCTGCCAGACAACTGTTTTAGAAGAAAATAAACATGGTGGTCTCCATTTTCTTTTTCTCTCTTTTCAGTTGTCATTTAGATTGACTAAACTTTTTGATGTCGGCATGATCTGCAACTCTGCTCATACTGGTGCCTCTATCTTTGCAGAAAGTATAGATCGTTAACTTTGTAGGTGAAATCACAGCCCACCTCCATATAAACCCTGATCCTACTTTTCCACTAGGCCAGGGCTCTGCTTTTATTATTTTGTACAGCACAGTAAATGTTGCTTTTATAATTATTTAGCCTAAAGAAGGAAAGCTGTATGAAATGTAGTCTTGGTTGCGAATCAGTGCAGTTTATTGGAGTTTTTTACTTTTGTTACTTTGGTGGTTTATACAATTAGTTTATAGTGGAAGTGCGTGTTTCAGGAGATGCTGCCCTTATTTGGTGTGATTTCCTTACAGATTATAGCATCCCTCGTCTGTGCGTTGGAGTACCTGAGAAATATTTACAGCTCTTTCCGGGCTCCAGGCGCAGCTGATTACTTCCATAAAGCTCTGGCCTTCCACTTTCAGAGGAGTTCATGTAAGGTTCTCCGATGAGTACCTCAAATGAACTGAACGTCTAGCTTAACAAACTGCAAGATGTTTAATTCAAGACTTCCGCATCTTTGATTGCAAGTACCTTGTGTACTGTGCATTTCTCGTTGCCAAGGCTTAAAGTGGACCTTGGGCTAGGCGCCCACCACATATCAGTAATCACAATTGCTTAGTATTTTTGCTAGCATTTTTCTACAGCAATTTTATAGTGATTTCTGGTGATTTTAGAAGCATTTTTATTTTAGTGCTTGCGTTTGCAGAGCGATTTTTTTTTTTTTTTTTGAAATTTCCATTTTTGTTGGTTTGGCTAGTAAAATAGCTTTTGTACAGCAACCGAAAAGCGAATTTGCAGCTTCTTGTCTTTTGTATTGGAGAGCCATCAGTCTAAAGGTGCGTACACACATGCGACTATAGTCGTTTGTAACAATCGTTCCCCGATCTTTACCAACGACGATCGTTACAAAAAACGAACCACCGACTATTAAGGCAAACGACGAACGAGCCAAATCGCTACAAAAGAAAGTTCTGTCTCGGCGGATTTTAACCAACGACGATCGTTTGCAAAAGTAGTACATCGTTGGAATTGTCGTTCGTACTAGGCTTGACATGCGCATTTCACAATTTCTCTGTGAAACTTCTCATTTTTATGCGCAGGCGCAATAGTTGCTTTACGTGATGTAACGTTCGTTCTAACGATCAGATCGTTACACACCTTTTAAAACTAACTTTACTTAGGTCGTTCTTTCATTAATTAAAAGTTCGTTCGTCCTCAACGAACGATCGTTGTCGCATGTGTGTACGTAGCATAAGAATGCTGCAGGACCCGTAAATGCGATTTCCCTGATGTGTATAACCTACACTCGGTCGGTAAATATAGCTATGTACGTTTTGTCAAAGTTTTTTTTACCCTTATGAACAGTAGGGTCTCGTTTATCGGCACATGTGTGGATTGGCTGATGATAAATATGTTTCATTTTCGGTATAGATTTCAAGCAACCGTGGGCCTAAATGTAACACTAACCCCCAAGGCTGGATTTATACTTTCCAGTGCCCAAGGCCTGCTGCCGTCCAGTTGTCTTCCTCCCCCCAACAGCATTCTGTCCAACACCCTGACTAGTCATCACTGGTTTGCAGGAGGAAAAGCTTGACTAGTAGTCACTGGTATTCATAAGGAAAAGCCTGTTTTAGTGACTTGTGTATATGTTCTCTCTCAGCTGACACATGTTTGTATGTCCTGTCAGAGCAGTGAGTCCCTCAGTGGCGAAGAAGCAGAGCAGTGTTTATCTCCCTCACTGCTGTAATTGGAGACCTGTTGCTCAGCTACCAAAAAGCAACAATTAGCTGATAAGAAAAGTGGAACCCATTACCCGCCATATGGGGCTGAAGTACTGTATAGGTTCTTTTCAACAATCCGATTCTTTTCTCTTCTGTAAATGAACAGCTATCTGTCTTCTGTTTACCTAATTACATGGTCTGTTCCATTACAATATGGTAGCCAAATTCACTGCTTCTGATCTGATAACACTGGAATCTGCCTTTTCAGCACCCAAGGCCTTTGTGGCCTTTCCTAAAATTTGATCCTGCTAAACCGCTCCCCGCTCCCCACCCCACACACAGAGCAAATGCAGGACAGCGCCCTGCGGAACTTGTTTACCATAGCTTTTGACACCATTCCTCTTCACTTCTAGCAGCTGCTGCCAGCTTCTGTACAGCCCAATGCATGCATGAGACTTAATGCAGGTCAGGTGATACATCAGGAGCAGCACAGGGATGTAGCAGAGCAGCCCGCTGCTGTAAGAAGTGAAGGAGACCAGAGCCCAGAGCTCTTAAGTGGTTTCCGCTGCACGCTACAATAGGAGGGGAAGTACATCCCGACAGCTCTTTTATTTACTGCCATTTGGGGATTCTGACGGTTGATTGGATGGATTATGTTTAAGGGGTGTAGTATGTATGTTTTTTTTTTGTTTTTTTTTTTAATCTGTTATATTTGTCTGTTTTTACTTTCAGATATACTGTAGCATTGCAGGTCTAGAAAATAAAGTATGTGCAAAAACTCTGTAATTAACTGCTTTCTGCTCTGGTCTACAAACCACACCAATCTATATGTTTGTGTTGTATGTTTATATTCTATGTATATTTATATTTTATGTTTGTATTATATCTTATATATCTATATATTTGTGTTGCAGACCATTAAGAAAAAGAACCTTAACAAACAGGAAATGGGGAAATACCTGCGATTTATTGTGTCCCGTATGACGGAGAGAGTATGTATTTTCTCATAAAGCTTGGCAGTTTCCATGCATTCATTCCTACAAAATAGATACTCATCTCTCTCTCCCCCTCCCTCTCTCCCCCTCTCTCTCTCTCTCTCTCTCTCTCTCTCTCTCTCTCTCTCTCTCTCTCCCCCCCTCTCTTCCACCCCCCTCTCTCTCTCCCCCCCTCTATCTCTCTCTCTCTCCCTCTCCCTCTCGCGCGCTCTCTCTCTCTCTCCCTCTCCCTCTCCTCTCTCTCTCTCTCTCTCTCTCTCTCTCTCTCTCTCTCTCTCTCTCTCTCTCTCTCTCTCTCTCTCTCTCTCTCTCTCTCTCTCTCTCTCTCTCTCTCTCTCTCTCTCTCTCTCTCTCCCCCCCTCCCCCTCTCTCGATCGATAGATCTAGCCATGGCACTTACTGTCCCTCAGACCAACTCACAATTTAGTATCCCTAGCATAGTCTGTCACCCTGTTTTGGGGCAACTTTGAAGCCTTCTCTACACCGTACAATTTTCTGTCAGATCGGATCTCTTATGCTGGGTACACACTGAGATTTTCTGTCCGATTTACTGTTGAAGTGAACGGAAATCGATCGGAAAGCAGACCGGACATGTTGGAAATAATCGATCTGACAGTAAATCGGCCAGAAAATCTCATAGTATGTACTTAGCATTAGACGGATCTATTAGATCATTTCCAACCGGTCCAATCGGATTGCGTTAGAGTTTGCAATAGATTTTGAGTACTTATCAAAGCAAAATTGATCTGAAACAATTTGGACGTCTACACAGGATGCAATTTCTTATTAGATCTATCTAATAGATCCGTCTATCTGATGGAAAATTGTACCGTGTAGATGAGGCTTTAATTAACAAGTTAGGAAAGGTTTACACTTACTAAGTTTGATTGGGTACCACCACACACCAAATTTTAACCTAATGCCGATTAACATTTCATGTTCTTTTACGTTCACAAAGAAAAAAAATCTGGGCAGACACTGCACACTTTTACCCTTTTATTTCTATTGGCTAATTTCAAATTATGCAAGTATTTTTCCATATATGAGCAATGCATTATATCTGGTAAATAGAATGTGAAAAAATGTGCACATTTTCCAAACATAGAGTTGTGAACTATTATTATTTACTGTATTTATAAAGCGTCAACATATTATGGAGCACTGAACAATGGATACAAATAGGAGTGACGGACAACAAGATACAAGATCATGCGATGTAGTGAAGGTCTCGGAGACCAATTAATGTCCTAGTCAGTCCGTGGGTCTGGAACCCAATGAACCGGCTGCATGTTTACGTTGGATACACTAGGGGAAGACCTTGCCAGAGGCTTACAACTCTGACGAGCCCCTATTCTGCAGCCCCCATGTTGTGTGTCCCACACAACATGGGGGCTGCAGAATAGGGGCTCAGTAGAGTGCGTTAGGGCAATGATGGTGTGGGGGGGGGGGGGGGGGGGTCAGGCTTTAGCTGACCAGCATGGTTGTGGGAGGAACACTGAGTGCCTGGAGAATATAGAGTTGCTATGCATTTGTTGGAAAACCTGCCTGAAAGAACACCTAGCAGCATCCTGATTTGTTCCCATTTATGTTGAATGAGAACCTCTGGATGCATTAAAGTGACCCTGTAAAAGGACTATAGACACTGCCATATGTATTTAACAATACTGATTGCCTGGTTGTCCTACTTATCTGCTGCTTCTTATACTTAAATATGTAGACCCAGAGCAAGTATGCAGATCAGGTGCTCTGACCACACCATCTGCATTCCTGTGTCAAGTGTGTGATTCAGACAATGCTTCAGACAGAAATATCAGGACATCCAGGCAACAGGCATTGTTTAAAATGAGATAAATATGGTAGCCTCCTTGATCCTCTCACCAAGTTGGGTAACAGTATCTCTCCTCACTTCCACGCCCTCCATTTTTTTTTTCATCTCGTGCTATGTTACCAATAAGTTATTTTCTGTATATGTAAACAAAAACTAACTTTTATTAATTTGCATTTAAAAGAAGGTGGCATTTCATGACCGTAACTAGTAGAATGATTGCTACACAATTAGTTTGGGGAGGAGATAAGAAGTCTGAAGTTTTTTTTTTTTGAACCCTGGCTAGTGTCCTCTCTCTCTCCCAGCTATGACGGCTTAGTTCAGATGGTCGTCTGACCCAGCTGCCTAGCGTCTCATCCAAGTGCTTTTAGGCAAGCGTGCGGAAAAGCATTTGTCTGCCTTTGGCTGCTTTTAGCGGTTTTCATCTCTGCAGGGAGGCACGGCTGTAAAATGGCCTTAGAACAGGCATGGGCAAACTGGGCCCTCCAGCTGTTATGGAATGACAAGTCCCACAATGCATTGCAGGAGTCTGACAGCCACAGTCCTCACTCATAAAGGCAAATGCATTGTGGGACTTGTAGTTCCATAACAGCTGGAGGACCGAGTTTGCCCATGCCTACCTTAGAAGCAACCTCTTCCTTCCAGGGTCACCTTAGATGGTGGGAAAAACAGAGCTAAAAAAGCAGTGTTTGCGCAAATGGTGGGAAGTGACGGTACCAGTACTGCCCATACACTTGAATGGGAAACGTTTAATGATGAGCGCCACCGGCAGCAGTAAATGACATGCAATTCAATCTGAGCACCTATAAGTCTCACCTCTGCTATCCCTTGTCCAGGTAGCAACAGCCGGTGCTCTTCTCCTGCAGGTACACCACCCCTGCAAAGCAACAACGTATTCCAATATGTAGAAGAAGGCACTCCACAGGCTCCAAACTTGCGTTTGACTTCTTTATTCGAGCAACAGCACAGTGCTGTTGCTCGAATAAAGAAGTTAAACGCAAGTTTGGAGCCTGTGGAGTGCCTTCTTCTACGTATTGGTAAATGACCTGCAAGCCTCCATGTGAACCAAGCACACTTGGTTTCTCTATGCATACTAAAGTAAACAAACATTCTCAACACCAGGACAAAAAACCCTACTTGTCATCAGGGCTGCCAGGCAACTGGTACTATTTAAAAGGAAATGCATATGGCAGCCTCCATATTCTTCTCACTTTAGTTGTCCTTTAAATATTATATATGTAAACAGTACTTTATTTTGCTGATCATTGCTTTTCAGGCCATTGAACTAAACAAGAAAGGAAAGGACAACAAGCACCCTATGTATAAGCGACTTGTGCACACAGCCATGGACGTTTCCATTATTAATGAGGTATACCTTTTTATTTTTTTTATTTTTATTATCTGCTGTAAATAAACCGGGCGTTATAGAGCCATGTAACTGTCTCTTGGGGCTTGTGTACACTGTGACATTGCTGTGCTGATTTCAGCAACCTATCAGCATACATTACTATGGGGGAACTGCACTGTCAGATGGGTGGTCTCAGAAGTTCTCTAAACTGAAATAAGCATGATCAATGAGAAATAATTTAGAGTTGATGAAGAATCGACCAAAATGTTGCAAAACCATCCCTTTATTTACTGACAAATCTAAAGTATGCAGGTCCTGTGGCTGTTTACACATCCATACCTGAACTGCATATAACTAGCTACAAGATCTGTTTAATTCATAGTTACATAGTTAGTTTGAAAAAAGACATTCATCCATCAAGTCCAACCAGGAAAAAAATAAATATAACACCATTCTTAACCTGCACATATGCGAAAAACACTAACACTGTAACAAAATGTTCAGCCTTATTTCTTCTATCCTATAAGTTCCTATACCTGTTCTAATGTGGTCTGGATTACTGCAGCCTTTTCTAGTTGCACTGTCTCTGTAATATGTCTAATCTTCTTTTATTTGTCAAGCTTTGTCAACCCAGAGAGGAATGCACTGCCTCTTTTGGAATGAATACATGTTATGCACTCCCCCTGCAGGCTCTGTGTGCTTTGTTTACTCATTACAGACAGGGTTGCAGTTTGTGAGGGGGGGTGGGAGGGAGCTGCCTGCTGAGAAACTGTGAGAATCCCAGACTGGAGTGCAGATAATTCACTATGTGATAAAGACTTGTAGTATTCTCTCTCTCTCTCTCTCTCTCTCTCTCTCATCCTGGTTAGTGGCCATGTTTTTTGTTTGTAAACACTGCCTAAAACTGGCGGGGAGTGGCGGAAATGGCAAAGAGGGATCCAGGAGATCACAGTGACTCGATTTGTATGTTTTTTTTTTTTTTTTTTTTTTTTATTGTACAAATCGGACAGTACAGATTCTCTTTAAAAGGCCTGGGCCAAAGGGAAAAATTCCTTCCCGACTCAGATGGCAATTCATATGTGTCAGTAAAGGGATGAGATGTAAAAATTGCTTGATGTTGCATAATTGTGCAATTGGGATGAGCTTCAGAGTTCCGCCTGTAACACACTATAAACCTGTGTGCTGCGGTAGAGAACCGGGGGGAGGGGGGACGACGACGACCAGTGTAATCCACCCTTGTCAGCAGCTGGCTGTTACATTCCACTTCGCTTTCCACTCCACTCCAATGCTGCTTCCTTCTGGCTTTGAAGGAGAAAGTATTGGAACGCAACGGACAGAGGCAGTGCCAAGGGTAAGTTAACACACACACCCCTGCCGTGGCCTGTAGGTGTGCAGCGTCCCTTTCAGTCAATACTGGGATTGAGCACTTGGAAGCCCATCCCTACTGAGCAATATGGCTGCTATCCGCAACTATCTGCATTATGGCTGCTATCTGCAACTATCTGCTTTACTTTGACACGAATGCTGTCTGGATAAATATATGGCCTACGTGGAGGTGGGATACAGGTTTTTATAGTGTTATGCTAGACTGTAATTCCACTTTCCATTTCTGCCCAAGCTCTGGTTTACTACAGTATACTGCCCATAGCTCAGAGCCTGCGGTTATCTCCTGTAGCTGGGCTGTTTAAGGTCATCATGGCCAAATTGGAAAGTAAGATGGTTAGCGGCCAAAGCCTTGTTTGACACACAACCGTAACATCTGGGCACCAAGTTGTCAGATGGTATATTTGGATTCGTGCCTAATTTGGGCTTAAATACTTATTTCAGCAGACTGCATAGACCGTGTGCTGCCCGTCAGAATGATGCCAGAACAGATCGAGTTTTTCTGGGGTAAAGTGCTGGTTACTATTCATGGTTAAAGAGGAAATTTACCAAAAGATAGTGGGAAGCAAAGGAGGAAATAGCCGGCCCCATCCAGTATTAATGCTCTCTTATTCTTCAGTTCCCATTTCAGCCATTATTGCACTGTTTCAGAGTATTAACAACTCCTTTCTCAATCTAGGCTGTATGTCAAATGCATCTAAACACAAAACACACTGGCTTTTTATCTTGAACATGGTAAACTACTAGCCAATAGCGCTGCGCTATAGCTCCCTGCCAATCGCTGCAGTCCGTGCACTAGCCGGACCTGATGGGGAACTGCGCTGCTATGGGTCTATTGGTCGCCGTATGAAAAGCTCTGCCCTCTCTCTTCAAAACTTTTGGTCGCCAGCATGCGTCCAAACGGCCGCCTGTGTCATGCGTACCTCCCGCTGGTCCGCCCACGGGCGCCCTGACTGGGAACTCTGTGACATGAAGTGTGCGGCGGATGTTGTGGTTACTCTGAATAGTGCCGGCTATTTCCTTCTTTGCATTACATTGGCCCAGGAGTGCTGCAGGGTACAAGCTACGGCACCTCATCTGTTTTATCAAGAGCGGTGCTTCACTATCCTTTTGCACCAAAAGATAGTGGGAGAACAAAATAAAAATACAGCAATATTACAATGTGAGAAGTTCAAAAACACAGTAGAAGATCGGTCAAGAAATGATTGATATTCTCTGTGTAATTTGTTCATGGTCTTTGATCCACCATCAGCCTGCAGATCCATCACCATTAGGCTTCTTTCAGATGGACGACTGAACTGTGCGCTTGCCGAGCAGTTCAGTCTGCCGCCCTCCAGTGAAATCTGTGTTCAATTTAAATGCAGCCGAATTGCAGCAGTTGTAACCCCATGCGTGTTAAGTCCTGACACGCTGTGGTGTTGGCGGGCAACAGAGGACTGCGACATGTCACGTTGTCACGTCCAAGCACGGTTGCGGTCGCGCTCAGTTCTGAATCCTGAGGGGGGGGGGGGGTTGGGCGCCTGGGTGGCACCGGTTCTGAGCGTCAGCTGCCTGTGTGAAAGGGGCATTACTGCTGGCGGACAGGAGAAAAATGTACAGCACAAACTGCAATTATCTATATACACACCCTTAATCGTGTACATTAAAATATTACTTGGAGGGGGATGTGGTTGAAGACTCTTAATTCGGGGCACTGGCTATTGCTGGCGGCAGAATTGCATCGGGTTTTTTTTGTTTGTTTGTTTTTTTGAGTACCAGGTCCTAAATTAACCACCTAGCCCTTGCTTTATAGCAGTAAATCACATTTTGGCCTATAACGGCACCCAAATAATCGGTGCAGCTCTGTGCCGAAATTGGCTGCCTCAACCTTTATCAATGTGCTAGGCTAAAACGTTGATGTATGTTATGTCCCTGATGATCCAAACTGGAAAGATTTCTCATGGGAAAGGGTGTATTGGCTACTGATTGGGATGAAGGTCAATCCTGGGATCAGATTCCTCTTTAGTATCTCCAGCAGACTCACCAGTTGGCTGTATTAGTAGAGTGCATTGAAACCCCTAAAATAATGCTGCATATCCTACAGCCTAAAACATCACTGGCTTTAATTCCAGGTCATGTAAACACAGTCTCGGTGCTTTCAAAATTCCAGCTCGGGCTGTTTTATAAACTAGTGAAGTCCTTAAGCTACCGTTACTACCTCCTCAAAGCCAATAAACTTGTTTCAGTGTTCCAGTCCAGGCGGCTGAGGAGTGCTTCTCTTGCATGAAGAATGTGTGCTAGATGGCTCTTCTCAGTGCGCCTATGTTAATTGGTCCTTAGACAGAAGAATCCACTTCTGTAGGTAGTGCTTTGCTCGGCGAGTTTCTATGAAAGTTCATATTTCAGTCATCGTAAAAGTCTTTCTTGCTAGGGTTAATAATTACAATAAAGTGCTTTGTCTTAAAGTGAACCAGAGACGAAGCACCCTCATGTATTTTACCATATATATCAGTGGGAACATTAGAGAAAACACCTACCCTGCTCTCTGTTTTTCATTTTTCACTGCTCAGCCTGCTTCTAATCAGCCCTGATAAAATCCCAGACTTAGCATGCAGTCTGGCTTTGCTCAGGAACATGGACGTAGCAATAGGGGGTGCAGAGGTAGCAACTGCATCGGGGCCCTTGGGCCAGAGGGGCCTCAATGGGCCCTCCCTCAACTACAGTATTGGCTCTCTATTGGTCCTGTGCTCATAATAATCACTTCTATAGATACTTTGAATAGTATTAATAATTAACAAATTGTCCCCCATCCCCTTCTTGCACCTTAGACACTGTAGATGCCATTGGGGGGCCCCATTGTGAAACTTGCATCAGGGCCCACAGCTTCTTAGCCAATCCACTGCTCAGGAATCATTATAGCCGAGTCTGTCTTCTCTGATGTTCTTTCAAGCCCAAGCCTGCCCCTTGTGGCTCTGCTATAATGATTCCTGAACACAGCCAGACTGAATGCTCAGTCAGGGTTTTTATCAGGGCTGATTAGAAGCAGGCTGAGCAGTGAAGGATGAAACAGAAAGTAGGGTAGGTGTTTTCTCTAATGTTCCCACTGATATATATGGTAAATTACATGCTTCGTCTCTGGTTCACTTTAAGTCACTTAGAAAGGCTATATCATGCTTAGAGATGGCTGCTGACTTCCCTTAGCAGTTTTTTTAACCTGAGTAGGGAAAATAATGAATTAAAATGGCCACTCCTCTGATTGTCAAAAATATGAATAAACAAAAAAATTATGTGAAGGTTTTAAGGCCCATTGTTGATATTGTTACATGGCATAAGGACCGTTTTTATTACATGTCGCCACATCTTTGTATTCACAAAGTCTGTAATCAAAGGTTGTTTTATACTATTTGAACATGATCTATGGATCATGTTCAAATAGTATAAAACAACCTTTGATTACAGACTTTGTGAATACAAAGATGTGACGACATGTAATGAAAACGGTCCTTATGCCACTTAACAATATCATCAATGGAGGTAGCCACTTTTTCAGAGGCAAAGTCCCTTAATATCAAAGGTTGTGGCAGTAGGCAATTAAAACCAAAGCATGTGGGCTACAATATAACTCCACATCTCAAATGCCCCAGTTATCATTTCCTTCTGGTCAGCCAGGTTCCAGTCAGATTGTATCGGTAAAGATTGCCTGTCAATGGTAAATACTGGAGAACTGATAATGAAATCCTAATGGTCTACTTAAAATGAGGATCAGTACTAGTGTGGCCATCATCAAATGATTTGCAGCTCAGGAAGTCCTATAGTAGGTCATGCCATGGCCAAATGGGCTGGAGATACATCTTTGTATTCATGAAGTTTGTAAATAAAAACTAGGTTTTATACTATTTGAAAATGATCTACGAGTCTTAAAACCTTCTCTTAATTTTTTTGTTTGTTTATAGTTTTGAGATTTTTAACCTGACTCTCTTTTGTTTCTGCAGAAAGTCAGCGAAGGAAAGTACAAGAGTTATGAGGAGTTCAAGGCAGATGCACAGCTTCTCCTGCACAACACCATTATTTTTTATGGAGGTAAACTCAACTACCTTTGTTTCCTTTTATGTCTTATTTAGCAAGTCCGCAAAGTGTTTTTTTGGTGAGTGGGAAGTCGATAAATTTAGTGCAGTGATTTGATTTACAATTGCTTCTTCTGTGTCCAGCAAGTAGACTGGTGCTCCTTATGCTAGGTACACACGATGCGGTTTCCCGCTTGATCGACTGGTCGATTTTATCTCCGATATGTTCGATCGGGTCTCGATCAATACAGCCGTTGATTTTCTCATGTTAAGTATGCTAAATCGATGGCTGTATCGATCGAAACCCGATCGAACATGTCGAAAATAATCAATCGATCCTGCAGATCGAGCAGGAAATCGGATCGTGTGTACCCAGCATTAATCACGCTTGGATCTGTAATATAAATGACTTTCAGGTCAGAAGGTGCGCCTGACAGTGTTCTACCATGCAGCTTTTGTGCAGCTATCACATAGCGCGTGCCTGTCTACTAGCCTTGGCCATGAAGTAATGCATAGTGACATCCTCTTGATGCAGTAGAGACAAGTGTAAACTATTGAATTACTGTTCCCACGTCTGGCACACCGCACTCATAATTAGTGTTTGGAGTCTCACCCCTTCCCGTACACCTGTTCTGCATATGTGACTTTATAATAGGACAGGTTGCCAAAAAGATCCTGCTGGTGATCAACTTGCTATCAATCTTTTCAATACAAACATCTACTTGTGCTCTTTATGGTAAAAATGCAGAGAGATCCCCACACTACACCTAAAGTTACCCTGTCTGGGGGTGAACTTGCCCATCCTAATTTCAGCAAGGCTTGGTGTACAGAGGCGCCAGAGTAGAATAAAAACGTTTAAAAACCGTCTAAAAGAGGGGGATGTTCAGGTGGACTTACCTCCCTCAAAATCTAAAACTCAATTGAGTCACTTCTGCATCTAGACCCATTGAGTTATACTCCTGTTTGCCTGATGAAGCAGGACCACACCTGCGAAACGCGTTGCACTAAGTGGAGTTCAATCAAATATTTTTGTATTGATATATTGTGACTCAATTGAGTTTTATATTTTTGAGGGAGGGAAGTCCACCTGAACATCCCCCTCTTTTAGACGGTTTTTAAACGTTTTTATTCTACTCTGGCGCCTCTGTACACCAAGCCTTGCTGAAATCTTGAGTCCACCCTCAGTGGAGGGGTGCTACCCCGTTTCCTATCTACAGAGAGCGACATCTTAAAAACCTGAGTGGGGTCAGGTTCTAATACTCCCCACCTGCACTTGAAGTGGTTGCCTATGGGTAACCCATGTTTGTGAGTATATCTAAATATTTTGCTTTTAACCACAACCAACTTAACAATACTACACCATATCGGGCTCTCGATTTCTCTTTGTTCTTCCAAGCATTGCCCATCCTAATGATTCTGTGATCATTTAGACCCCTTGTGGTGCCTTTAATTACATATGTGCTTCAGGCTCATTTGTATGTACCTTGGAATCCCTCAATCAGTGTGTGAGATATATTTGAGGGCATTCACTTATTCCCACTGTGGTTTCTGGTTTGACCACTCCTGTGCTAATTAGTAGCGGTAATGTTGCCATGTGCTGCCTGCGCACGGCAGATTTAGAGGCATTGGGCTCCGTGTCACTTCGGGTATGTTAAATCAAATGCGAAAACCACTGTAGTATTTCTTTTCCAAAGAAAGGAAACCTATCTGAAGTATATTTCATTCAGTAAAGATGCATATTGGGGGAGATTCAACTAAATGTGTGCCTGAAGGGAAAAATTGCCTCTACGGGGTACTCCCGTCAAGGGGAATGGGGAGGAAGCCTCTGGATCCTAAAGAGGCTTCCCCTGTTGTCCTCCACAGGCCCACAGGACTAGCCAAAAAAGAGCTTGTCGACAGCTTGTGCAGGTGCACTAGCACAGACCTGCTCAGCTTTCTTTAAAAAAGGAAGCGTTGGGCAGGTCCCAGCGCATTGGGCAGGTCCCAGGCACAACCTGCTTGACATTGGAAGATGGAAGCCTCTTTAGGACTCAGGGGCACATATGCAATTCACTTTTTCTCCTGAGTTTTCTCCTAGGAGACAATTTTTCATCTTTGATTTATAATAACTTTTTAGCACTTTGCAATGGAAAAGTACCAAAAAGTAGGTGAAAAAGTACTATCAAAATTATTTTGAGTATCTGGTGGCTGGTGGTTTAAAAGGCATTTTATTGACAAGTTTGAAAATCTCACCTAGGAGAAAACACAGGTGAAAAAAGTGAATTACATATGGGCTCGGATCTTAAAGAGGGAAAGCCTTTTTAGGATCTAGAAACTTCCACCTTCAGAGGTGAGTATCAAAAACACTGCATTGTAAACCTCATTTAGGGCCCTTTTCCACTAGCAATCGCTAGCGTTCACGCTGAACGCTAGCGATTGCTGAATCGCAATTACCGGCGATTCCCCGACGTTCGCGGCCGCGATCTTGCTATGCACTGCATAGCAAAATCGCGGCAAATATCGCTCCGCCGCGCGTTCGCGTTCCTGGCAAAAACGAATCGCGGTAGTGGAAATGACCTACCGCGATTCCTATGTTAAAAAGCAAACCATAGCGATTGTAAAATCGCTAGCGGTTTGCGTTTTGCGATTCAGCCAGCGCTGGTGGAAAAGGGCCCTTACACAGTTCCCAGAGAATCTCGATCTACCATATGTCTAGTGCACAACCATTGACTGCTGTGTATAACATAGAATGCAGAAAGGAATATGTTTAGCTGCCTCAGGATCCTGTTAATGCAGATGCATTGAGTAAGCTGCATCAAACCCTTGCATGTCACAACCACTCATAAACATTAGTCACAGTCTGGAAACTATAAAGATTCAGGCTAAAACTTTGCATCATTAAAGAGGATAACCGTAAGGGTCCTTTCACACTATACACGTTGCATTGTGTTATGAATGCAACTGTGGTGAAAGTCTCAGCACACTTTAGTAGTGCTATGTATATAGTAAAGCATACAGTACATTGGAAGTATGCTTCACTGTACATGCGCATGTTGTCTGGTAAACGCACAGCTACGCGTTATTCCGGTGGAACCCCACAAGAGTTGCATCCTTTTTCTCCCTTATGGGGTGGTAGTCATTTCATGTTCATGGCTGCATTAGAGAATTTATATTCAATTAAGTTTTCTCCTCTTGGCACTGAACATCTTAAAGGGACGGTATCGATTGACATGATTCTTTTTCAATTGAGGTAGGGAATGTTTGGAAAGTGCTGCTAAGTGTTGGTGTATACTTTTTGAATCCTTATCTCTCTGTTTACTGTTATCTAATCCCTATCACACTTTTCTGAGAGCAGTCTGCTGAAATTCTGAAGGCAGACTGGGCCATGAGGGGAGGAATTCTCTTCACAGTGCATCATTAACTCTGTGTGCAGAGATCTCAGTCAGAGACAGGCAGAGCTTTCTCTCACAGAGAGCAGAGGAAATGTATCTTATGTGCAACATAAACATCTGTAATTGTGTGTATGAAACCTGATATATGAAAACAAAAGCCTGTCTGCTTCAATATTACACTGTTCGTAGCATGTCTGGTTGCAAAGATTCTTACAGATTCATACCTCTGCAAATGAGGCATTCCAAACATAGCTAAAATCTACACACAATGAATTAAAGCTTTTGCCTCTGATATTGAACATGAAAAGTAGGGAAATGTTAAGGAAATGCTACTTAGACATTATTTGTACATCGTCCTTTTAGAACTCGTGGTTTGATAGAGTTCCTTTAAATGAAACTGGTAGTTCGAATTCTAGACAAATTACTGCAATTGTCATTTATCTGTAACTCATTACCTTCTGTCTGTGTTGTTTACGCTATTTTACAGCACTACAGAAGATTTTGGAGCTTTATGAATCCAAAATAACACTACTTAACCTCCTTGCCGGTTATCCCAAACACAGTTCGGGGTAACCTGCGCAGGAGGATTTCTCAGGCCCCGCTGGGCCGATTTGCATAATTTTTTTTTCCTACACGCAGCTAGCACTTTGCTAGCTGCGTGTAGTACGCGATCGCCGCCGATTCGCCGCTACGCGCCGAGCCGCCGCCCCCGCCCCCCCCCCCCCCCCCCCCCGCCCCAGACCCCTGCGCAGCCTGGCCAATCAGTGCCAGGCAGCGCTAAGGGGCGGATCGGGATTCCCTCTGACATCACGACGTCCATGTTGTCTGTGACGTCATCCCGCCCGGTCAAGCCCTGCAGGAAATCCTGTTCTCAACGGGATTTCCTGCATACTCTGATCGCCGAAGGCGATCGGAGTGGGTGGGGGGATGCCGCCGCTCAGCGGCTATCATGTAGCGAGTCTTAGTTTTAGAGGAAAGTGTAGGCATATACGGCGTAAGGCAAGGAAAGAGTTTAAGTTTGGGCTTCAGGGTAAACTGGAGGTTCTCTCATATCTCCAAATAGTGTGTGTGTGTGTGTGTGTGTGTGTGCGTGTGCGTGCGTGCGTGCGTGCGTGCGTGCGTGCTTTACTGACTTGATTCCAATTGAGAATCTGTGGAGGCAGTGGCGTAGCCAAGGAGCTGTGGACCCCGATGCAAGATTTACATTGGGGCCCCCCCCCCCAAGCACTATATACGTAACAATTGATATGGTGCGCCAAAACCTGCCAATGGCCACTACAGTGTCAGAGGTGCAAGAAGGGGATGGGGAACAGTTTGTTAATGATTACCACTATTCAAAGTATCTATAGAAGTGATTATTATGAACACAGGACCAATAGAGAGATTATACTGCAGTTGAGGGAGGGCCCTTCGGGGCCCCGATGCGGTCGCAACCTCTGCAACTCCTATTGCTACGCCCCTGTGTGGAGGAAGCTAAAGACCAGGGTGATGGCATGAAGACCCTCCAACCTGAGAGATTTCAAGCTCATTGCCAAAGATGAACGGGCAAAAATACCTGTGGAGACATGCAAAAAGTTGGTCTGCAATTATAGGAAGCGTTTGATTGCTGAAATAGCCAATAAAGGCTTTTCTATTGATTATTGAGAAGGGTATGAATAATTTTGGACTGGACAATTTTTGCTCAAATGTAAATAAAAGCTGAGACATGTTTTTCTTCCACAATAATGCCTCTCGTACATTGTTTTATTATCTTTTGGGAGACACCTATGTCATTTCCCGTAATAAATAACTTTTAAGTCAAAATTTACACGCCACAAACTTCTGTAAGGGTTGGTATTGTTACCAGCGATAAACCATTACGACAATATTGCTGAATCCTGTGTCTTGTGTTTTTTCCCTACAGATGATAGTGAGTCAGCGGATGTGGCTAAGGTTTTGTACACGGACACGTGTCATGAGGTAATTGTATTATACTTATTTTTTTCTTTCTTCTAGTACGGATTATAAAGCCTTAGTTCGCTTTACCTGAGGTCTTTTTTTGTTTTGTTTTGTTTTTGATAGTATGTACAGGAAACTATTCCATCACTCGCACAACTATGTCCGACACTTTGAGTGCAGACAGCCCCATCTTCTGCTACTGCACTTCTTTCTTTTTTTTTTTTTTTTTCTTCTACCTTCAACCAAAGGTGTTTATTAAAAATCAATTAAGCATGTACAGCATATACCAGACAAGGTTTATAAAAAAAAAAAAAAAGACAGGCAATATAGCACTAAAGGGAATAAACTACAATGGTCATATTAGCCTTGATTAATACATAGGAAGGAGATGGAGTGAATAAGGGCATTGTACACTTTGTAGATCCATCTTTCACTCACTTTAGAGAAATTGGTAGAACACCCTCTATGCTAGTATACAAAGCATTTAAAGGGCAGTGTAGCTTTCATCCTGGATTTTATTTTTCATCTGTGGAGGGGAAGGTAGGGGACAACTAGCGAAAGGCCGCACATTGCTTGGCAGCAAAGAGGGTCTCAAGCATTAACGTCTTATGTTTAGGCGTGCTTTCATCAAAAACATTTTCAAATTCAAACTTTGAGGTCCAGTGTTACTCAGGAAACTGCTTCCAGAAGGTAACTAATTTGAGGGCACTCAATTTAAGGGCGCTCAAAACAAGAATATGCTCTGCCCACTATATAATATAAGCCAAAGGGTTCACAAACTGGGCTTTGTAGGAGCAGACACAATAAGTAATGCTTAAATAGGTCCCCTGGGACCTGTGCAGAGCTTTGGCAGTGGCACACATTCATCTGTCAACCAATGTGCTCCTCTTGTGTCCTCTCTCCATCCCTCTGGCCACCTGTGACCCCATGGCATGTATGTAGTCCCTTATCGTACATGACTCTGGGTCACGTGGTACACCCCGGCAGAGATGGGCAGAAGCCACATGAAGAAGCATGCCTGCAGACGAGTGCGCTCTGCTGGCAACACTCTACCTGGGACCAGGGGAGCACACTTTTGATTGGGGAAAGGGGCCTTAGTCGTCCTTAAATCTATTGCCATGCACTCGAGCACACCCTTCCGAGTGAGATTTTTCTGTTTGGAGCGACATATAGTTTCGATCAAAATCTGATTTATTTATGTAAGCTCTGGGTCATGACACTGGAAAGAGAGAACCATTTGCTCTCCCAGCGCACAGGGAGGTGGGGGAGCGGCAGGAGGCGCGGCTAGGGAGAAAGCTGCTCAATGGCAGCTCTGGAGACCCTGTAGGTATGCCTCTGGCAGGCGTTTTAAACAGGGAATCCCTCTCCCCTATGTTTACCTCCGAGATAGCGGAAAATATTTCGAGGGCTATAGCGTGGCGGTGGGGAGTCAGAGCGGCGGTGTGGGGACACAGAGGCATGTCATCAGGCAGAGAACATGCCTCTGTGTCTCATCTGCCCCTCTAAAAACCACCTTGGGTGCTCTTTAAGTGTCTTTATCTCTGGCCTCTATTTCATTGAGTTGGAGGACAGACCTACAACTAATGATCAAGCTCCCCTTTCAAGATGTCAACAGTAAGAACGTCTGCAACAAAAAAATCTTTATTGTGCAGTGTAATAGTGCTTTCACATGAGAATAATAGTTTTTGTTTTTCCTATTTTCAGCTGGATGAGCTACAACTTTGCAAAAACTGCTTCTATTTGTCGAATGCGCGGCCTGATAACTGGTTCTGCTATCCCTGTGTACGTAATGGAAGATATTATTTTGTCTAACCCTATCCTTTTTAACAAAAAACAAATGCTCCCCAGATCAGCTGTACAAACGGTGTTTTAATAAGCTGTATTGAAAAGGCTAGAGATGGACAAATAATTCCCAGTTGATGCAGATTTTTATGCAAAATTATGCAGTTTGCAAGTGGACCAATCAAAAGCTGCATGTCTGTTTTCAATCTGCATAAAGCTCTGAATTATTTGCATCTCATTGACCATCTCTAATACAGATTTTTCCTGTCGAGTGCTGAAAATTAAAAAGGGGTGTGGTTTCCCCACTGCTTTTGTTCTATAAATATGTTATTGCAGTAAATGTAACATCATTGGCCTGCAGCAAACTACTTCCCAATTTGTGCTCAGGGCTTACCCAGAAGTCTGCACAAATCCCCTTGAAAGTCCTGAACACTAATACTGTACATAGTTGCCTTTTTTACGCAAACCTAAATACCATTGTAATGAGAGGTCTGTGGGCTGAAACAACCGTTCCTTTTCATTTTGGCCAGAAGTGCATGCAGGTGTCCCCTGACATCGCTGTCCTGTAGTGATCTGCCTGGTCAAACAGCTGCCATCTAAATTCTTTTGTTCCCTCAAAGGAAGCTCCCTCAGTGGGGCACTGCTCAAGCACCACCACCTTTTCCCTCATAGTGCAGTACATGTTGCTTGGCTGGACACTGAGAAGTGTGTCTGTGCAGCGATCATTCCAAAATTGGCACTCAAAACAATCTGTAAAGATCATTTTGGGTATTTGGGTATGTGGCTTAGCAGGGCTGTGGAGTCAGTACAAAAATCATTTGACTCAAACGAAACCTCTGACTCTAGGTACCCAAAAATTGATCCAACTCCACAGCCCTGTTGCTTAGGATGTCTGTTGACTGATTTGGAAAAGCATCTGCTCATAAATTTAGTACTGAAATGTCTTACCAACTTTTTTTTTTTTTTTTTTTCAACAAAATGTCATGTAAACCTGTCAGTCAGAGGTGATTATTATTTAGCATTTATGATG